>NC_069797.1:66675578-66978609 GCF_027406575.1 Nycticebus coucang
TAACCCATCTATCCTTCAGCATAAGGCTAGATAGCGTCCATGCTTTTGTGTGGGTATGCAGATTTCTGTTGTTATTGAGTTCAACTTTTGTTCCATGATGGTCTGCTGAGGTTAGATTTGTGGCCTAGGATGTGGTCGATTTTGGAGTATGTTCCATGGGCTGATGAGAAGAATGTGTATTCGGTTTTGTTGGGATGAAGTATTCTGTAGATGTCTGTTAAGTCCAGATGTTGAACGGTTAAGTTTAAATCTAAAATTTCTTTGCTTAGCTTCTTTTTAGAGGATCTATCCAGCACTGCTAAAGGGGTGTTAAAATCTCCAACTACTGTGGAACTGGAGGAAATCAAGTTGCTCATGTCTGTTACAGTTTCTCTTATAAATTGAGGTGCGTTCTGGTTGGGTGCATAAATATTAATAATTGAAATCTCATCATATTGAGTATCGCCTTTAACAAATATGAAGTGTCCATCCTTATCCTTCCTTATTTTGTTTGGTTTAAAGCCTATTGCATCTGCGAATAGGATTGCAATGCCTGCTTTTTTCTGCTTTCCTTTTGCCTGGAGTATAGATGACCATCACTTCACCTTGAGTCTACATTTGTCTTTTAATGTAAGATGAGATTCTTGTATGCAGCAGATATCTGGCTTGAGTTTTTGTAATCAGTCAGTCAACCTGTGCCTCTTTAGAAGACAATTTAAACCATTCCCATTAATTGAGAATATTGATAAGCTTTTTGAGAGTCTGGTGGACATTTTTAATCCTTTTGCGACCGTGGAGTTTGGAATTTGATCAAAATTTTCTGGGTGGGTTTACTTTTGTGATGGAGGGTTACTCTGGTCTTTATGAAGGGTAGGTCTTAGAATATCCTGGAGAGCTGGTTTAGTTATGGCAAATTTCTTCAACATGTGAATGTCATTAAAGTATTTAATTTCTCCATCATAAATGAAACTCAGTTTAGCTGAGTATAGGATACTGGGTTGAAAGTTATTTTGTTTTAGGAGATTAAAAGTCGATGACCATCCTCTTCTATCTTGAAAGGTTTCACTAGAGAGATCTGCAGTTATTCTAATATTCTTCCTTTTGTAGGTTATAGTTTTCTTTCATCTGGCTGCTTTCAGAATTTTCTCCTTCATATTAACTTTAGTGAAATTGATTATGATGTGTCTGGGGGATGTCTTATTGGGGTTGAGTTGTGCTGGAGTTCTGAAACTGTCTGCTATCTGAATTTCAGAATCTTTTGGCATGTCTGGAAAGTTCTCTTTCATAATCTCATGGAGAAGAGACTCTGTGCCTTGTGAAGGCACTTCATTCCTTTTGGGGATTCCTATAAGACGAATATTGGTTTTCTTTGAATTATCCAAGAGCTCTCTGAGAGAGTGATCTGTTTTTGCCCTCCATTTCTCTTCCTCTCTGACAGTTTGGGAGCGTTTTAAAACTTTGTCTTCAATGTCAGAAATTCTTTTCTTCTGCTTGCTCCATTCTGTTACTGAGGGATTCTACTGGTGTTTCTCAGATCTTTGAGAAACAAAGATGCAACTTCTTGTCTGAAATGTGTGAAAATCTTTGGTCATTTGGGCTTTGAATTCGTTGAATTCTTGAGACTTCTTTTGGGTTACTGCTTGGAATTCTAATTTGATCTTATTTGCTATCCAGATTCTGAATTCGATTTCTGACATCTCAGCTATTTGTTTCTGCATGGGATCTTGTGCTGTGTTGCACATAAAGGGGGAGTTGATCTACTGTGATTATTTGTATTGCCAGAGTTTTTCCATTGATTTTGCCTCATGATTGTTTCTCACCATTGCCGTCCTCAGAGTTGGGGAGATGTCTCTCCAAGATTAGACCCCAGCGGGATCATGCTATTGTTGCTGGATCTTTGTAGGGAGTGACCCTGTGTAGCTCCTCTCGGGATGCCCCAGCCAGGGAATGCTGATTGTGGGAGCAACTCTGGAGTGTGACACACCTGGATCCAGCAACAGGGTGGGGGGGTGGTGGTGCACACAGTTCTGGGGGAGCCTGGTGTCTAGTGACTTTGGCACGGAGGGCCCAAGGCTCCACTGGTCTCTGGCCAGGAGAAGGGCTCTGGAGGGCACGCAGCTACCAGAGTCCCTGGCCAGACAAGCAGGCTGGTGTGGAGGCAGGGAGGGAGGAGGGAGGACACAGGGTGGCCTGGCTTCCACAGTTCCTGGTCAGGGTCTGTGGTGGCCTGACTGGTCGCGGGTCCTGTTTCCCAGCGCAGCTCTTATGGAGGTCTGGGCAGGCACCTATCTCGGGTCACGGTCGTGGTGCAGCTCTTCCAGAGGTTTAGGTGGGTGCCAATCGCGGGTGTGGGTCACAGAGCAGCTCTTACAGAGGTCTGGGTGGGCGCAGGTCACCGGTTGTGGGTCAGGAACCCTACTCAGCTCATTCTCAGGTGCTCAGTAGGCTCAGGCAGGAGGACCACTGGAACCCAAGTGTTTGATGTCGCAGTGAGCTGTGATGACACTACTGCACTGTAGCCCAGGTGACAGAGTGAGACCCTATCTAAAAACAAAGGTAATGTCACAGAGGAAAGAATGCCAGCATGCTAATCATCTGGTGAAGAATGTGCTCTCTCTTCCTCAGTCTTTGTGGGTGTTCATTAACCTTGTAGGCTCCTTAGCCAGTAGAGCACAGCTGTCCCAGGGAAATTTCCATATCCCTTTCTTTTCTCTGGAGTAGCTGTTTTACCAGCCCTGCCTCTAGTGTCTCAAAAGCAAGTAGGATATGATATCAAGAAGCTGGGGCGGGGCTTGGCAAGGTTTTGGCCATTTTCTCCCTGTTATCAGCCACTTGCAGGAGATCTGCCGTGTAAGGGTCATCTGGCTGGGAACTGGATATGAACTGACTTCAGAAGAAGGAAGTCGTTCATTGATTTCCATATGCTGGTGCTTAAAAGTCATTCTTTTCTTGCCACCTGTTCCCTCCTTCTGCAGCCAAACGGCCCCTGGAACGCGCCTTCCTCGCTGGTTCTTTCCTCCGACACCGGCTGTGGGGGTAGAGTGGGTTGAAAACAGCCTTAATGTGTATTCTTTTAAAATTTCTTTTAAATTAGGCGTGGCACATGTAGCTCAGCAGCTAGGGCTCACATACACCAGTGCTGGGGGTTTTGAACCCGGCCCCAGCCTGCCAAACAACAATAACAACCACAACAAAAAAAATAGTTGGGTGTTGTGGCGGGCACCTGTAGTCCCAGATATTTGGGAGGCTGAGGCAAAAGAATAGCTTAAGCCCAAGAGTATGAGGTTGCTGTGAGCTGTGATGCCATAGCACTCTACTGAGAGCAACATAGTGAAACTGTGTCTCAAAAAAAAAATTAAATTAAATTAAAGCATAGACTATGTGATGTTTTGATTTTTACTAAAATATATATTCTGATAATCATTCTATCAGAAATAATGACCCCATTCTTCTTCATAGTTACACCGACATTTTTTTTGATATAGTTTGCTATTGCTGGACATAGGTTGGTTAAAGTATTTTACTATAATAGTGTTTAAAAAACACCCTTGGGCATATCTTTGTGTATTGTATGTTTTTTCTTGCAAGATAAATTCTGTGAAATGGAATTGTTCACTCTTAGGGTTGCACATTTAATTTTCTTATTGACATTGTCAAAATCTTAAAGAAAGGTAATGTCTGTGTCTGGCTGCAAGCCTGGGAGAGATTAGGAAGTATTGGCTCATGAGTATGAAGTTTCTTTTTGGGGTGATGGAAATGTTTCAAAATTAGATTGTGGTCTTGATTGGTTACCTCTTTACTGTGTTGAAAATCTTTGACTTGTATTATTTAAATGAGTGAATTTTACAATATGTCAATAAAACTGTTAAAAATAGGTTATGTCTATTTATACTTGCATCAGAGAATGTCTCAGGTGTTTGGATTAGAAAATTTCTGTAGTTCTGTCATCAAATTTATAGACATTTGCCTGGGCTGTCTCTAATCTGTTAAACTCATCTAGTGAATTTTTCTTTCTTTCAATTATAGTAATTTTCAGTTCTGGAATTTTTATTCATTTTCTTTTTATAATTTCCATTTCTCTGCTGAGATACCCTATCTGTTCTGTCATCAAAATTATATTTTCCTTAATTCTTTGAGTACATTTTCATTTAGTTCTTTGAAGATATTGATATTAATTGCTTTAAACTCTTCTATACTGAATAGGGACATCTTGGACCTTATTAACCTCTTTTATTTATTTATCTTGCACTTTTATCTTGCATGTTTATTAATTTATGTGTTGAGAACATTGTGGATGATGCATTATATAGACTCTAAATTCAGTTATTTTCTTCCATAGAATATTGATTTTTTTTTTGTTTTTATTGTTCTTGTAGGCTGTTCAGTTACTAGTCAATCACCTTTAGGTTGTGTAGACTTGATTTTACATTCTGTCAAAGCAGATCTGTGGAAAACCAAAGATATTACAAACTGTCTTTCTGAGGCTTATTTCGAGTCCTTGTTAGGCAGGTTTAGTGTAGGCTTTAGTTATAGCCTCTGTGTTGTTTTAGCTGGATGCCCACTCAGGGTCTTTGGTGTCTCCTAACACTGTTTAATCTGTAGTATCTGTAGTATTTTCTACCCTGTAGCAGCCATGCTTTGTTATTCACTGAATGTATGTGCATCCCAACCCATGAGCCTATGGTCAAGGACTGGCACAGAATTTTGCTAGGCAGTTCATATCTCTCTAGTGCCATATACTTAAGATTCTAGCTTCTTTAACTGCCCTGAACTCTGACCTTTACCTTCTCAGCTCAGCAGTCCTGTAGTGCTGCCCTTGGGTTCCAGTTGCTGTATGCAGACAGAGAGCTGGAGCTATATAGGGCTCAATTTATGAGGATCAAAGGATCGCACTGCCTGTTGTCCAATACCTGAAAACGGTTACTTCATGTTTATTATTCCATTTTATGGTTTTAACCATAGGGGGTTAGTCTAGTACTTTGTTGTAGGCTAAAGTAGATTTCCAGGCTTCTTAAATTTGAAATTGATAGTGTATATTTTCATCCTGTGAACAGAAAACCTAAATGTTGTTTGGAGTTAGGGCTACTTGGGGCTCAAACAAATTAGAAGTGTTATATTTTGTCTTTCAATTTCTGCCTTTTGTGTTAAACTAAAGTAAGCAATGTGCCTTTTACACATATATGTGTGTGTATGTAGTTGTAACACTTGTATACATCTCTATATTTATATCTACATCTAAATCTTGTGTTACTTTTCTATATCATATTGGTAAGATTGTTTTTATATTCTAATCCTGATGACTTGTTGTACATCATGCCTTAGAGTACAGAAATATAGAGCTATTCTGTGGCATCAAAGTAAGAGTTTCCAGAGAAGAGATATTCTTTTTTTTTTTTAAAGGATGGTAGTGGAAAAACTTTCTTTTAAATACTATTATCCTTATAATAACTTAGTGTACATTATTTTGGCCAATTCATTACACTTTATATCAGAAATATTAGGACAAACCAAACACCTACTAATATGATGCAATGTACAGGGATATAGTATCACTTTAGTGTCTTTCTTGCCAAAATCTCATAAATATAATCATGAGGAAACATCAGACAAATTCAATAAATGGTTATACTCTTCAAAAATGTCAAGGTCATAAAACATAAAGAAAGGTTATTCCATATTAAAGGAGGTATAGTTGATATAACAACTAAAGGCAATACATGATTCTAGATTGGGAAGAAATTAGCTACACATGGCATTATTGTGGTAATTTATAAAACTTGACTATAAACTGTGTATTAAGTAGAATTATTGCATGAATATTGCATTTCCTAAATTTGTTAACTGGACTGTGGTTATGAAAGACAGTGTTCTTGTTCTAAGGAAATATGTACAGAAGTTTTTAAGGATAAAGGGGCATGATGCTTTTAACTTACAAATATTAAAAAATTATGTATGTCCTTCTCTTTCTCTTTAAGTATGTTATATAGATAAGGAATGATAAAGTGCATGGATTAAAATGTAAATCATTGATGAGTCTGAGTAAAAGGTATATGGGAGTTCCTTTAGCTATCATTGCAATTAAAAAAAATTAACATTATATCAAAATAAAAAGTTATAACCATAAAATAGAATTATAATAAATCTCTTTTGTTACAAGAACAGAGATGCATGAAGATACCTAAAATAAAAAGATTCATTGAATTCAAGTAATCCTATTGTCAATAAGATCTTTGGAGCCTTAAGTTGTTTACTCCATATTTCAGATGCAATGTGATTTAAAATTTGTGTTACATTTGTGTATTTGCTTTGCTTTTTTCTATATACTGGATTTATCTGCTTGGTCTTGGTTGCTGCACTTTAGAAATTGGGTTTGTTCCCTAAAGTGGGTAACTTGCTGTCTTAGCTCAGTTTCTTTCTTTCCTTTCCTTCTCCCTTTCCCTTTCCCTTTCTCTCTCCTCCCCCTCCCCTTCTCTTTCCTTCCCTTCTTTTCTTTCTTTTCTTTCTTTGAGACAGAGTCTCACTTTGTTTCCCCTGGTGGAGAGCTATAGCATCATAGCTCACAGCAATCTCAAACTCTCCAGCTCAAGCGATTTTCTTGCCTCAGCCTCTGGAGTAGCTGGGACTATAGGCGCCCACCACAACCCCTGGCTATTTTTTATAGACAGGGTCTCGCTATTGCTTAGCCTGGTCTTAAATCCATGCGCTCAAGTGATCCACCCACCTCGGCCTCCCTGAGTGGCGGGATTATAGGCATAAGTCACTGCACCTGGCCCTCAGCTCACATTCTAAGACAAAAAATTGAATGATTATTTGCTACCTAATGGATTGCTTAAACATGTGTTTATTCCTAATTTGGTCAATAAAGATTGAGGTGGGGCAGTTGAGAAGTGGTGGGTGGGGTGTGGTACACACATGGTGTTTAGGGCTCACACTCAGGAGCTGAGAGTATGACACGGTAGAAAGTATTGTGGAAAGAGCTGGCTATGGCCTCTATACCTGGTCAGCTCGATCATATTTCTTTTTGGGTTCAGTTTCCTTTTTATATACCCCCAAAATGCTTCTGTTAAGGATCTTCATATGGACTTAGACTACTTAGTCCCTTTTCTGCATAAATAAGGAAGAAAATGATTTAGAGACAAGAAAATAGAAACATTCAGAATTTTTTCCTTTTGCATAGTAAATGGGGGTAACTATCTGTTCTACCATTCATAAGGTTTAAGAGTGATGAATCTATATTAACTTTTGTTTGTAAAATTTTGAAATTTTATTTTGATGTGATGATTTGATCATGCATGTTTATCTTGTTAAATTTATAAGTCATTTTTCGGGAGGCTGAGGCAAGAGAATCGCTTAAGCCCAGGAGTTGGAGGTTGCTGTGAGCTGTGTGAGGCCACGGCACTCTACCGAGGGCCATAAAGTGAGACTCTGTCTCTACAAAAAAAAAAAAATTTATAAGTCATTTTGTACTTGAAACAGTAATTGAAAATCTAAAGTGTATTTCAAAAATTTTCAAGGAAATATTTTGCTGGTACATTTCTAATATTTTGAAAGAAAAAGTTCCATAAGGTTGTAGCCTATTTTTGCATACTTACATTATGTCACATATTGTACTGAGTATGGTCACTTAAATTATTTTATTGAATATAATTTTGAGAGTCCATTGAGGTAAGGACATTTTCCTTAATTAGCAGAATAGGAAATGAAGTGTCAAAGTGGTGTCTTGCCTGAAGTCACAATAGTTAATATGTGCTGGCATTAGACTTAGAGTTAGAAATGAGATCTGTTAGACTTCAGTGTACATGTTCTCTTGACTTGTAATGAATCAGCTGGCCAAATGTTTTCACATTTGAGATAACCAGTGTTATATTTCTCTTTAAAAACCTGTAGTGTTATTGTTCTTCTGATTCTGGGATGTACTCATTTTTAAAAAATTAACTAGCATTAGTTACATTTTTGCTAGCTTTGCTTAGAATACTGTTGCTTGGGGCATTCATTTGGGGAAGATAGACGTTGAAGTCTGTGATTTTGGGAGAGAGAATTGGGAAACTGTTGAGATATGTGTGCATTTATCAGTAACTTGCCATTTCTGTGGCTGTTCATTCTCAAATTGTCATATTTAAATATGTAGATTAATAAGAATATTATTAAGTGAGCATGTAGATGTGAGAAAAGAAAAAAAATTAAAAGACTGGAAGGGACTTACTGAAATAAAAAATAAAAAAGGCTAAAATACTGTGTAGATTTAAATGTAAAAGCAAAATATGACTTTGAAAGGACTTGTTATGGGGGAGAAGGAAGAGGGGAGTAGAGGATAACTGATGAATCTATACTTAGTATGTCAGTTTTGCTGACCAAGTGAAATTTATTTTAACCAATTTTAATTAGTTTGAAAGTAACTAAAAGAATATAATCAAAAGACTGGTATATGTAATGTGGTTGCTAGAACCTGTGGCTACATGGTTAAAATAGAAAATGATACTTTTTTTATATAGAGTTATTTTAATTTGTATATTTCTTGCCAAAGGTAAAAGTAAGTTAATAACACCTTTAACATATTTTTTTCTTGAAGTTGGACATGAAAACAAAAATGATAGAAGCTAAATTTCATGAAGAAAAGCTTAAACTGCAGCAGAAACATGATTTTGATGTTCAGAAGGTGGGATATGTATCACTTATCTTTCATTTATATTGAATTTTTAAAATATATAAGTCTTATGCTGATCCTTACATTTACCCATCTATCTGCATATTTATGTACTTTATGACAGTCTGAACTAAATGGAATTTGTTAAAGTAATATCCTAGCAAAAATTGATCTTTTGCACTTCATTAGCTAAATCTATATATTATTAAATTGGAAACTTCTGATGTAATGTAAATTAACAATTTAAATTTTCATGCAATTTTTGTCATATTTTGAGCTGATTTTTCTGATTTACAATAGCAGAACCTCGATGTAAAAGAAGCCTATTAAATGTCATCTTCCTATGTATCTGGGAATTCTTGTTATTGTCACTAAAATGATAGAAGGACACTTGTGGGTGGATTTGTGAAATGCTCAACTGAAAAATGTTCTATTCCAATGCAATGGGATGACTTGTACTGTCCCAACGTATCAAGCTTCTGATGGCTTCTCTCTGCCACTTTATGACAGTTTAATTTCTGAATTATATTTGAGGATCACCTAATTTATTATTTATACTGTCCTTAAAATCGATATGTGAAAATCCCAAAGAGATAACATATTTGTTTCAGATAATTATTCTAGTATATTTAAAAAATTTCCCAATGCACTTTAATGAAAGTTTTATTAATTTTTTGAAACCATTTATGAGATTAGCTGTGATAGACTTTACAAAAAATACTGTGCTCATTAAAAAAATCATGTTTTTAATACTTAATGTACTGAAACACATTTAATTCATTTGCAGATATTAGAAAGAAAGAATAATGAACTAGAAGAACTAAAAACTTTATACAAAAAGAAACAAAATGAAACTGAAGAAACAATTAGGAAGCTTGAAAAGAAAGGTGATGTTGTGTTACATAAATCTTTTAATAACTTTTTTTATTTATAGAGAGTAAAATTTGATTTCTGACCTTTTGTGTGAGGAGGTGGAAATTTTTATTCATGTGAGCTTCCACCAGTGGGTAAATTTATGTAGGCATCCATATTAGTGGGGAAAAACTATATGTGTGTGTGTGTGTGTGTGTGTATGCCTATATGTGCATTTGTGTGGTTAGTGGCAACAGTGATGGGGTGGTAGTGGTGGTTGGTTTGGTTAAGGAGTTGGAAGAGCATGTTGCTGTTACTCCCTCTTCTTAACTCTCTCTTCCCATTGGGGTAGAGCTGCCACAGATCACTTCAAAGCAGTCATAGAATTTAGGACTTAATTAGCTTTTATGAAAAAGTTGAAAGAGCCTATTCTTCTTTGTCTAATAAAATTCATTACATATCTACTTTATGCCTTACAGTATATACTAGTATTGAGATTGACAGAAAAAACTTTAAAAGCATTATCCATTTACACTTTCAATAAGAAAATATGTAATAAAGTATTAAATTGGCTACAATTACGGTCAGACATCTAAATCAACAGGTGGTCATGAGAGAGAGTGTTGGAAATACCTTTTGTAATGTTTGGGCTAGGCGTGATGCCTCATGCCTATAATTTTAGCACTCTGGGAGGCTTAGGTGGGAGGATCTCTTGAGCTCAGGAGTTCAAGACCAGCCTGAGCAAGAGCAAGAACCCATCTTACTAAATATAGAAAAATTAACCAGGCATTGTGGTGGAAACCTGTAGTCTTAGCTATTTGGGAGGCTGAGACAGGAGGATCACTTGAACCTAGGACTTTGAGGTTGCTGTGAGCTAGGCTGATGCCATAGCACTTTAGCCTGGGGCAACAGAGTGAGACTTTGTCTAAAAAAATGAAAAGTTTATAAAGATTTGATTAGTTGGAGAGAAGAGTTACAGATACTGAGATAGGAATGCTGAAATTGGTAAATGATGAGAAGGATGCTGCAAAATTATTTAGCTAGAGATACCCTATGAATTAAGTGATAGATTTAAAAATATTAAGGCAGTTGACATGGGCTAGATTAAGCATGACCTTGAATTTCAGATTTAGAAGTTTGATCTTCATCCTGTAGCTGTTGGGGAGTCAGAAAAGATTTTTGGACCATTGTTTTGGGAAGAATGAATAGGTTGGTAATAATGATGGGTGTGTTGAACCCAGGTGAGGCCAATTTCTTGTCTGTTTTTAGTGGTCAGAGGCAGTTAGTAGTGAAGGAGCGAACATTCTACTTATTAGAATACAGTTTCTAATCCAAGCTCTGCTATTTAATGTCTGATGTCTGGAATGTGACATCAAGAAATCTCTGGGCCTTAGTTAACTAATTATAAAATAGTGAGATAGGAATAAAATCCCTTCTAAGTCAAAGATACTATGCTTCTGTACTTCTGTAATTTTGCACATAAAGGTGGTAAGGACCCAAACAATCTAAGTGATGGCAGTGACAGTAGTGAGAATAGAACTGAAGAAGAAATTCTGAAGAGTGGATCATGATTTGGTGAATAAGACATAGGCAATGGTTAAGAAGAAAGGAGAGAAGAAGGTTTTCATTTAGGAGTTTCTGTATGGCTGCCCCCCAGATTTCCAAACCTGAATGTATCTGAATTAATGGTGATGCCCTCGACCGTTTAATATAGCAATTAAATACGTAAATTAACCAGTGAAATAAATATTCTTAGATTCATTTCCAGCCTTAAATGTCAGGGAAAGGATTAGAAATTTGTTTAGGTTTTTTTTTTTTCTGCAAATATCAGTGGGTAGAAAAATATTTTTAGTTTATTTCCAGATTTTCATTTTTACTCTGATTCAACTCAGGCAGTTCAAACATGCCTAAGATTTAAAAATGCCTAAGTTTTAAAAATAATGTTTATTAGGGCTTTTTGAATGGAAATGAGGCTTGGTTTAATTTTGGAATTGTAGAGTAAAATATGGTATAGATGGTAAAAACTCATGTTAGGTTAACTTGGGTTCTTTTCTATACTCTATTTGTTAGGTATGGAACATAGTATAGTTGAGATATAAAAGTGAAAAAAGTTTGAGGGAAACATTTATGAAAGTTTTGCTGTCTTGAAGTAAATTAATAAAAGCCTATAGTAAGCTAAGAAAATATATAAGTAAAAATACAGTTAAATTTATATTACCATCCAGATGCCATGAATTTAAATAAATTTTCACTTATGTAGCAGTTTACATAATTTTAATAAAGATGACAGAAATAAAAATGATTTATAAGTAATTTTTTATGTAATTTGAAACATATTTCATTTTAGTAACATAAACCTTGAAAACAATTTTAAAGTATCTAGGAGCAACAGCATATTGAAATGATGGGTTCAATATTTTTTAATTCAGTATACATCTTTTTGAGCTTGCTTGTATGACTGTTATGCTCTGGATAAGAAGTTGAAATAACTTTTTCCTCAGTGAACATGGTCTTAGTAAAGAGGAAATAGGCAAGTATTTTATAAGGTAATAAGTGATTTAGTTGATAAATATGCAAGGGAGTAAAGAGGAATTTCTGTCCGTACAAAGGGAGGAAAGTAGTTGGTGAATGGTTCATAAAGAAGGTGATATTTGAGCTGAGATTCCAAGTATAAACAGGAGTTTTTCTACAAGGAAGGACATTCTAGGTAGACAGATGACCATATTTAGGCAGTGATGTAACAAAGACTATATCCTCAAGAACCTGCAGAGAGATTGGTGTGTTTACAATACAGGTTTACAATACAGATCACAAGGAGTGTTTTCTATGTTAGAAGCTTCAGCCTTTATCTTTTATGTAAGGAGAACTGATTTTACACATGAGAGTAACAATCATTTGCACTGTTGAAAAGCCTCTTTAAAGCAACAGAGGACCCATTTCAGGGGAATGATACTTGAGGCTAGCATTCTGTTAAAATTCTCTAGGGCAGGGGTGTCCACCCTGCATCCACAGGCTGCATGCTGATTTTGTGAGGACTTTTTTTGTTTTTTTTGTGGTGTCAGATATCACGAAAAGTTTGCATGGACCTTTTTTTGCTAATCAACTTTCATTAGTGTTTGTATATTTGGTGGCTCAAGACAACTCTTATTCTCCTAAGGTATGACAGAAAAAAGAAAAGGTTGGTCTAGGGAGGGAATAATGACAAGTGCAACCAAGTCTGTGGTGGGAAAAATGTAGAAAAAGAGCAAGGAATAAGAGCTATTTTAGAAAATTGAGAAAGCTTGGTGAAAAACTGAATTATCTCTTAACTGGTACATTGTGTTTTATATGATAAAACTGGTATGTAGTACTTAAAACTGGTTTAACTATGTTTAGAATTGGTTTAACTATGTTTTCATCATTTTCGACAGTTCAGGCCCTTATACGTGACTGTCAAGTTATCAGAGAGACTAAAGAAAACCAGATTGTAGAACTAAAAAAGATATGTGAACAAAGTACAGAATCTCTGAATAATGACTGGGAAAAAAAGGTAAGCTCCATAAATAGTAAAAGAAAATATAAAAACTTGTTCTTCAAAGTAACGTGTTTATTATAAAAATAATAATTTTACAAAATATGCAGAAAATTATGAAAAGAAAAATAATTAAAACTCTGGACTGTTGATAAATAGCACTATTCATATTTTAGTATATTTTCTTTTAGGATTCCATGGTCTATAAAATTGTTTTCATTCAGAAAACATTCTTTACTAATTCTTGAATATATGTTCTGGATTTGTTGCATAGCTAATAGATTTGAAGCAAAATTAATGGCCAAATAACTGTACAACAGTTTTTGGAAAGTAAACCATTTTATTTTATTTTATTTATTTATTTTTTTGTTGTTGGGGATTCATTGAGGGTACAAAGAACCAGGTTACATTGATTGCATGTGTTAGGTAAAGTCCTTCTTATCATTTTTATTTTGTATTTGGGCCATTGGAACATTTCTTTCCTAAAATTTTAGTAACATAATATAATCCAGACTAGAATTTATACTTTAAAATTGTTTTTTATTATTTTAGTTTATTTTTAATTAACATATAATTATACATATTTAGGAGATGCAGTGTGATGTTTTGATACATGGATATATGGTATAATGATTAAATTAGGGTAAATTATACCATTTCTGCCACCTCAAACATTTATCAGTTCTTCCTTTTAATTCCCTCTGTCACTATCAGTTCTTTTGGTGCATTAGATTTTGAACCTGGAAGATTTATGATTTTTGCCACTTCTTTTGTCCCTCATTTAGTATTTTACCAAATCATCCAATTTACTTCTGGTCAAGGACCAATGTGTAGGATGCTGGGCAGGGCTTTTGCATCTCCTATACCTACTGTCAAACTCTGGGTTAAAAAAATCTCCTTGGGAATGTATATGGATGAACTCATTATTAAGACTTTATAGCATGCCTAATAATATTTGGCTAAAATAGCTTATTTGCCTTTTAAAGCCTCCTGGTCTCAGTAACATGGACTCCAATTCTTTTCTAGGTTTGGGAAAGCTGTTTTTGATGTGCTGTGCCTGGTACATAATAGGCATTTCTAAAATTTGTTGGATGAATACATGTTGATCATCTCTAGTTAGATTATTAGACCAGATACACCTATCTGATTCTTACACACATCAGCTAAGTTAGAGCATGTTTGTTTTTGCCAGTGCCATCTTTACCCTTGTAGTCTCAACTATATTTTCCTTGGATGAATTTCAAATGACTCAGACCAACTTATTGTCACCCCTCCAGCAGCTATAGTCCTTTTAGAAAATAACTGTGGGGTGTACCTGAGAAACTACTACATGTTGATGGGCTACTAAATACAGTAGATTTTTGACATTCAGCAGGCATATGTTCTAGGTCCTTTGGGAAATCATAAACCCGAGGAAACATCTATAATATATAATTGTTCCCATAACTACAATCACAAAATTCCAGTTACTCCTTTAGATTCCTTTATCAGAGTTGCCATGCATGTCAGTGACGGCAGTGAAGAAGCACTGGGATTTAGGTGCAGTGGGCTTGGCCATGTTATTGTTTCAGCTAAGTGACTTACTTTTGAATAACAGACCTAATGCTGGTTAAAAATGATTATTGCAACAAAAATACAAATTAAACATATCAGGGACTTGGGGGACCTCCTCAAACTTATCCAAATGATACATATTAAATTGGGGAAACCCAAGGGTCTTCTGTGTGACTATTATAGAGACATTCTTATTCTTCCTGTTCAACTAGAAACCAATAGAAAAGTCAATGGAAAAGTTTTTGAGACCTTACCAGTACTGTTACCATAATTATTGCCTGACCTGCCTCTAGTTCCTACCTCTCAGAGACTTCCTTATTCCTCCAGATCTCCAAAATAAGTCCAATAAGAGCCCATTCTGCCTATATTGTGTCCTTGTCTCTCTCCCCTATTTATGGGTAATGAATTAAATATCTCGTTTGAACTATTTTGGACTCCTAATCTCTCTTCCTATTGAGTGGGCCTGGGGTTGTGTTCAGGGACTAGGTGTTAGAATAAAAATTCCTCTCCCATTAAGATAAGTGAATAAATGTCCATAGACTGTGAGCACAGAGTTTTAGTCCCCTTAGGAAGCTGTCCATTGAACCTTACCTGGACCTCCTGCATTTGCCTTTGTTCTCTTTATTTTAGTTTTAATAGATATTTTGAACCTTTATTCATTTAAATAGTACATACATAGTCTTTATAAATAAAGACCTATGCACATGAATATGTAGTATACAGTTCTCAGGCATCCTACTCATACTTTATTTAACTTAAAAATGTGGTCTGCGTGTCTGTTTTTGTTTATGTGTCTGTGTTTTTGGTAATGGCTAACAGTAGTTTCTTGTTGGGAATTTGAGTAGAGGAGAAAGCATTTTTTAACTTTGCTATTGTCCAAAATTTCATGCGAGTAAGATGAATAATAATAGATATTGCAATAGTATTCCTAATCATTAATAATATTATAATATTTCATTTTTTCTGATTTCAGACTAATATTGGTGTTGCTTAGCTGAGGTATTATATTATCTATCTAACATTAGAAATATTTACCATTTCTACCTGAGGCAGATAATTCTATTTAATATTTGATTATCCATTGAAATTTTCAATTCAGGAAAGCAGAAAAAATTAAATATTTCTTAATTTTGCTCTCTATAGAATATCTTTACTTTGGATCTTTATTTGTGAGTTTTATACCTTTTGTGTTCAGATCACCATGTGTATATATAGAGGAATACAGAAAATGTTTTTTTCTGAATTGCAAAACAGTTTCTCCAATGTTAGTGAAGGAGTCAATTCTTGCTTTCGTTGTGTAGCTCCACAATGCTATAGCAGAAATGGAAAAGGAAAAGTTTGATCTTCAAAAGCGACACACTGAAAACATTCAAGAATTGCTAGAGGACACAAATGCACGTCTGAATAAAATGGAGAATGAATACATGGCGCAGACACAGTCTACAGTGAGTCTTTTATTTTCTTGACATTTTTAGAAACAACCTTCTTAATTTCTATGTCTTCATGCTTCCCTGATGTTCATGGTATATAAATAAGTATGTTATAGAATTAAAAGGAAAAACTTAACCTCCCTACTTGGAACAAATTTATGTGTGTCAGTGGATAGTCCCTTTAAGTTTGATGAGGGATTTGACTCTGGCTTATTTGATGCCACTTTTTAAAAAATATCTTGCCTTTTTTTTCCATTGAATTTCTATTCAGAGATAATTCATTGTCTTTCCTTCTTTTTAACTGAAGAATTGATTGTTTTTTGAAAATGTGTAATGCTACTATGAAGGCAATCAAATAGGGAGCTAGGAGTAGTATGACCACTCTGATACATTTTCTTAATAGATCATTTTGACTGAGGAAGTCAACACAGATGTCACATGGGTAAACCCAAAGTTCCTTCCGAAAAGGACACAGAGGAATGTTACTATATTCAGGCTACACAGCAGAGAGGCCAGTGATGCTGTTCAAGGAGAGGTGGAGGATCCCCCAAAAGAACCTCATTGAGTACATGTTGCAGAGTACAGGTCTGAGGGAGTGAATGTCTGCCTTTTACAAGCTTGCCTCCCTTCCTAAGATCCATAAGCCAGTTCTCCTGGGAGGCTAATATGCATGTAGGTCAGAGCTCCTCACACGCAAGGCTAGTGTACCTCCTCAATCTTGTCACTAATACCTATGGTACCCGACTTACAATGGTTTGACTTACAATTTTTCAGCTTTACAATGGTGCAAAAGCATTCTTCAGGTCCCCATGTGACCATTCTAGGACTTAACCTCATCATAAATTGAGGAGCATCTGGAATTCTACTGAACGTATATCACTTCTGTACCATTGTAAATTTGAAAAATTGTCAGTTTAACCATCGTAAATTGGGGATCATTTGTATAACCTTTATGTTTTTCACTTTCACTACAGTATTCAGTAAATTACATGAGACACTCAACACTTTATTATAAAATAGGCTTTGTGTCAGATAATTTTGCCCAACTGTAGGCAAATGTAAGTGTTCTGAACATATGTAAGGTAGGCTAGGCTAAGTATGATGTTTGGTATGTTAAGTATATTAAATTCATGTCCAAATTGCAGTATTTAAAACTCATAATGGGTTTATTGGAACACAATCCCATTGTAGGTCAAAGAGCGTCTGTATAATGTGAACTCATAGAATGGTCAAATGTTGTATTCCAGGCGTGAACCCAGTGCTCATTTGCCACTTACCACCTCATCAGTCTAGCTTGGTCCAAGTACTTTCTTGAATTTAAAGCTGTGGAATTTGAAAAAGAATTTTGAACAAGTCAGAATTTGAACAGGCATATTGTAGACATGCCTTGAAATTTGTTACTTTGGTCTCTTAGACTAGCACTAAAGCCTATCTCAGAGGGTAAAAGGCAGTGGTATGCCCAGTCATTGGGAACCTAGACTTTTTGGGGTTTGAATTCCAACTCCTCTATAGTTAGAGTACCATATAAGCTATTAAAATGTTAATTTTCCTCGTCTGTGAGATAGAATAACAGTAGTACAATGTAATATAAGTTGTTAGAAATATTAATTAAATTAATATACAGAAATTAATAAGCACTTAATAAGCATTAATAAACAAAGATAATTGTTAATATTTTGTTAAAAAATATAATACCCTTTTTATTTTTTGTTTTTATTAAATCATAACTGTGTACATTGATGCATTTATGGGGTTCAGTGTACTGATTTGATATACAATGTGAAATGCTTACATTGAACTGATTAACACATCTATTACAGTTATACTTTTTTCTTAATAGTTTTGAAATATACCATTGAATCATGCACATTAGGTGAGGTCCCCCCAAATACCCTTCCTCCTCTGCTCTCTCTCCTCTTCCTTTCTACTTCCTGGACGATAGTTATATTTTAACATTTGTATGAATGTGTATTAGTGATTATATATTGATTTCATAGTAGTATTGAGTACATTGGATACCTTTATTTCCATTCTTGAGGTACTTTACTAAGAAGAATATGTTCTAGCTCTATCTAGGTAAACATAAAAGATGTGAAGTTTCCATCTTTTTATGGCTGCATAGTTTCCATAGTGTATGTATAACACAGTTTGTTAATCCATTCATGGGTCAGTGGGCACTTGGGCTGTTTCCATGTCTTGGCAATTATGAATTGGGCTGCAGTGAATATTCTGGTGCAAATTTCTTTGTTATAAAATGATTTTTGATCACCTGGGTATATACTTAGTAGAGGAATTGCAGGATCGAACGGTAGGTCTACTTTTAGTTCCTTGAGCATTCTCCAAACTTCTTTCCAAAAAGGTCATATTAACTCTCATTTCTACTAGCAGTGTAGAAGTATTACCTTCTCTTCATATCCATGCCAACATCTGTAGTTTTGGGATTTTGTTATGTGGGCTAATCTTACTGGAGTTAGATGATATTTCAAAGTGGTTTTGATTTGTATTTCTCTGATGATTAAAGATGATGTGATTTTTTTTCATGTGTTTATAGGTCATGCACCTGTCTTCATCAGAGAAGTTTATGTTCAAGTCTCTTGCCCACATAGAAAAGGGGTTATTTGTTCCTTTCTTATTGATTAGTTTGAGTTCTCTGTGAATTCTAGTTATCCGACCTTTGTCAGAAGCATAACCTGAAAAAATCTTCCCCCATTTCTGAAAGTTGTCTGTTTGCTTTCTTAGTATGTTCTTGGGCATGCAAAAGCTTTTTAGTTTGATCAGATCCCTGTAATATATTTTTGGTGTTGCTTCAATTGCCCAGGGGGTCCTCCTCGTAAAATATTTTTCCAGGTTGATTTCTTCAAGTGTTTTCTCTGCACTCTCTTCTTGTATTTTTATAGTTTCATGTTTTAAGTTTAAATCTTTTATCCAGTGAGAATCAATTTTTGTTAATGGTGAAAGGTGGGGGCCCAGTTTCAGTCTTCTACAGGTCTTCAGGCAGTTCACCCAGCACCATTTGTTAAATAGGGAGTCTTTCCCCCACTGAATGCTTTTGATAGGCTTATCAAAGATCAAATGCTAATAAGTAGCTGGGTTCATCTCTTGGTTCTCTATTCTGTTCCAGAAATATACCTCTCTATTTTTGTGCCAGTACCATGCTGTTTTGATCATTATAGGTTTATAGTATAGCCTGAAGTCTGGTAATATGATACCTCCTGATTTGTTTTTATTTCTGAGAAATGTATTGGCTATTTGAGGTTTATATGATTCCATATAAAATGAAGCACTGTTTTTTCAAGCACTTTCAAGTATGACAGTGGTGCTTTAATAGGGATTGCATTAAATCTGTAGATTGCTTTGGGTAGTATGGACGATACAAGTTGATTCTTTCCAGCCATGATCATGATATGTTTTTCCATTTGTTAACATCTTCAGCTATTTCTTTTCTTAGAATTTCATAATTCTCTTTATAGAGAGATCTTTCACATCCTTTGTTAGGTAAATTCCTAGATATTTCATCTTCTTTGGCACTACTGTAAAAGGAATGGAGTCCTTGACTATATTTTCAGCTTGACTATTGTTGGCATATATAAAAGGTACTGATTTGTAAGTATTGATTTTGTATACTGAGACACTGCTGCTTCTAAGAGTTTTGTAGTTGAGCTCCTGTGATTTTCCAGGTATAGAATCATATCATCAGTGAAGAGTGAAAGTTTGATCTCCTCTGACCCTACTTGGATATCCTTGATTGTCTTCTTTTGCCTGATTGTGATGGCTAAGACTTCCATTACTATGTTGCATAGCAGTGGAGACAATGGGCATCTTTGCCTTGTTCCTGATATAAGTAGAAATGTTTTCAATTTTACTCCATTCAATATGATACTGGCTGTGGGTTTGCCGTAGATGGCCTCTATCAGTTTAAGAACTGTCCCTTCTATGCCTATTTTCTTAAATGTTCTGATCATAAAAGGATACTGGATATTATCAAAAGTTTTTCTCAATTGAGAGAATCATATGGTCTTTGTTTTTTATTTTATTGATGTGATGTATTATATTTATAGATTTGCATATGTTGAACCAACCCTGTAACCCTGGAATAAAACCAATTTGATCATGGTGTATAATTTTTCTGATGTATTGTTGAATTCTGTTTGCTAAGATCTTACTGAATATTTTTGCATCAATATTCATTAATGATATTGGTCTATAACTTTCTTTCTTTGTTGGGTCCTATCCTGGTTTGGAGATCCGGGTGATATTTGCTTCATAGAGTGTGTTGGGAAGTAGTCCTTCTTTTTCTATGCTTTGGAAAGGTTGTATAATATAGGTACTAGTTCCTCTTGAAAGGTTTGATAGAATTCGGATGTGAAGCCATCTGTCCTGGACTTTTTTTTTTGGGAGAGATCATATTGTGGATGCCATTTCAGTGATTGATATATGTCTATTCAAGATTTCTAATTATTTCTATTTGCATCTAGGAAGGTGGCTTGCTTCCAGATATTGGTCCATTTCCTTCAGATTTTCATATTTCTGGGAATAGAGGTTTTTGTATTAATCATTGAGGACTTTTTGAGTTTCTGAGGTGTCTGTTGTTACTTCTCCTTGATTGTTTCTGATAGATGATATTAGAGATTTTACTTTTTTGTTTCTGGTTAGTTTGGCTGAAGGTTTATCAATTTTATTGATCTTTTCAAAAAACCAACTTCTGTTTCATTGATCTTCTGAATGATTCTTTTGTTTTCAATTTCATTTAATTCTGTCCTAATTTTGGTTATTTTCTTCTGCTGGGTTTGGGTTGGAATGTTCTTTGTTTCCCAGTTGCTTGAGATGATCCATTAAGTTGCTGGCTTCCTTTCTTTCTGTTTTCTTGATGAAGGCTTCCAATGCTATAAATTTCCCTCCTAGGACCGCCTTTGCAGTATTTTACAGGTTTTGATAATTTATGTCTTCATTATAATTTTGTTCCAAAGATTTGATGATTTCCTTCTTAATCTCATCTTTGACCCAGCTATCAATAATATGATTATTTAGTTTCCATGACTTTGTTGTAGTATGAATATTCCTGTTCAACTTTTATTCCATGGTAGTCCGAGAAGATACAAGGAATAATTTCTATTCTTTTATATTTGCTGAGATGAGACTTGTGTCCTAAGATATAATCAGTTTTGGAGGATGATCTGTGCACTGATGAGACGAACGTATCAGTTTTATTCAGTTTTATTAGGATGAAATGTTCTGTAGAGGTCTGTAAAATCCATTTGTTCTAGGGTCAGGTTTAAGTCTAATATTTCTTTGTTTAGTTTCTTCTTGGAGGATCTATCTAAAACTGTCAAAGGGGTTTAAAATCTCCAATTATTATAGTGCAGGAAGATATTAAATTATTCATATCCATTAGGGTTTGCTTTATAATTGAGGAACATTCTGGTAAGGTGAATAAATATTATTGAAATCTCTTCATGTTGGGTGTTTCCCTTGACAAATATGTAGTGACCTTCCTTGTCTTTCTTTATCTTTGTTGGTTTAAAGCCAATTGTATCTGCAAATTAAATTGCAACTCCTGCTTTTTTCTGGTTTCCATTTGTCTGTATTATAGATGTCCATCCCTTCACCCTGAGGCTATTTTTATCCTTTAAGGTAAGATGAGATTATTGTATACAGAAGTTATCTAGTCTGGGTTTATGTATTTGGTCAGCCATCCTGTACCTCTTTAGAGGACAATTTAAAACATTCACATTAATTGAGAGAGTTGATAAGCCTGGGTGTCATGTTTTTGACATTCACATTAATTGAGAGAGTTGATAAATGTTTTGGGTGTCTTGTTTTTTGAATGTCCAGTGGATATTTTTAATCCTTTCACCACTGTGGAAGTTGAGTTTTGTTTAAAAATTTCTAGGTGAGTTTACTTTGGTGGTAGAGCAATGTGCTGGTCATTGTGGAGGATGGGTGTGAGAATATCCTGGAGAGCTGGTTTAGTTATGGCAAATTTCTTCACCATTTGTATGTCATTAAAGTATTTGATTTCTCCATTACAAATGAAACTCAGTTTAGCTGGATACAGGATCCTGAGCTGAAAGTTATTTCGTTTTATGAAGGTCGATGACCATTCTCTTCTGGCTTAAAATGTTTTGGCTGAGAGATCTGCAGTCATTCTGATATTTCTCCCTTTGTAGGTGATGCCTTTCTTATGTGTGGCTGCTTGTACTATTTTCTCCTTTATCTTAACTTTGGCAAAGTTAATCACAGTGTTTCTAGGAGATGCTTTATTTGGATTGAGTCTTGCTGGGGTTCTGAAACTGTCTATTGTCTGAAGTTCTGTATCTCTTGCAATGCTTGGGAAATTCTCCTCCATAATCTCTTGGAGTAGAGCATGTGTACCTTTAGGACCATCCTCTTCTCCTTCAGGAATTCCTGTAAGACAAATGTTTGATCTTTTGGAGTGATCCCACAAATATGTCAGGGAATGACTTTTTTTGCTTTCCATTTGTCTGCCTCTTTGAGCACTTGGGAACATTCAAAAGCTTTGTCTTCAATTTCAGAGATCCTTTTTTCTGCCTGGTCAACTCCATTACTGATGGATTCCACTGTATTTTGGAGTTCATTGAATAACTTTTTCATTTCCTTGAGCTCTGCTATCTTTTTACTCATTGTGTCCATATCTTTGATGAGTTTGTTGTTGATGGTGACTTTGTCTCTTAATTCATCAATTTCTTGAGATAACTTTAGAACTACTGTTTCGAGTGCAATTTCTATCTTTTCTTCCATTCTATTCATTTTATTTGCC
Organism: Nycticebus coucang; assembly: GCF_027406575.1. Classification (NCBI taxonomy): domain Eukaryota; kingdom Metazoa; phylum Chordata; class Mammalia; order Primates; family Lorisidae; genus Nycticebus; species Nycticebus coucang. The sequence goes on from NC_069797.1 coordinate 66,698,327, forward strand.
ATATTCTGAATTGAATTTCTGACATTTCAGCCATGTGTATGTATGGTATCTTCAGTTGTATCTCTTTTTTACTCCTTGGTGGCAGTGTATGTGTGTGTGTGTGTGTGTGAGAGAGAGAAATACTCTGGTTATTCATCTTGCCAGAGTTCTTCCACTGGTTCTGCACCATGTTAATTGTTCACCATTTGGTTATTAAAACTGGTAGGGTGAGATTGAATTGGGGTTGTCAGTCAGTAGAGATAATCAGCCCTTTACCTAAGTGCTAGGCTTTGTAATTGTGGCTTATCTCCTACAACTTTACAAAGACCCCTTTTACAGTTTTGGCTGGAGACTCTGAGGACCTACTTGGTGAGATAGTGTAAACTGGCTCTGTTTTGAAATCAGCCAACCTCTACTCTGTCCTTAGAAGCTACAGGATTAGGTTTAGATCTAAGCTGTGGAGTAATACAGATAGCTATGATGCTCCACTAGTGGGGAATAAAGAGGACATGGGAAGAGGACTTCGAATGTCAACCCCCGGTGACAGCCCCAGACATGAGTTCCAATCACATTGTCTCAGCAGCACAAACCTTGCTCAACAGAGAGGGATCCAAGAGTCTCCAACAGTACAATTGGAGCCAGGAGTTCATACCCCTGACTGCCATACTCAGTCCACACTGGTGTCTACTTCTCTGCTCACCAACCCAGTTGGAGCTGGGGACCATGCCCCACCTGCTGGTCTCAGTCCCCACCCTGTGAGTCTCTGCTCACCTTCCCAGTTGGAGTCAGGGGACCATGCCCTTCCCTCAGGTCTTGGTCCACACCCAACAAGCCTTTGCTCATGGGTCCAGTTGGTTCCAGGGACCAGCCCTTCCCGCTGAACTCAGTCCACACCAGGCAACCACTCTCCTGCTTGTGGGCACCATCCGAGCTGGGGATTCTGCACCCCTTCCTGCCAGACAGCCCAAACAAAGGGTCAACACCACCACTGGCTGGGCAAAGTTACAACCAGGGGACTGTTCCTTTTCCCGCGAGTGTCCCTCTCTTCCCATGTCCTCTTTCTTCCCCACTAGTCACAGATTCTGTCCTGATGTTTGGTGGTGCACACTATGCCCAAATCTCTCAGTAAATGACCAAACATGCTGCACTCTGCAAGGGGTAGAACTCCAGACCGCCATGTGGGGGTGGAAGGGTGGACTGGGAGTTTGGAATTGTGGGGGAAGATATTTGTTCAATTTTGTGCCTGGTGGGTTGGTGTCTAGGTTCATATATGGGACCTCCTTGGAGAAAGAAACCCGATGTTTAGTAGCTATCTTCAGCTCTCTCACAGAGAGCCCACTGCAGGCCTTGGGGGAGGGGTCTCCTGGTCTCTAGTCAAGAGGCTTTGTGCCTGTAATTTGTTTTCTTGAATCCTCTTCCTTGAAGTCACAGCTCGCTTAACTTTTTTGTTGGCTCAGCTTTCCACTTTTGGCTCATAGAGTCCCATTCTGTCCAGTTTTTCTCTTGCTGCTGAGGAGCCTCTCCTGAGGGTTGCTACTAGTCGCCCAGCTTCCCCCAACATACATTTTGAATATAATAATATAATGATAAGATAGACACGAATAATTATCAAGAGAGACATACAAATGAGAAAAGAAAGACTTATTTTCAGAAATGAATCAACATTTGTTTGAAGTTGGAGGGTTGAACGTAGTTTTTGCCTCCATTTCCTGCTATAAAAATGACAGGAAGAGGGATTAGAAAAAAATAAACCCAAATGGGCAAAGAGAATGGGAGAACAATATAATTTTTGGAACTAGACAGGTAATGGTTGAATTGAAACTGACCTAGCATAATCAAGAAAGCATAGGCCTGAATCAACAGTGAGGAAATCTGAGAAGCAAGCTGAGTTACACCATTGAGACCTCTGATGGCTCAAGACATCGTGGAAGAGAGTGTATGAGTGTTGTTTCAACACATAGATTTCTAGAAGGTCTATTTAAGAAGCAGCTAAATGTTGAATTTGGTAATAGGTACAAGGGAGTTTATTATACTATTCCTTCTAATTTCTTAGTTATTTAAAGTGTCCCATAATGCAACTTTTTTGAAATGATAAACAACAAAAAAACAACCAAATGTTTATATCTTTTATCCTATTTCATGAAGCATCCAACTTAGAAGAAGACATTAGACTATGTTCTGGAGAGAATAAAGCAGTCTGTAGATTAAAGACATCAGACATAGTTGAGATTTTTACCATAGCAGTTTGAAAAGCTTGTGGGGAACAGATCCCAGGAGTTCTTGAGAATCTAATCCTTTGAATGGCCAGATTATAAATTGCTGTAGCCCCCTCCCAAAGAAAACACAACACAAAAATTGAGTCATTTATAAGGGGAAAATGTATTGGTGCTTTCAGATGTCTTTATTTCAGTATTCAATGTTAGAAGATAGTGGAGCTTTTGGTAATATCTAGCATCCTTGATGGGGGGAGACAAGATGGCGGACTGAAGCCAGCTTTCAACAAAGGCTCCCGTCCAGAAGGAGAGTTAAGGGACAGGAATTTAGTAAGTATCCTGGTGGACTTGAGCCTCACCAAGAGAGAAGGCTGAAAAACGCACATCAACACCGCTGAGGCAAGTTGTGATCACAAGGACGCAAACAAAAGGTACAAAATCCACCACCAAGCGGACGGGAGTCCCCCTCCCCCATGAGACCGGCTCAAGAGCCCCACAATTGAACAAGCGGGCAGAAATTAAAGGCCCTCCCACTACATTCCACGGGAGAGACCTTCTAAAAACTGGACCTACCTCCCCTACTGGGGTGCCGTGGCATTCTCCTGCCAGACATAGGGCTGAATAAAACTTTGGGAATCCTTTGCCGGCAACCCTGAATCCCCGGCGCTCCCCTCCCGCCCACTGAGGTCTGGAGGCCTGTCCCCCAGGACTTCGGATCCTTGGGTGATTTCTCAAGGGGAGTGGACAGTCCCCGAGTTGCGACTGGTCAGCATTGACTCTGAGGCACGCAAGTGAGGAGAGGGCACCGGGCTGAGGGGGAGTCACACCTCGCGGCACGGGGCCCAAGACTGAATAAGACTCTGGCCTCCCCACTGAGAGCTGAGAACGCCTACTCTCACTCGGGGTCTGAGGGCCTATCCCCCAGGAGTTCAGCTCCTTGGGTGATTTCTCGAGGGGAGTGCACAGTGCCTGAGCTGCGTCAGGTCAGCGCTGACTCTGGGATACGTGAGCGAGGAGAGGGCACTCTGCTGAGGGGAAATCAAGCCTTGGCGGCACTTCCCTGCGGTGCAGTGCAGGAGCCCTCCCCAGACCGTAGTATTGCGTAAAACTGAATGAAACTCTAGCTTCCCACCCCCACTCCCAATCGGGGTCTGGGGGCCCATCCCCCAAGAGTTCTGATTCTTGGGGGCTCTTAAGGGGTGTGGACCCAGCACAAACTGCGGTGCTCAGTGCTGACTCTGGGGCGCGGGACAGAGGAGAAAAGGGTCGCCTGAGTGCCCACACCAGAGCAGCAGTTCCCTGGAGGTAGATCAACAGCTGTTTTTTCTTTAACGGCAGAACGCTCACTTCTGGATATTCTGAGGCCACACCCCCTGTCTCCCTGGGCAACCAGAGGAGGCCACCGGGTGACACGGCTCACAAACCCGGGAAGCTTCCAGGGTGGGGCCGACCCAGAGAGGTGTTCAGACGCAATTCTCCAGCAGCAAAGACGTTTGAACTCAAAACAGCCCGTCTACTGTAGGCGACGACAGGAACAGAGACAGAACCTCACAAAGTTGTCTGTTCTGTTCTGTTAGCAGCATCCATCAGGGACGGGGCTAAGCCTGAGTGAACACCTCCTTCCCATCACCTGCATCAAACACTCAAAGATGTCAGGCCCCATCTCCTCCTGCTAGATAGCGGCAGTCTGCGGGGGCCTGGCAGACTTCCTTGCGATTCAGGCAGGTGCAAACCCCTGGAGTGTCTGTTCACTGCAGGCAACTGGGTTAGCCATCTGCAGAGATACCAGTGACTGGGTCCGACGGAGGGGCAAGGTGGGGAAGGAGACGTCAACCTTCCCAGACTGCTCTCTTTGCTGGGTGGCTCCTCCTGACTCCACGCTGCACTGGGGTGAACTGTGTCAGAGGAGTCACCAGGCCCCTGTGATCCAGTTCCCAGAGACCTCTTGAACCCTTCCACCCGAGACAAGTGCCGATTGAGACAGTTGATTTGGACCTTTTGAACTGGGCTAATAGACTGAGGACTTTTCAGGCGGTGCCCTGGGTGTGAGATTGTAGGAAGGTTTGATTCTCCTTTTCCAACTGGGGCCAGAGGTGGGCAGGCGGGGTGACTTAATTGCTGATTTTTCCACACAGCTGAGACTTCAAGCCAGAGTAGAAGTTGCAATAGGATCGAACAGAAACCAGCTGAAAACAAGACAGAACCACTTTGCTCCACCACACCAGACAGGGCCCCAGTTTCTCAGGCCACAACACTGTACGGGCCCTCGATAAAACCCCAGGGGAAAAACCAAAGGGAGTAAACCATGGGGCGGAATCAGCGGAAAAACTCTGGTAACATGAATAACCAGAATAGATCAACCCCCCCAAGAAAAGATACGGCAGATGTGATAGAAGATCCCATTCATAAACAACTGGCTGAGATGTCAGAAGTCGAATTCAGAATTTGGTTTGCAGACAAGATTAATAAAATGGAATTAGGAATTCGAGGAGAAATTCAAAAATCGTCTCAAGAATTTAACGAATTTAAAGACAAAACCACCAAAGACTTAGACACACTGAAACAAGAACTTACAGCCCTCAAAGATATGAAAAATACAGTAGAATCCCTCAGTAACAGAATGGAGCAAGCAGAAGAAAGGATTTCTGACATTGAAGATAAAGTCTTCGAAATCTCCCAATCTCTCAAAGAGGAAGAGAAATGGAGAGCAAAAACGGATCACTCACTCAGAGAACTCTCAGATAATTCGAAAAAAAACAACATAAGGGTTATAGGAATTTCGGAGAACGATGAAGTGGCTGCCAAGGGCACAGAGGCCCTTCTACATGAAATTATGAAAGAAAATTTTCCAGACATGCCCAGAGAATCTGAAATTCAGATAGCAGACAGCTTCAGAACCCCAGCACGATTCAACCCCAATAAGCCATCTCCCAGACATATCATAATTAGCTTCACTAAAGTTAACATGAAAGAGAAGATTCTCAAAGCAGCCCGGCGAAAGAAAACTATAACGTACAAAGGTAAGAATATTAGAATAACTGCAGATCTCTCTGCTGAAACTTTTCAAGCAAGAAGAGGCTGGTCATCAACTTTTAATCTCCTAAAGCAAAAAAACTTTCAACCCAGGATCTTGTATCCAGCTAAACTGAGTTTCATCTATGATGGAGAAATTAAATACTTCAATGACATTCATATGTTAAAAAAATTTGCCATAAGTAAATCTGCTCTTCAGGATGTTCTCAGACCTATCCTCCACAATGACCAACCCAATCCTATACCACAAAAGTAAACTTACTCAGAAACTTCGGATCAAACTCCAACTTCCACACTGGCGAAAGGATTAAAAATGTCCACTGGACCTTTGAAAAACTCGATACCCAAAATTCCACCAGACTTATCAATACTCTCCATCAATGTGAATGGCTTAAACTGTCCTCTAAAGAGGCATAGGTTAGCTGACTGGATACAAAAACTCAAGCCAGATATTTGTTGCATACAAGAGTCACATCTCAACTTAAAAGACAAATACAGACTCAGGGTGAAAGGATGGTCATCCATATTTCAGGCAAATGGTAATCAGAAAAAAGCAGGTGTTGCAATTTTATTTGCAGATACAGTAGGCTTTAAACCATCAAAAGTAAGGAAGGACAAGAATGGTCACTTCATATTTGTTAAGGGTAATACTCAATATGACGAGATCTCAATTATTAATATCTATGCACCCAACCAGAATGCACCTCAATTTATAAGAGAAACTCTAACAGACATGAGTAACTTGATTTCCTCCAGCTCCATAATCGTTGGAGATTTCAACACTCCCTTGGCAGTGTTGGATCGATCCTCCAGAAAGAAGCTGAGCAAAGAAATCTTAGATTTAAACCTAACCATCCAATATTTAGATTTAGCAGACATCTACAGAACATTTCATCCCAACAAAACTGAATACACATACTTCTCATCAGCCCACGGAACTTACTCCAAAATTGATCACATTTTAGGTCACAAGTCTAACCTCAGTAAATTTAAAGGAATAGAAATTATTCCATGCATCTTCTCGGACCATCATGGAATAAAACTTGAGATGAGTAACAACAGGAATCTGCATACCCATACAAAAACATGGAAGTTAAATAACCTTATGCTGAATGATAGCTGGGTCAGAGATGAGATTAAGAAAGAAATCACCAATTTTTTGGAACAAAACGACAATGAAGACACAAACTATCAGAACCTCTGGGACACTGCAAAGGCAGTTCTAAGAGGGAAATTTATAGCACTGCAAGCCTTCCTCAAGAGAACGGAAAGAGAGGAAGTTAACAACTTAATGGGACATCTCACGCAACTGGAAAAGGAAGAACATTCCAACCCCAAACTCAGTAGAAGAAAAGAAATAACCAAAATTAGAGCAGAATTAAATGAAATTGAAAACAAAAGAATAATACAACAGATCAATAAATGAAAAAGCTGGTTTTTTTGAAAAGGTCAATAAAATAGATAAACCTCTGGCCAACCTAATCAGGAAAAAAAGAGTAAAATCTCTAATATCATCAATCAGAAACAACAAAGATGAAATAACCACAGACTCATCAGAAATCCAAAAAATCCTTAATGAATATTACAAGAAACTTTATTCTCAGAAATATGAAAATCTGAAGGAAATAGACCGATACTTGGAAGCACGCCACCTTCCAAGACTTAACCAGAATCAAGTGGAAATGTTGAACAGACCCATATCAAGTTCAGAAATAGCATCAACTATACAAAACCTCCCTAAAAAGAAAAGCCCGGGACCAGATGGTTTCATGTCAGAATTCTACCAAACCTTTAAAGAGGAATTAGTACCTATATTACTCAACCTGTTCCAAAATGTAGAAAACGAAGGAAGACTACCCAACACGTTCTATGAAGCAAACATCACCCTGATCCCCAAACCAGGAAAAGACCCAACAAGAAAAGAAAATTATAGACTAATATCACTAATGAATATAGATGCAAAAATATTCAACAAGATCCTAACAAACAGAATCCAGCAACACATCAAACAAATTATACATCATGACCAAGTTGGTTTTATCCCAGGGTCTCAAGGCTGGTTCAATATACGTAAATCTATAAATGTAATTCAGCACATAAACAAAAAAACATAGACCATATGATTCTCTCAATTGATGCAGAAAAAGCTTTTGATAATATCCAGCATCCCTTCATGATCAGAACACTCAAGAAAATTGGTCTAGAAGGGACTTTTCTTAAACTGATAGAGGCTATCTATAGCAAACCCACAGCCAATATCATATTGAATGGAGTTAAATTGGAATCATTTCCACTCAGATCAGGAACCAGACAAGGCTGCCCATTGTCTCCATTGCTTTTCAACATTGTAATGGAAGTTTTAGCCACCGCAATTAGGGAAGAAAAGGCGATCAAGGGTATCCATATAGGGTCAGAAGAGATCAAACTATCGCTCTTCACAGATGATATGATTGTGTATCTGGAAAACACTAGGGACTCTACTACAAAACTCCTAGAAGTGATCAAGGAATACAGCAGCGTCTCAGGTTACAAAATCAACATTCATAAATCGGTAGCCTTTATATACACCAACAACAATCAAATTGAAAAAGCAGTTAAGGACTCTATCCCATTCACAGTAGTGCCAAAGAAGATGAAATATTTGGGAATTTACCTAACAAAAGACGTGAAAGATCTCTATAAAGAGAACTATGAAACTCTAAGAAAAGAAATAGCTGAAAATGTTAACAAATGGAAAAACATACCATGCTCATGGCTAGGAAGAATCAACATTATCAAAATGTCCATACTACCCAAAGCAATATATAATTTCAACGCACTCCCTATTAAAGCTCCACTGTCATATTTTAAAGATCTTGAAAAACATTACTTCGTTTTATATGGAATCAGAAAAATCTCGAATAGCCAAGACATTACTCAGAAATAAAAACAAAACAGGAGGAATCACACTACCAGACCTCAGACTTTACTACAAATCGATAGTGATCAAAACAGCATGGTATTGGCACAAAAACAGAGAAGTAGATATCTGGAACAGAATAGAGAACCAAGAGATGAATCCAGCTACTTCCCGGTATTTGATTTTTGACAAGCCAATTAAAAACATTCAGTGGGGAAAAGATTCCCTATTTAACAAATGGTGCTGGGTGAACTGGCTGGCAACCTGCAGAAGACTGAAATTGGACCCACACCTTTCACCATTAACTAAGATAGACTCTCATTGGATTAAAGATTTAAACTTAAGACATGAAACTATAAAAATACTAGAGGAGAATGCAGGGAAAACCCTTGAAGAAATTGGTCTGGGTGAGTATTTCATGAGGAGAACCCCCCGGGCAATTGAAGCAGCTTCAAAAATACACTACTGGGACTTGATCAAACTAAAAAGCTTCTGCACAGCTAAGAACACAGTAAGCAGAGCAAGCAGACAGCCCTCAGAATGGGAGAAGATATTTGCAGGGTATATCTCTGACAAAGGTTTAATAACCAGAATCCACAGAGAACTCAAACGCATCAGCAAGAAAAAAACAAGGGATCCCATCGCTGGGCAAGGGATTTGAAGAGAAACTTCTCTGAAGAAGACAGGCGCACGGCCTTCAGACATATGAAAAAATGCTCATCATCTTTAATCATCAGAGAAATGCAAATCAAAACTACTTTGAGATATCATCTAACTGCAATGAGACTAGCCTATATCACAAAATCTCAAGACCAGAGATGTTGGCGTGGATGCGGAGAAAAGGGAACACTTCTGCACTGCTGGTGGGAATGCAAATTAATACATTCCTTTTGGAAAGATATATGGAGAACACTCAGAGATCTAAAAATAGATCTGCCATTCAATCCTGTAATTCCTCTGCTGGGCATATACCCAGAAGACCAAAAATCACACCATAACAAAGATATTTGTACCAGAATGTTTATTGCAGCCCAATTCATAATAGCTAAGTCATGGAAAAAGCCCAAGTGCCCATCGATCCACGAATGGATTAATAAATTGTGGTATATGTATACCATGGAATACTATGCAGCCTTAAAGAAAGATGGAGACTTTACCTCTTTCATGTTTACATGGATGGAGCTGGAACATATTCTTCTTAGTAAAGTATCCCAAGAATGGAAGAAAAAATACCCAATGTACACAGCCCTACTATGAAACTAATTTGGGACTCTCACATGAAAGCTATAACCCAGCTACAACTTAACAATAGGGGGAAGTGGGAAAGGGGGTGTGTGGGTAGAGGGAGGGGAATCGGTGGGATCACACCTGTGGTGCATATTACAGGGGTGTTTGCGAAACTTGGTAAATGTAGAATGTAAATGTTTTGGCACAGTAACTGAGATAACGCCGGAAAGGCTATGTTAACGACTGTGATAAAAATGTGTCAAATGGTTTATGAAGTGAGTGATGCCCCATAATCATATCATTGTATACAGTTATGATTTAATAAAAAAAAATATCTAGCATCCTTTTATGATCAGAACACTTAAGAAAATCGGTTTAGAAGGGACATTTCTTAAACCGATAGAGGCCATGTACAGCAGACCTACAGCCAATATTATATTGAGTGGAGTAAAATTGAAAACATTTCCACTTAGATCAGGAACCAGGCAAGGTTGCCCACTACCTCCACTGCTTTTTAACATTGTAGTGGAAGTCTTAGCCATTGCAATTAGGCAAGAGAAGGCAATCAAGGGTATCCATATAGGGTCAAAGGAGATCAAACTTTCACTTTTCGCAGATGATATGATTGTATACCTGGAAAACCCCAGGGACTCAACCACAAAACTCTTAGAAGTGATCAAGGAAATATAGCAGTGTCTCAGGCTACAAAATAAATCTCACAAATCAGTAGCATTCATATATACCAACAATAGTCAAGCTGAAAAAATAGTCATGGACTCTATTCCCTTTACAATAGTGCCAAAGGGGGCGGCGCCTGTGGCTCAGTCGGTAGGGCGCCGGCCCCATATACCGAGGGTGGCGGGTTCAAACCCGGCCCTGGCCAAACTGCAACCAAAAAATAGCCGGGCGTTGTGGCGGCCGTCTGTAGTCCCAGCTACTCAGGAGGCTGAGGCAAGAGAATCGCTTAAGCCCAGGAGTTGGAGGTTGCTGTGAGCTGTGTGAGGCCATGGCACTCTACCGAGGGCCATAAAGTGAGACTCTGTCTCTACAAAAAAAAAAAAAAAAATACAGTAGTGCCAAAGAAAATGAAATATCTGGGAGTGTACCTAACAAAGGACGTGAAAGATCTCTATAAAGAGAACTGTGAAAGTCTGAGAAAAAAAATAGCCGAAGATGTCAACAAATGGAAAAACATACCCGCTCATGGCTGGGAAGAATCAACATTGTTAAAATGTCTATACTACCCAAAGCAATCTACAGATTCAATGCAATCCCCATTAAAGCACCTCTGTTATACTTTAAAGATCTGGAAAAACTAGTACTTCATTTTATAGGGAAACAGAAAAAACCTCGAATAGCCAAGACATTACTCAGAAATAAAAACAAATCAGGTGGACTCATGCTACCAGACTTCAGACTATACTACAAATGTATAGTAATCAAAACAGCATTGTATTGGCACAAAAATAGAGAGGTAGATGTATGGAACAGAATTGAGAACCAAGAGATGAATGCAGACACTTATTGTCATTTGATCTTCGAAAAGCCTATCAAAAACTAAAATTGGGGGAAAGACTTCTTCTTTAACAAATGGTGCTGGGTGAATTCGCTGGCAACTTGTAGAAGACTGAAACTGGACCCACACCTTTCACCTCTAACAGAAATACTCTCAATGGATAAAAGACTTAAACCTAAGACATGAAACCATAAAGATACTTGGAAAGAGTGCAGGGGAAACACTGAAGAAATTGGCCTGGGAGAAATCTTTATGAGGAGGACCCCCAGGGCAATTGAAGCAATACCAAAAATACATTACAGGGATCTGATCAAACTAAAAAGCTTGTGCACTGCCAAGAATACAGTAAATAAAGCAAGTAGACTGCCCTCAGAATGGGAGGGGATACTTGCAGGTTACGTTTCTGACAAAGGTCTGATTACAAGAATCCACAGGAAACTCAAACTTACTAATAAGAAAAGAACAAGTGATCCCATTTCACTATGATCAAGAGACCTGAACAGAAGCTTCTGCGAAGAAGACAGGCACATGGTCTACAGACACATGAAAAATTGCTCGTCACTTAATCATCAGAGAAATGCAAATCAAAACCACTTTGAGATACCATCTAATTCCAGTAAGAGTAGCCCACATCACAAAATCCCCAAACTACAGATGTTGGAGTGGATGTAGACAGAAGGGAACACTTCTCCACTGCTGATGGGAATGCAAACTAATACATTCCTTTTGGAAAGAAGGGATCTAAAAATTGACCTGCCATTGAACCCTACAATTCCTCTATCCAAAAGACCAAAAATCACTTTGCAAAAAAGATATTTTTACCAAATTATTCATTGCAGCTCAATTTATAATAGCCAAGTCATGGAAGAAGCCCAAGTGCCCATTGACCCATGAATGGATTAATAAATTGTGGTATATGTATACCATGGAATACTATGCAGCCTCAAAAAAGATGGAGCCTTTACCTCTTTTATGTTTACATGGAGGGACCTGGGACATATTCTTCTGAGTAAAGTATCTCATGAATGGAGGAAAAAGTATGTACTCAGTACTTCTATGAAACCAACTTATATTTACTCACACTTTCTTATGAAAAATAGAACACAACTATACCCTGGATAAAGGAGAGAAATGGAGTGGGAAGGGAGGAGAGTGTGGAGGTTTGATAGAGTGAGGGTAAAAGGTGAGGCCACATCTATGGAGCATATTGCAAGGGTACAAGTCAAATCTGTCAAATGTAGAACATAAATGTCTTAACATAATAAGTAAATGAGACAAAAGCTATGTTGATTGGTTTGATATAACCACATTAGATTGTATAAAAAAACCAACACATTGAACCCCACATATGCATAAATGTATTCATGATCTATGTGTATATGACTTAATAAAAAGAAGATAGTCGAGCCACATCTAAAATATAAACATTAGAAAAATGTGCCCCCCAGATGGTTTTCAATACAAAGGATATGAGCAATTTTGAACATCAGCAAATATCCTTGATTTTTATATATATTAAATACTCTTATAATGTCTCTAGTTGCAGGCTTTCTGGCTTTATTTTGAGCCCTTTAAACTTGAGTTTTTTTCATTTTTCTGCATTTATTATTTCCTTGAAAAAATCTTCCTACCTAAGGTCTTATTTTATGTTTCCTATCTCCTTGTTTTATTCTTTATCCTTTACCTCTAGGATAGTTTTGTGTTCCAATCTACTCATCAGTTAAGGCTGTAGTGGACATACTCCTGCTTATTACACTTTTTAAGTATTTTTTTATAACTAGTATTTTCTTTTTTTTTGTAGAGACAGAGTCTCACTGTATCGCCCTTGGGTAGAGTGCCGTGGCGTCACACGGCTCACAGCAACCTCTAACTATTGGGCTTACACGATTCTTTTACCTCAGCCTCCCGAGCAGCTGGGACTACAGGCGCCTGCCACAACGCCCAGCTATTTTTTTGTTGCAGTTTGGCCGGGGCTGGGTTTGAACCCGCCACCCTTGGCATATGGGGCCGGCGCCCTACTCACGGAGCCACAGGTGCCGCCCCTATAACTAGTATTTTCATTTGACTTTAAAAAACAATTTATTTTTTCACTTGTTAATAATATTATTTTCTTCTTAAGTATATTTATCAGGCTTATTTAAAATTATTGGCCTTTCTCTTGATATAATTCACCTTCAGAATATTATATGTTATAAATTATAATATATGGTATATGTATTATATTAATTATATGTGTTAATTACTTACATATTGTTAATACAAGTATTGCTGACTTTCTTTCATAGTTGTTTTTGCGGGTATTTAGTTATTTTGTACTGTGAACTTATCGTATTTGTTGGGTTTATAAGTTACTCCTATGTGTACTGGGGAAAAGCTGGAAGACTGGGTTCTTGTAAAGACTTAAGTAGTGAGGAGGGAGTGAGGCTCTGGGAGAGACCTCCAAAAAGCACAGGACCACTGTTGAACTCCCATTGAAAGCTTCCCATCTGCAATAGGAAAGCCCTGATAATCCTAAGGGAAAGAAAGAATGCTTTGAAGAGAGACTGTCTCCCAAGTTTATAATGTGTCAGCTGATAGGATTTGGAGGGAGAAGTGATCTATTGATGAAGGAAGTTCTTATTTTACCTTAGTTCCGGGATGCTCCACAGATACCAAACCCATGGATGCTCATCTCTTATATAAAATGGTATAGTATTTCCATATAACCTATACACAACTTCCCTTATACTTTAAATCATTTGTGGATAATACCAATATAAGTGCTATGTAAATGGTTGTTATACTATATTGCCTTCGTCATTTCAACACATTTAAATTTAACACAATTGAATTAAATATATTAAATAATTTAAAGATTGAAATTGGTAAAATATATTAATTGCTTAAAATGTTTACTGCATTTGCATATTTCATTTATTAAATAATTTTAAGAGAGAAATATCTTTCACAGTATAACTTTTGATTTTTATAAGTTTGGAATGGAAAGAAAAATAATAATTTTGAGCCAAGAGGTGACTGTCATTCTATTTTTAATGAAAGTTGAATTTAGAAATTAGCATTTAGATCATGTCATAAGTAAGAATAGTAAATATAGAGAAAAATGGGTAGAGTCTGTCAGCAGGATTGAATTTAAGAATCATCAAAACTAGACAGGTCTTGCTGAGCAGCTCCTGATTTAATAATTAAACAAGGTAGAGTTCAAGGCATGGCTTGAGATGAAAGACGAGACTGTCACTGAGAATTACTTTCTCGGTTGTGTTGTTCTTTCAGGCTTTTTTCTTTTTTGTTGAGTCTTGTTTTATTTTATTGCCATTTGTTATAAGCAGATACTTGTACAGATTATTTGACTTATGTTTTTTAGTATGGGCAGGGATTTTCTTATGTGAAATTCATAGTTAAACATGTAAACACTGGATTTTTAAAACAAACATTAAAACTTAGAAATATAAAAATAATAACCAAATTATTGAATGCTTGTGGAGATAAGGGCTATAAAATGATAGTGCTCTCTTGAGATCAGAGTTTAGATACACTGACAGTCTGTGGGTAGCTTTATTGAGATTCTAGGCCTTTTTATTGGAGTTCTTAACATTTTTTGTACCATGGACTCTGCTGGCCATCTGGTGAAGTCTATGTAGTCCTTCGCAAAATAATATTTTTAAATTTAATAAAATATGTAAGGTTACAAAGAATAATTATGTTGAGTTGTAGTTGTAAAAATATAAATCAAAATTCTGATAGAATAATTTATATGCTATTAAATTAATGCAATAAATATCAAGATCTTGCGACGGGCCTGGAAGTAATTTTTGAATAATGATAAGGGTAAAAAAAATTAGTAAGCACTAAATTTTGGTGTAATGAACTATAAATATATCTGTGATTTCTGTTAGTCATGTTTCAATAAGAAGTTTATGAAATAAGATAAATTTTATTGTTTTTTTTGCCATAGGAATTTGTTATAAGAGAAATTTGGACTCTAAATAGTTGCCTAATACTAACCTTTAAAAATTTTTGACTCTACAGAGTTTCAAATTAAGTTTGTATACAAAACTCCAACATTTGTATCACCAGTCCTGTTTTCTTACACCATCCATGTTGCTGCATAACTGTTTCAGATGCTGCATTAACTGAAAGCCCATAGGCTATATTAGATATTTCCTGAGACTTACGTTGTTGAAAATCACGTCTATGATATTTCATACCAAAATAATACCCTTTCCCAAACTTGCTTTTAATTTCTCATTGTCACTATCAGTCTCTTGGTGCATTACATTTTGAACCTGAAAGATTTACGATTTTTGCCACTTCTCTTCTCCTTCGTTTAGTATTTTATCAAATCATCCAGTTTACTTCTCTGAAAATGTTCTTGGATCTGCTCTATTCCCATCTGTTTCCACAGCTACCAATTGAGTACAGGCCATTGTTGCCTCATTCCTGGACTCTTCCAGTAACCTGCCACTTGCTATCCCTGCCTCTTCTTGCTCCACATCTGACAAGTGTAATTTTTCCCATTTCTCCATGATCCAGCACTTGAATTTCTCCTCTCATGCCTATTATAATTTCTGCTTATAAATCATATCACTTCAGGAGGTCTAAAGTCTTCCATGTGCTACCTTCGAGTTCCCAATATGGGAAGACAACCTGTGTACCCAAGGTAATCTGTTTATCATTTCTTGTACAGTAACTTTCTTCCCTATTCCTGTGGTTATATACCACCGAATTCCCCTTCTACACTGTTACAGCCTGCAAAACATCTTTTTAAAATAATTTTTTACCTCATTTTGAGGCCTTTACTATTTTGTTTCTCCTCAGCTCTTTGTATTCTGTTTTAAAAAAGATTATTTTGGCCAAATATTATTGTTGTCCTTCAGGTACTTTATATGTGTCTGTGGGCTTTCCACTATCATTATCTTCATTATCATCAAAATATATTGGTCCATGAAGCCTTGAGTGTTCCATTGAGGAAGAATTTTATATGAATTCACATGTAATGTGGTATTAAGTCATAGTCATTGTTTTTTGTTGTTCTTTTTGTTGAGGTAAAAAGGCACAGAACATGAGCTCTATCCTGTCAACAAATTTTTAAGTATAAAATGAACACAGTATTAACTATAGGCACATTGTGATACAGCAAATCCCTCAAACTTTTACATCTCACACAAATAAAACTCTGTAACCATTGAGTGATGAACCATCTTTACTTCAGTTGATATTCAGGAGACATTTTGTGGTAACATTATTTATACTGCTCTATTCCTTTAGTAGATAATATAATATCTATTTTTCCCTCTCCCATCCCCTGGCAACCATCATTCTACTTTGTTCCTAGGGGGTTGACAGCTATCGAGACTTCATATAACTGGAATCATACAGCATTTGTCCATGACTGGTTTATTTCATGTAGTATAATATCCTCAAGATTCATTCAAGTGGTATAACATGACAGGATTTCTTTTTTATAGCTCAATAATATTCCATTTTATGTATATACCACATTTTCTTTAGCTAATCACCTATCCATGGACATTTACATTGTTTGCACTGCTTGTCTATTGTAAATAATTCTGCATGGGACACAGTAGTGCAAATATCTCTTTGAGATCTTGATTTCAGTACCAAGAAGTGAGATTTTTGGATCCTTTGGTGGTTGTTTTTTAAAATTTTTGAAGAGCATCCGTACTGTTTTCTATAGTGACTACCATTTTACACTCTTACCAACAGTGCATGAGGATACTGATTTTTCCACATCTCCGCCAACATTTGTTATTTTCTGTTATAACCTAAAGGTTTTTCAACAGGTGAAGACAAATAAGGATGGACAAGCATAAGTACTTACTTGTCACTGTTGAGAGTACATACATATCTTTAGGAAGAATGACCAACAGTCCAAACCACACATCTAGTAGGAAAGAAAAAAGAACCACTTCTCCTTTTAAACAGGTATATTCCATGGGTTATCTATTTTAGTCACAAATCTCTTCCTTGTAGATCATAAAGTTTTGATCATTTTGAGTGAAAATTTCAAGTTCACTTTATCACTGTTACTCTGCTTAGTGATATACAGATAGCTGAGATCACAATATTGTTTCAGCGTCTAACACTTTCATCTCTGATTTGTTCGATACATTTCCCTCTCATGTCCTTTCTCTCATAAAATTAGTTTTATGCTTTCATCTGAGCATTTTCTCTCATCTCCACTGTATTTAATTATTCAGTTGTGGAAAGAGGGCTATCTGGTTTTTCCTCAGTGATAGAAAACCTTTTCTTTAGGCAAAGTCTGTTGATTTATTGATATTTGTGCAATTCTAGCCCCCTTTTACCTTGATTTATTTCTTTAGCAATTTGGCATTTTTTAATATTTTATAAAAGAGCACATTTATTTTGCATTAAGATAAAGAAATAGATTTTCAAAATTTTTCTTTTAATTTAAGGGGGATATCTCTACTTGGGATTTCTTGTATTCCATCTCTACTTTTTTTTTCCATCTCTACTTTTTATAACACACAAAACTGTTTTGGTGTATTCTATATTGAGCAGATGTTTATTATTTCCTTGTTGTAACCCAATAATAAACTTTAAAAGATGCTAATATTTTTCAATAATGTGGTCAGAAATTGACAGGTTGAAGTTTAGTAGCTATCCTGTTTGTACTCTTTAAAAATGCAGTCTTTTATGGTAAATGAATTATGGTGCATCCACCCATTAAAAATGGTGGTATAGTAGGGCACAGTGGTTCATGTTTCCTGGCCTTTGGGAGGCCAAGGTAGGAGGATTATTTGAGATCAGGGTTCAAGACAGCCTGAGCAATGTAGCAAGACCTCCATCTCTCCAAAAAATTTAAAGATCTGCCAGGCATGGTAGCATTTGACTGTACTCCCAGCTACTTAGAGGCTGGGGCAGGAGGATCATTTGGGCCCAAGAGTTGGAGGCTATAGTGAGCTGGGAATTGAGCCATTGTGCTTTAGCCTGGGTGACAGAGTCAGACTCTGTCTAAATAAATGTTTTTATTTGAAACAAATTTTTAAAAAGAACATCATGGTGTGGATTTAAATTTAGTGATATGGAAAGAGAAAAAAATAAAAATACAATCTTTTTTGGGTATATGAAGGAATTGGTTTTAGGATCCCATGTGTATTAAAATCCACACTTATTTAAGTCCTGCACTCAGCCTTGTGGAACCCCAGTATAAGAAAAGCCTGCCTGCCTTTGTGTAAGCAGCTTTTGCATCTTGTGAATACTATATTTTTTCAACCCTGTTTGGTTGAGAAACATCCACATATTGGTGGACCTATGCAGTACAAGCCCTTATTGTTCAACTTTACTAATAATCTAGAGATGATTACTGAATACCTACTCTAAGACAAGCAGTACTATAGAAACAGAAGATCAAGTGCAAACAAAGCCATGTCTTGGCTATCTTGAACTTATACTTTCTTGTGGAAAATAGATAACAAAGAGACAAAAAAAAAAATAAAAAAAGGAAACTTTTTTTTAGAAAACTATGGCGATTAGAGATCTGGTTATTTAGATAAGAGTAGCCATGGAGAGATTTCAACAAACAAACAAACCAACAAAACACGAGATACTGAACTGTGCAGGCACCTGAGGAAGAGTGCCACAGGCAGAAGCAACAGTTTGAGGCTAGCTTGATGACTTTGATAAGCAGCTGGAAGGCTAGTGTGGCTGGTGTATGACAAATGGGAGAGGAGAGTGGTAGGAGATGAGATCAGAGAGGCTGTGATAATCATCCCTTACTCTGGGTACGAAGGGAAGCCCTCAAAGGGTTTTGGTAAGAAAGTGATATATTTGAAAAGCTTTAAATGGATCATTTCCTACTTGACTAATTTTATCAAGTTATTCATTCATGGCATTCTTCATTCTATGTCATTTTTATAGTATATAGTTCTATTTCTATATTCTTTTCTTACAAATTTTTGTTGTAGTTTGTCTTTTAATATACAGTAGAACCTCTGCAAGTTGATTACCCAAAGGACTGTAAGCAAACTGGTCAATATACAGAGGTGGTTAACTTAAGGAACTAGGCCTGTTGTACTGATATGTACAGGTTGTGCATGTCTGGTCTATGAAAATGAGGTCAGTTTCAGGAGGTGTCAGTGTAGGGAGGTGGTCAGCTACAGAGGTTCTACTGTATTTTCCTGTTTTAGCATTTGTTTTTCAGGTACACCAATTATATAAATGTTGGATCTTTCTTTTCTCTTTTCTGTATTAATTGTTTACTCTTTAGATTTTTGCTTATTCTAGTTTTTATTTTGTTTGCTTTTCACTGGCCTTTTCTTCATGTTTATTACTGTGTCCCTTCTCTATACATTCTTTTTGGAGCTAGTTATTATGGTGACTTTCCTTTTCATGATGCTTTTTCACCCTTCTCCTTTTACCTGAAATTATTATGTTGATTTTTTTATTGTTTTTTTTTTTTGTATCTCATCATAGCCTACAGTTGTTTTTTTGTTTTTGTTTTTTTGATCTATTTTCTTTATAGAAGTGAGATTTAACTTTTTATGGATATATAATTTTTTTGAAAATTATAAAAAGTACTTTGGAAATATTTAGTGTTGATTTTAATCTATCACATGTAAGTGATTTTTTTTTTCTTGGTGAGTGCATTTCATTTGCCTTTTGTTTTTTCTGCCTTTCTTCCTTACCATTTATTTGTATAGATGCTGGTGGTCCATTTTTGATGGTCTCTCTTCTTTAAATTTATGTTTCTTCCTTGGCCAGCTACTTGAAGATTGTTTCTGGATACATAGGGCCAAGGTCATGTTTCAGAGTGGAAGGAATTTCTTGGCAGACAGGGGTACATGAGAGTGTATGATTTAGCATTTATTATTCTGTGGCCTACTGTAAGACTTATTATAATGTTTCTTTGCCTAATCCTTCTTACCCATGCTTTCTTCAAAAATGGTTGTGTGATTTTTTTATTCAGCATAGTCTTTTCTGCTTCTTTTTTCATACCAGATTGTATTGAAAGAAGCTATGATCGTAATGGATGCATCTTTTGTCATTGAAACAAACAAGAGATTATTTGCTTCTACTTAGTTTAGGTAACTGTGCTCTGATGGTATTTTCTTAGATCTCCAGCTATGAGTCATCTTCTCCTGGACTATTCCTGTTCTTACGTGTGATCTTCATTTAATTTTGCAGGATAAAATATGTCTTCATATGTTGTATAATTTCAGTATCTGGGCCATCTGTATGCATGTTTTTGTTTTCGCTTTGATTTTCTCTTGATTCTATTTCTTGGTCTGCCTGTTATTTTCTGGTTGATTGCCAGATGTGGTGTATGAAAAGGGATAAGGCTTTGTATGACATTATCTTCTGGATTGCCTCTGTCCTCACCTCTGAGAGGAGCAAGGGTGGAGACAGATCACAGGATTCATTCAGGGACTGAATTGCTGACGGATGGGCTGTGTCTTTCTAATCTTTGGTCTCCTTTTGAATAATCTCCACTCCTACTGGTAGCCCTTAACACAAGTAACAACTGAAATTCTTGATGTTACCAGGATCTCCTCTCCATTGGATAATGTATAATTTTTACTCCTAAGAGCAATGATTTGCTGAAAACTCTAGGGTGCTTTTCAGAGTTTTTTCATTTGGTTTCTTGTCTTGCTGTCCTGTGAATGTTATGATTTAACACTCCTTGAGTAGAAAACTGCTGGTATGGAGCTTACTTCTCTTGCATCCCTTGTGTAAGGATCTTGGTTCCTCATGTCCTGCTTTGGCCCCCCTCTGCTTTGATTTCCTTGTTCCATTGTCATCTTCTTTTTTTTTTTTTTTTTAATGGTGTGGGAAATTTATTTGTGCAGTTCTTGCTATAGAAAACAAATTTGGGTACAAAAATCAGGAGGATTTAAGAAAGTGTGCCCCCTCCCCTGCCCCCAGTGCTGTTATCAACATTGTTTTTTTTTTTTATTGTTGGGGATTCATTGAGGGTACAATAAGCCAGGTTACACTGATTGCAATTGTTAGGTAAAGTCCCTCTTGCAATCATGTCTTGCCCCCATAAAGTGTGACACACACCAAGGCCCCACCCCCCTCCCTCCGTCCCTCTTTCTGCTGCCCCCCCATAACCTTAATTGTCATTAATTGTCCTCATATCAAAATTGAGTGCATAGGATTCATGCTTCTCCATTCTTGTGATGCTTTACTAAGAATAATGTCTTCCATGTCCATCCAGGTTAATACGAAGGATGTAAAGTCTCCATTTTTTTTAATGGCTGAATAGTATTCCCCATTGTCATCCTCTAACATTGGAAAATACCTCTAGGGTAAAAGCAATATAGAGAATGTTGAAGTCATCTCTCTGAGGTTTCTTTCTCTGGACTCCTTATATCCAAGCTACTTGGAAGTCCTTGAATGCCTTCCTACTGATTTCTTTGATATCTTTCTGGGTTTTTCAGTTGTTCACAGTGGGAGTGTGATCTGCTGCAAGCTACTCTTTCACAGCCGGTAATAGAACTTCTTCTCCTAAGCTTTATTAGGATGGAGTTTGCATTTCTGTTTCTAGTATGTCTGTCTCTTTTTGGTATTTACTAAGAGAAGAAGGGATATAATCATCTTTATTTCACTATTTAAAACTGGAAGGCAAAGGATGTTTTCTTTTCTTTGTTTCTTATAGTCAATATTCAGGACACAATGGGAGTTTAGAATATGTGTTAGAAGATTGAATCTGTTCTCTTTAGTAAAGTATCACAAGGTTGGAAAAGCAAGTATCCAATGTATTCACTACTAATGAAAAGCCAATAGATGAATTAATACATGCCCACACAAGAGAAAAACTCAATTTATTTTCAGATGGGGGGAGGTGTGAGAGGAGAAGGGGAGTGGGGAGGAAGATTGGTGTGCTGTCACCTAATGGGCCCGATACAAGGGTTCATGCCACACCTCCTGGGTGAGGGGCAGAACTACAACAACGATTTTATCTAACAACCCAAGCATTGTTAGATAAAATGGTTTGTGCCCTCATATTAATCTGAAATTAAAAAAAAAAAAAGAAAATTGAATCTATTTTCTGAAAGAAGCTCTTAATAAAGAGGTAAAGTGAATAGGCTACAAGGAGAGGAAATCTGAATATTTGATATTGTCAGACTCTGAGCCACAAATTTTATGTATTTTTAAAAGTTAATCTATAACCCATGCTTGTAAGTTAGATACAATGATTTCTGTTTTACAGATTTGGAAACGGTTGCACCAAAATTTATTTAACTATTAAGTGTTATAATGCAGAAAGGATGAAATGAAGAAAGGATGTCAGGGTAGTAATATTATTTAAGGTTTACATCATATTTTAAAGGATTGTCTTAGAAAATATATATCAGGGTAACTGACCAGACCCTCAGACTACCTTTCTTAATAACTCACACTTAAGTTTAAGTTTTTTTTTTTTTTGGCCGGGGCTGGGTTTGAACCTGCCACCTCCGGCATATGGGACTGGCGCCCTACTCCTTGAGCCACAGGCACCGCCCTTAAGTTTAAGTTTTAAAATGAAAATCAATTGTCCCTTCAACTGGTGCTTGCTTAACCTAATTTTAGATAAAGCACTAAAAGGTCATAAATATTTTCATCTTTTTAAAAAGTTGCAGTCCTACAAAGGTGAAACATTTTAAATAACTAAAGTATTAAGTAATAGAGAAGTGATTTAAATGCTGAGGAAGAATGGACAAGTGGCTTTTATGAAATGATAAAGTCATCAAAAAATGAAATGAATGAAAATCTTGTGTACTAATACTGCAACCGTGTAATAAAATATTCCTATATACTTATATAATAATAAGCATGTCACTTAATTGACAAACCCCTGTGTTAAAATGTTTGTGTTAAGACTTCCTTTTAAAAATATTACATTGCTTTTATAATTTAAAAAACTTTCTAAAACTGCAAATGAAGAACAAAGAACACTGGTAAGTATGCACCTAACTAATCTCTTAATAAACAGACGTAAAGAAAATATAACCTTTCTGAGGATGGGGACTTTGCCTATCTTACTGCTACTACCGATATCCTGCAGTATTACCAGACTGAGTAAATCAGTATTCATTAAATGAACGAATGGCTAAAACAACATAACCATGACGTTCTCTTAGTTTTATGGTAGTTAGCATTTTTTTTAAGATGTGATGAATTTAGAAGTTGATTTAATTTTTGCTACTGTGGTTCATGATACATTTGTTTTGTTTGTTTGTAAAGGTTACATATTTTTTTAGGCTCCTTGGCAATACGAAAATGTTATAAAACTTATCAGAGGCTTTCTTAACAATGACATATTTGTTTAGAACCACATGGTCAAAGAGTTGGAGGCCCGTGTCCAGCAGCTGACTGGAGAAGCAGAGAACAGTAATTTACAGAGGCAGAAATTAATTCAAGAAAAATCAGAACTTGAAAGATGTTACCAGATAACATGTAGTGAATTACAAGAAGTAAAGACAAGGTAATGTCTGCAATCAGATCTCTATCAGGTGTAGCTATAAAATACTGATATTAACTCTATAAATTAGCAGCCAAAATTAATTAAACTTGCACATTTAACCTTGAGAAGTTTCTAACCTAAATACCACTGTTTGTTTACTTTTGTCTCTTTGTAATGTAAGTGTAATGTTTAGAAGCAACTGATAAAAATGTTGACACTTAATTTGATATATTGAATAATGATGTATTTGGATTTAGTTGATTAAAAAATTCCATTTTAGCGACTGGCCCTAAATATTTTGGAAGTCTATTTTATTCTCTTATTGCTTTTAGGCGCAATGCACTACATAAAGAGAAGGATCATCTTGTAAATGATTATGAGAAAAACATGAAACTTTTACAAACAAAATATGATGCTGATGTAACCCTTCTCAAACAAGAGCATGCTCTTTCAGCTTCTAAGGTATTATATGTGCTGGTAGATACATCCACCTGAAGTAGTTATTTACTTCACTCATGGATAGCCATGGATAGGCATGTAGATTGTTTGACATTTGAAATTAGTCTCTCCTTCACTTTGTTCTTAAAATAATAGAAACTTTAAGAATTTTTATTGCTATTTAAAATGTTGAAAATGCTAAAATATATAACACAACGTAAATAGTTAATAAACTAAATTCTGCTATAAGTTAATGCTTTTACACATAAAACCCAAGGAAAAATGCTTTATTATATTAATAATACATTTTGAAGAGTGAGTATATACATTATTATTATTATTTTAAGAATTGGTTCCACTTTAGTTTTATAATTAAATTAAAAAACTTCTGTAAATCTATTATTTTTATATGTTACATTTTCATAACATTCAACACTATGCAGCACTTAATTTCTATTTTTGCCTTAAAGGATTTATTTTTATACTGTCTTTTAAAAATATTTTTGATTCAGATTTATGGATAATTTTAATTTTGATTGAATTTTCAAGGGAAAAAATATATTTTTTTCAACTAGAATTAACAAGATTGCACAAAAACCAACATTCTGCTTTTATTCTTCTTCCTATACTCTTTGTAGGCATCTGGTATGATTGAAGAATTAGAGCAGAACATCTGTCAATTAAAACAGCAATTACAGGAAGCAGAATTTCAAAGAAAGCAACAACTAAGGGTGAGTTTTGTTTTTCTAACCAGAATAATGGCCAAATACAACTTTTTCTTTTCTTTATCTGAAAAATGAGAGTAAATTTTAAAAGAACTCTCAGAAATGCAAGTTGTCTTTTCTGGTTTCTTTATTGCATTGTATAATTTAAAAAAAATGTTAACTAACATAGGTAGGTGTTAATAAGATATATAGAATTAAATATGATAATTTTAATTTGAATGATCTCTTTTTTGAGATTAATTAAAAAAATAAACCTTTTTAAAATATATTATTATTTTAGAATAATTTCCTCTTTTTAAATTATCTGCAAATAATCTTTCTCTCTTTCTCTCTCTCACTTTCGATTTTTCCATTTCTCTCGTGGTCAAAAATTATCAAGTGTACCAAGGACCATTATAACTTCAAATCTATCATTTTCATATTGACTTAGTTGGTCATTTTTAAAGTAATATCCTAATCCAAATGTTTAGAAAGGATTTCTCTTACATTATAAAGAAGGTACTTTTGAGAATAGTGACATCTTCAGATTAAGTAAGCTTTTATGCCCTGTAATACATGGGTTACTATGAAAGTTTTGAGACAGACTGTGTTATGGTCCATTATTTACTTCCAAGAAACACAGTCTACAGCATCCTTTCTAATTCACCTTTGCAAGTTTCATCTTGCTTTGCTTATCAGTATTGTGGGAAGGATTCATTTGTTTCCATCTTCATAGATTTTATATTTCTTGTTTTTTGTGTATCTCAAAACTTTCATAATGACCTGCTTATAAGGCTACTCATGTTTCTCATTGTGGCTTGGAAAATGGGGTAGGTAGGTGTCTCAATGATATGCAAAACTCTAAAGTGAAGTTTGACATCAAGTAGATCACCGATTTCATTAGAGTACTCATTTTATTTTCAGTAGCTATTTTAAATCTAATAAAAATAAACATTTATCATTCACAGGATCAAGAAAATAAATTTCAAATGGAGAAAAGTAATTTAAAACGCACCTATGAAAAAAAGGTAATATGTTTTGTATGACGCTTATAAAACATAAAATAGCAAATAAGTCATTAATGTAGAGCTGATTTTTATAAAGCCATACGTTCTCACCCTTAGACAATAATTTGTTTCTAAGATAACCATCCTTAACCAGTGATTAAATTTTGCTTCATTATTTTCCATAATTTTTATTTATTTATTTTTATTATTTTTTAATTTAATTTTATTTATTTTTTGATTGTTAAATCATAGCTGTGTACATTAGTGCAATCGCCTGTACCCATTCTAAGATGCACCATAGATGTGGCCCCACCCATTACCCTCCCTCCACCAAAACCTCCCCCCTCTCTTCCCCTTCCTTGGCCCTTTCCCCATAGTCTCGTGCTACAGTTGGGTTATAGTCTTCATGTGAAAGCTATAATTTAGTTTCATAGTAGGGCTGAGTACACTGGATACTTTTTCTTCCATTCCTGAGATACTTTGCTAAGAAGAATATGTTCCAGCTCCATCCATGTAAACATGAAAGAGGTAAAGTCTCCATCTTTCCTTAAGGCTGCGTAGTATTCCATGGTATATATGTACCACAATTTGTTAGTCCATTCGTGGGTCGATGGGCACTTGGGCATCTTCCATGACTTAGCAATTATGAATTGGGCTGCAATAAACATTCTGGTACAGATGTCTTTATTATATTGTGACTTTTGGTCTTCTGGGTATAAACCTAGTAAAGGAATTATAGGATCGAATGGCAGGTCTATTTTTAGGTCTCTAAGTATTCTCCAAACATCCTTCCAGAAGGAACGTATTAGTGGGCATTCCCACCAGCAGTGTAGAAGTGTGCCCTTTCCTCCACATCCACGCCAACATTTCTGGTTTTGGGATTTTGTTATGTGGGCTACTCTTACTGGGGTTAGGTGATATCTCAGAGTACTTTTGATTTGCATTTCTCTGATGATTAAGGATGATGAGCTTTTTTTCATGTGTTTGTAGATCTTGTGTCTGTCATCTTTAGAGAAGTTTCTCTTCAAGTCCCTTGCCCACCCTGAGATGGGGTCACGTGTTCTTTTCTTGTTAATACGTTTGAGTTCTCTGTGGATTCTGGTTATTAGACCTTTATCAGAGGTATAACCTGCAAATACTTTCTCCCATTCTGAGGGCTGCCTGCTTGCTTTACTATGTTCTTGGCTGTGCAGAAGCTTTTTAGTTTGATCAGGTCCCAGTAGTGTATTTTTGATACTGCTTCAATTGCCTGGGGAGTCCTCCTCATAAAATATTCACCCAGGCTGATTCCTTCAAGAGTTTTCCCTGCACTTGCTTCAAGTATTTTTATAGTTTCATGTCTTAAGTTTCAATCTTTTATCCAGTGAGAGTCTATCTTAGTTAATGGTGAAAGGTGTGGGTCCAGATTCAATCTTCTACAGGTTGCCAGCCAGTTTACCCAGCACCATTTGTTAAATAGGGAATCTTTTCCCCACTGAATGTTTTTAATTGGCTTGTCAAAGATCAAATAAGTAGCTGGATCCATCTCTTGGTTCGCTATTCTGTTCCAGATATCTAATTCTCTGCTTTTGTGCCAGTACCATGCTGTTTTGATCACTATGGATTTATAGTACAATCTCAGGTGTGGTAGCGTGATTCCTCCTGCTTTGTTTTTATTGCTCAGTAATGTTTTGGCTATTCAAGGTTTTTTCTGATTCTGTATAAAACAAAGTATTATTTTTTCAAGATCTTTAAAGTATGACAATGGAGCTTTAATAGGAATTGCATTAAAATTATATATTGCTTTGGGCAGTATGGACATTTTAACAATATTGATTCTTCCCAGCCATGAGCATGGTATGTTTTTCCATCTGTTAACATCTTTGGCTATTTCTTTTCTTAGAGTTTCATAGTTCTCTTTGTAGAGATCTTTCACATCCTTTGTTAGGTATACTCCCAAATATTTCATCTTCTTTGGTACTACTGCGAAAGGAATAGAGTCCTTGACTGTTTTTTCAGCTTGGTTATTGTTGGTATATATAAAGGCTACAGATTTATGGTGTTGATTTTGTAGCCTGAGACATTGCTGTATTCCTTGATCACTTCTAAAAGTTTTATAGTAGAATCCCTAGTGTTTTCCAGATATACGATTATATCATCTGCGAAGAGTGAAAGTTTGATCTCTTCTGACCCGATGTGGATACCCTTGATCACCTTTCTTCCCTAATTGTGATGGCTAACACTTCCATTACAATGTTAAAGAGCAATGGAGACAATGGGCAACCTTGCCTGGTTCCTGATCTAAGTGGAAGTGATTTCAATTTAACTCTATTCAATATGATATTGGCTGTGGGTTTGCTGTAGGTGTCCTCTATTAGTTTAAGAAATGTCCCTTCTATACCAATTTTCTTAAGTGCTCTGATCATGAAGGGATGCTGGATATTATCAAAAGCTTTTTCTGCATCAATTGAAAGAATCATATGGTCTTTATTTTTATGTTTGTTTATGTGCTGAATTATATTTATAGATTTATGTATATTGAACCAGCCTTGAGACCCTGGGATAAATCCGACTTGGTCATGGTGTATAATTTTTTTGATGTGTTGTTGGATTCTGTTTGTTAGGATCTTATTGAGTATTTTAGCATCTATATTCATTAGTGATATTGGTCTATAATTTTCTTTTCTTGTTGGTTCTTTCCCTGGTTTGGGGATCAAGGTGATGTTTGCTTTGTAGAATGTGCTGGGTAATATTCCTTCTTTTTCTATATTTTGGAAGAGGTTTAGTACTATAGGTACTAGTTCTTCTTTAAATGTTTGGTAGAATTCTGACGTAAAGCCATCTGGTCCTGGGCTTTTCTTTTTAGGGAGATTTTGTATAGTTGATGCTATTTCAGAACTTGATATAGGCCTGTTCAACATTTCCACTTCGTTCTGGCTAAGTCTTGGTAGGTGGCGTGCTTCCAGGTATTGGTCGATTTCTTTCAGATTTTCATATTTGTGAGAGTAGAGTTTCTTGTAGTATTCGTTGAGGATTTTTTGAATTTCTGAGGGGTCTGTTGTTATTTTATCTTGACCATTTCTGATTGATGAAATTAGAGATTTTACTCTTTTTTTCCTGGCTAGGTTGGCCAAAGGTTTATCTATTTTATTGATCTTTTCAAAAAACCAGCTTTTGGATTTATTGATCTGTTGTATAGTTCTTTTGTTTTCAATTTCATTTAATTCTGCTCTTATTTTGGTTATTTCTTTTCTTCTGCTGCGTTTGGGTTTGAAGTGTTCTTCTTTCTGCAGTTGCTTGAGATGTTCCATTAAGTTATTGACTTCCTCTCTTTCCGTTTTCTTGAGGAAGGCTTGCAGTGCTATAAATTTCCCTCTTAGGACTGCCTTTGCAGTATCCCAGAGGTTCTGGTAATTTGTGTCTTGATGGTTGTTTTGTTCCAAAAATACGTTGATTTCCTTCTTAATCTCATCTATAACCCATGTATCCTTTAGCCTAAGGTTGTTTAGCGTCCATGCTTTTGTATGGGTATGCAGGTTCCTGTTGTTATTTAGTTCAACTTTTATTCCTTGATGGTCTGAGAAGATGCAAGGAAGAATTTCTATTTTTTTAAATTTGCTGAGGTTAGATTTGTGGCCTAGTATGTGGTTGATTTTGGATTATGTTTCGTGGGCTGATGAGAAGAATGTGTATTCAGTTTTTTGGGGATGAAATGTTCTGTAGATGTCTGTTAAGTCCAGATGTTGAATGTTTGAGTTTAAATCTAAAATTTCTTTGCTTAGCTTCTTTTTGGAGGGTCTATCCAGGACTGCTAAAGGGGTGTTGAAATCTCCAGCTACTATGGAAGTGGAGGAAATCAAGTTGCTCATGTCTGTTAGAGTTTTTCTTATAAACTGAGGTGCATTGTGGTTGGGTGCATAAATATTAATAATTGAGATCTATCATATTGAGTATTACCTTTAACAAATATGAAGTGGCCATCCTTATCCTTAATTATTTTGGTTGGTTTAAAGCCTATTGCGTCTGCGAACAGGATTGCAATGCCTGCTTTTTTCTGCTTTCCA
Organism: Nycticebus coucang; assembly: GCF_027406575.1. Taxonomy (NCBI): domain Eukaryota; kingdom Metazoa; phylum Chordata; class Mammalia; order Primates; family Lorisidae; genus Nycticebus; species Nycticebus coucang. Next base: position 66,727,813 of record NC_069797.1, read on the forward strand.
TTTGCCTGGAATATAGATGACCATCCCTTCACCTGGAGTCTATATCTGTGTTTTAATGTAAGATGCGATTCTTGAATGCAGATATCTGGCTTGAGTTTTTGTATCCAGTCCGCCAACCTATGCCTCTTTAAGGACAATTGGAACCATTCACATTAATTGAGAGTATTGATAAGCCTTTTGAGAGACCAGTGGACATTTTTAATCCTTTTGCGACTCTGGAAGTTGGAAGTTGATCAAAAATTTTTTGGGTGGGTTTACTTTTGTGGTGGAGAATTATGCTGGTCTTTATGGAGGATAGGTCTAAGAATGTCCTGGAGAGCTGATTTAGTTGTGGCAAATTTCTTCAACATGTGAATGTCGTTGAAGTATTTAATTTCTCCGTCATAAATGAAACTCATTTTAGCCTGATACAGGATCCTGGGTTGAAAGTTGTTTTGTTTTAGGAGATTAAAAGTCGATGACCATCCTCTTCTAGCTTGAAAGGTTTCAGCAGAGAGATCTGCAGTTATTCTGATATTCTTCCCCTTGTAGGTAATGGTTTTCTTTCATCTGGCAGCTTTCAGAATTTTCTCCTTCATATTAACTTTAGTGGAATTGATTATGATGTGTCTGAGGGATGTCTTATTTGGGTTGGGTCGTGCTGGAGTTCTGAAACTGTCTGCTATCTGAATTTCGGAATCTCTTGGCATGTCTGGAAGTTCTGCTTCATAATCTCATGGAGAAGAGACTCTGTGCCTTGTGAATCCACTTTGTCACTTTCGGGGATCCCTATAAGACAAATATTGGTTTTCTTCAAATTATCTGAGAGCTCTCTGTTAGAGTGGTCTGTTTTTGCTCTCCATTTCTCTTCTTCTTTGAGGGTTTGGGAGCGTTTGAAAGCTTTGTCTTCAGTGTCAGAAATCCTTTCTTCTGCTTGCTCCATTCTGTTACTGAGGGATTCTACTGTGTTTCTCAGATCTTTGAGGGCTGCAACTTCTTGTCTCAATGTGTCAAAATCTTTGGTCATTTGGTCTTTGAATCCGTTGAATTCTTGAGATAACTTTTGGAATTCTAATTTGATCTTATTTGCTATCCAGTTCCTGAATTCAATTTCTGACATCTCAGCTATTTGTTTGTGCATGGGATCTTGTGCTGTTTCTGCCCCATTGATCCTTGGAGGAGTTGATCTACTCTGATTATTCATGTTGCTAGAGTTTTTCTGTTGATTTCACCTCATGATTGTTTTTCACTGTTGCCTCCGGCTGTCCTCAGAGTTGGGGAGGTGTCTCTCCAAGATTAGACCCCAGCGGGATCACTCTATTATTGCTGGATCTTTGTAGGGAGTGACCCTGTGTAGTTCCTCTGGGGCTGCTCTAGCTGGGGAGTTCTGGTTGTGGAAGCACCTCTGGTTTGTGACACACCCGGATCTAGCAACAGGGCTGGGGGTGGTGCACACGGTTCTGGGAGTTTTTAGAGCCCAAGGCTCCAGCAGTCTCTGGCCAGGAGAAGAGCTCTGCGCCGAGGAAGGGAGGGCTCCAAAGGGCATGCAGCTACCAGAGTCCCTGTCCAGATGAATAGGATAGTGTGGAAGCTGGGAGGACACAGTAGGGAGGATGCAGGGTTGCGTGGCTCCCGCAGTTCCTGGTCAGGGAATGCGGAGGCCCGGTGGGTGCGTGTCACAGGTCGGGGGTCGCTGCACAGCTCTTATGGAGGTCTGGGCAGCGCCAAGGCCAGGAGTTTGAGGTTGCTATGAGATGTGACGTCACGGCACTCTACCCAGGGAAACAGCCCAAGGCTCCAGTGTGCCAAAACTATCTCACTCTGCCCCTAAGGATTAAGGCTATAAGGCAGCTCAGTCTCCGCCTTTAGGCTGCTCAGTCAGTAGGTTACTTTGACCGCCCAATCCTTGCTCTGAGACCCTGAGGGCGGAGCTTGCCGGGACAGTTCTTTCACAATGGCTTCCTGCGCCCAGCTAAGTGTCTCAGTTTGGGGCCCCAGACATTGCCCAAAGTTCTCCACACTCCTGCTCAAGCTCTCCCCAAGGCAGTTCAACTGAGGGCCAAGTCCAAGAACCGAAACAGTTCACAGGTAAGGCCTTTCCGGTTTGCACTCTCACTGCTGCTTGTACTTACGGTTGCTGGTGTGATTAGGTCGATCGAACACACGCAACCACTTGCCAGTTTTCCACTGTTTTTGTCCTCCTCTTGGGGTCCCGAAGTCCCTTGCTGGCTCCGTGTATCCTCAAAGGGATGATTATAGGCAGATCCCACCGGCCAGAGATGCCTGGAGTCTTGTCTCCCCAGACTCACTGTTCCCAGTTGCAGGGAAGCTGTTACTTGGCCACCATCTTTAATCTCTCTCCTATTTTTCATAATTTTTAAACTGCTTCTTCAATTCAATTATTAATCATATTGACATTAAAACACCACTTGCATGTTATATTTAATGAGTGAAGTACAGTCAGCCTTCCATGCCTGTGGGCTCTGCATCCATGAATTCAGTCAACCATTGTTCAAAAATACTCAGAAAGAAAAATTCCAAAAAGTTCGAAAAAGCAAAACTAGAATTTGCTATGCACAGAGTAATACATTGAATCCATAAGAATGAAGTGACGTATAAGCATTTTTAAAGTGTTGTAAGTAATTTAGAGATAATTTTAAGTATGTGGAAGGATGCGTGTTGATTACATGCAAATTCTCTTCCCTTTCATTTCAGAGACTTGAGCATCCTCTAATGTTAGTATCCTAAGGGGTCCTGGAACCATGGATATGGCAGGATGACTGTATTATTATTTTAACCTTTCATAGTAACACTTGAAATTACCTATTTTTTCTACCTGTTTAAAAAGATGATACAATCAATTGGAGTTATTTTGTATTCTTTTCTCTTTGTGCAATGACAACTTTAAATATTTAATAGAACATAAAATAATGAAAAATTGGGGACTATTAAAATGATTAGTACTTATTTCTTATTTATAATGGCGAATATTTGTAATGACAAATATTGGTATCCCAGTATTATCAGAAATAACTGGGGGGTTATTGGCAAATTTAATACCTTAGGTAGTAAAGTGCAGAGTTCTATAGATTTGTGACTGAAACTTCAGTTTTGAAATTGTTGTTTGGTATAAGAAAGTAAAAGACTAGTTGAAATAGCGAAGGTGTTGTTGCTGTTTTTGTAATTATTTGCTATTCTAACATTTACCAAATTAATCCACTTATAAAATCTACATATGATGGAAAATGAGAAAAAGTTTAACCTTTCAACTAATTAAAGTACATATAAATTAAAATCAAACATGATTTATATCTCAAAACTCTTAAAAATTTTGTAATACCACTTATCTATCCAAGTAGTCACTCGGCAGATATCCATTAAACGCTTACATTAGGCAAGGTATCGTATTAGGTACTGAGGTGGGGTTGAGGATCAATTACACATGAACTCTGTTCCCTGAGGGCTTACTGTATAGGAAGAAGAATGTTTCTGTCATTTAAAAAAGTATTTCTACTGACATATATATATGCTTTTTAAAATTATAATACTTTTTTTATTGCTGTAGTTTTAATCCAGCTCAGTGCAAGATCTTAAGTATATTTCATGTCTATAAAATATCTGAACAGGAAGGGGAAATATAGCTTCTACTGAAATAAAGAATATATTTTCAGTGTCTATTGCTGAGCCATACAACTTCATAAGTATCTTACTTACCCAAAGAAGAACCTTTATTATCATGAGCCTTGCTCCTCACTGTATTAGGCATATGGATCCTCTGGGTGTACTTGTTAGTCCATTGGTCACTCTGGAGAGATCACTGGCTTCCTTCCCATTAAGTAACATCTTCCTGGCCTCCTGCTCTGTACATTCTGGTCAGCTCTCTTCCTGAGAGATGGTATCTGTCTACGTGTGAGACAGATGGGCTAGTAGCAAGGAGAATGGCACACACTTACTGATTGTAAAAGAATGTATTCCTATCCCAAGCTTCTTTAAGTCCAGCTGAGGGTGTTAGATACAGAGATAGACCTAGAAAGACAATCTTTCTCTAGAAGATAGACAATCACTATCTTTTGTGTATATTTAGCCACTAAGTATTTTGCCACCAGTCTCTCTCCCCAATGAACATACACAAGAAGAGAATATTGGAGCTCAATTCATCTTTACCCAGAAACCTTCTGATCATTCCTATTATATTTCATTTCAGGGAGCAGACCTAAGTCCTTGTCATTAGGCCTCATAACTACAGCTATTCCCTTTCCATAACGTATCAATTGGCCTACGTTTTAAATAAAGTAACCAAAGTATGTTGTTTTCAATATATATAAGACTTGTTTAAAATAATAGCAATGAAAAAAATACTCTATTTGTTCATATTGCATATAGCCTAAAATTATTATATTGGAGGAGAACGTTGCTCAGCATGTCACTTTTTTTTTACGATTAATTCCATGATCTCTCCCTTTAAATTGACATCTGTTCTTCTTTCTTTATTAAACCTGCTGTGATCTCAAGCCTTGAAGATTTGATGTCTTATACTCCCCTTAGGGAATATCCTTTTTGACTGCTGAGAGAGCTGTCATAAATCTTACATGGCCTGGACTGTGTAACTGGATAGTTAAATGGGATGTGTAGGGCTTTTGTTTGTTAGGCTGTGTTACAGGTGTGCACATTCAATAACTTTTGGTATTAAACTTAGTTCTGAATATCTGTTCAGTAGGAGGAAATGCCATCTGAATGACATTATTTTCTCATGCCTATAAGAAAGCAGCAGAACAGGAGCATACCGTTGTAACTTGTCTTTGAGGTGGAAGCAACAGCATCAGATGCTGTCCCTAATTTAAGCACACACGTATTATCTAATGGTCTTTATTGCTCTCTAGTGGCTATTGCCTGCTCTTAAGCTCTTTGAACATCAAACAAATAATAAGTAGTAAAACTAAATGTCATTGTTTGATGAAGTGTCCTAATCTGTTAAATCAGGAAATGGTTAGGCTAAATGATTTTACTAGCAAGGAAACACCTGTCTCCTACAAATAGCCTATTGCTTGTTTTCTAAACAGGCACTGGGGAGTGAGAGATGGTGCTATTTACTTAGAGATGTTCATAAGACAGATGTTAAGCATGTATATTCTAAAATGTGCTGAAGTGAAATATCTACTTAGAATCATTCTTATGTAACTATTTAACATATGAGGTATAAGTTCAGTGGAGTTCAAAACCATTAAAATAGTTATTCCAATTCTTTCAATTATATTCAAGTAATTTAAAATGTTCACAGCTTTACATATATTGGATAGTATTTTCCAGCTCTTACCAACACAGTTTTTTAAAGCAGATGTGTGCCTTTACTCAAATTTTAAAACATGAAATTTTATAGTAAAATGATTTATAGAAGTTGTGCAACTTAATCCCCCATATTTTTCATGATGGGAAACAGAGGTGAGAACATTTCAAAAACAAGATGGAATTATTTAACTAGTCAGTGATTGAGTCAACATCAGTTCTGTACTTTTTACCATGCTATGATGTCTGCTACAATACATCTAGCTCTTGATATATTATACAATTCTCTTTCTCATTCCTACAAACTCCTTTCTTGATTACTTAAATTCTTGAATATATTTAGTAAATATGCAATAAATATACTTTTGGCTACTTAAATCAGTTATTTACAGCAAATTCTCATGTTTGAGAATATTATATATATATGTTTTGTGATTTCATTTTTATCATTTTTAAATTCATTTTTAGTATTAATAGGTAGTGGGGAAAGGATTACAAACAATTTCAAGCATCATTTTCCACCACCATTAGTACATTAAAAAGGAAAGGTTGGCAATAGCATTATCTTTTTTTGTTTAATTTTCTTTTATGTAAAATAAATAAAAGTTTTCTTAATGCAACAAAAGTATTATTCTCTTCCCTATTTTTTTGAGATGAGTATGTAACGATTTCTCACTTATCTGGTATTTATCTGTCACCCACAACTATCTGGAATATAGGTGAAAACTAAAACTGCAATCCAAAAAGGCTCTTAAACAATACAAATATATTCAATTCAGAGCCTCCCCTCCCCACAATAGCATTTATTGACTACTGTAGTGTGGTCCAGGTCTTTCCTGGGTATGAGGGATATAAAAATAAATGAGAAATAGCTTCTAGATTTAAGGGATCCCCATCTGAAAAGTATGTGCTTTGACACATGCATGCTTGCCTCTGAGGGAAGTTCTTTTTTCTCTCACGAAGGCAGTTCATTCCTCCTTTAAAAATGGTTCTAATAGATTTAGAAGCATAAATTAGATCAAGATGTTTCAGTTAGCATGCTAATCAGCATCAAGAAGTGTCAGCTGGAAACTTGACAGGTTAAAATTGAATAGTAAGTGATAAAAAGCACTTATAAGAACTCAGAATGGTTTGCAATTAAGGGGCCATTTTCTGAAAGGGCAAATAGTCTAGGCAGGGGTCCTCAAACTTTTTAAACAGGAGGCCAGTTCACTGTCCCTCAGACCGTTGTAGGGCTGGACTATAGTTTAAGAAAAAAAAAAAAATGAACAAATTCCTATGCACACTGCACATATCTTATTTTGAAGTAAAAAAACAAAACGGGAACAAATAAATCACACTGCCTCATGTGGCCTGTGGGCTGTAGTTTGAGGACCCCTGGTAGGGGAATTACTGTATTGTGGTACTTTGTGATTTGAGGTGGGCATAACCTTGAATTAGCAAGAAAATGTTTGTATATGGAATATTCAACCTGAGAAGGTAAAATAATATTTGTTTCACATTTACTGACTATTTTGTTCCCAGTATTGTTCCAAGAGATATAGAGTAATTTAGCTTACCACAATTCTTTGATACATGCTGCCTGTTTTGTCCCCATTTTTCAGAGGAGACAACTGAGGTACGGTGTTTAGTATAATAACATGAGAAAGGGTAGGGATACAAATTCGTGCAATCTAATTCCAGAGTGTGTGCTCATAATCAGCATGTAATTTTAGGTAGATTTTTCTAAAAAAAATGGTTAATTTTTTAAAGTTTTCCCTTTAAGGGGATAAACCTCAATCATCTTTTTATGCAGAATGTTGAGTCCCAGAAAAAAAAATTGAACAGGAAATAGAGGGGAAACCACTGGTAGCATGGTACCTTGGAGGTCCTGTGTCAATTGTAAAATACCATTGACTTGGCAGTAATTCTCACAGAAGTTCCTTATTAGTTTTCCTTGTGATGTATCATTTCAGAGCACCAGAGCAACAGTCTATGGGTTGAGGAGAAACATGCCTTTTCAGTACAGCAGCATAACCTAGTTCAACACCCCTTTTCCCCCAGGTAGCTCTGAGAAGAAATCACACTAAGAGATATATAATAGGAGCAAGGTCACCCCTCCTATAGTTTTTGTTAAGTCCCAAGTTGAATGGTGTTCTGAATGTCAAGCACCAAATATGAATGATGAAGACTATTTGAGTAGAATAAAAAGTTAAAACAGAGTATGTAGGAAAATAATGTAAAGGAATGGGATAAGAACATTATAGCGAAGATTCAGAGAAAGGAATTACTTCTGAAAATGTATTATTCCAGAAGAAAATAACAAGAAATTTATCAGTAGAACACAAGAAGATGTACTATCTATGAAAAAGGAAAAGATACCATCACGAAAGAAAGAGATAAAGTACAAATGGAGGTATTTGTGAGAAGGATTGTAAGGAAACTACGGTAGGGCCTTTGTAAGTTGATCACCCAAGGGATTAAAGCAAACTGGTCAACATATGGAGGTGATCAATATAAGGAACTAGGCCTTAGTACGTGTGGTGCATGTCCAGTCTATGAAAATTAGGTCAACTTAAGGGAGTGGTCAGTGTAGGGAGGTGGTCCATCATGGAGTTTCAACTGTATTATAAGTGCGCAGCAGCATACTTCAAATCCACATAGGAGCTGGTTAGGGAAGAACAGATTTTGTAAAGAATTAAATCAGTGATTTGAAGGAAAAACAAAGTTATCTTTCAGCCTGCAAAGAAAAAGGACAAATAATAAAAATTTTTGAGAAAAGTGATAGATGGTATGGCAGAAAATGGAAAAATACTGTACAACAAGTGATGTTTCTGAAGGAGGGCTTAGAATAAATTAATACAAAAATTTACAAAAATAACTGAAGATACGAGAAGACTTTTCAGAAGGTTTATGTATGCAATTTTTAATAGTCACCTTTTATCAGCTAATAATAAATAAAAGATTAAAAAACATTTGAATTATAGTACAAGGGGAATGATTTTATAAGTATACAAACCAGGGGGTAGAAAGAGCAAAATGTAGGTGAGTTTAGTCTTAGTTAAATGTCATAACACAGTAGAGTATCGTATGCTGTGTTTTAGGTGACAATGTTGTAACCTAAGACTCTTATACACAGAGCTTTTTTCATATGTAAAGGCAAGAGAATGACATTATTGGATATGCAAAGCTTCAGAAGACACTTCCTTGAGATATTATTTTTAAAAAATAAAATTACTGGTTGAGATGCTTTAATTAACCTAAGGATAAATAAAAAATAAAAACAAAACAAAAACTACTTCAGAATGAAAAGGGAGTACTGTTGAATGCCAAAATTTCCTAAAATAAAGATGAATTTCAATATTTATTGTACACACGTATACAATATACACAGTGCTAGTGTCTGAAGAGATTCTTGAAAGAGAAGGTATGTAAAGTTTAAAAATAATTGAAACAACCATCTGGATCAACGTCCAAAGGTTATGCAAGAGAAAACTAAAATGACTAGGAAAGGGAGAGGTAAACATGTGCTCAACTATTACTTTAAAAGATAGGGCAAAGAATTTAATTTTTCACTTGCTGAATATTAGTGAGATATAGGTTAAAAATAATACTGACATCTTTATAGCACCATTGGTAAAATTAAAAAGTTCCTGTATCCAAAGATATTACCAAAAAAGATATAGGTTATATACTTGATTAACATACATGCACATATCCTCAACAAAATACAGGATGTCCATATAGCTTGTATGCAATTTAAAATTGCACACTATTTTAAATTGCACATGAACTTTATGGATACCATGTACTAGCAGACTGAATTCTATAGCACATTAAAAGGATCAGGCACCATGACCAAGTGGGTTTATCTTGGGATGCCAGGACTGTTCAATATAGGCAAATCAATATATGTGATATACCACATTAACAAAATGGAGGATAAAAATCATATGATTATCTTAATAGATACAAAAAAACATTTGACAAAATCCAACATCATTTTATGATAAAAACTCTACACAAATTAGATATAGGGGAAATGTACCCTGACATAATAAAGGGCATATATGGCACACCCAAAGGTAACATCATACTTGATGGAGATAAACTGAAGTTTTTCCTGTAAGATCAGGAACAAGACAAGAATATCTGCTGTCATCACATTTAGCCAACACAATGCTGGAAGACCTAACCAGAGAAATTAGGCAAGAAATAAAAGGCATCCAAATTGGAAAGGAAGAAGTAAATTTGTCCCTGTTTTCAGATGATGTGATCTTAATGTAGAAAACTTTAAGGATTACATAAAAAAACTGGTAGAAGTAATAAATGAATTCAGGAAAATTGCATGATATAAAATTAACATTGAGAAATCAGTTATTTTTATATTATATATATGAACAACAGATTATTAAAAAATGTAAAATAAATCCCATTTGGAGTGTCATAAAAAATTAAGAATAAATTTAACAGAGATGAAAGATGTATATATGGAAAACTATAACACGTTGATGAAAGAAATTGAAGACAATAAATGGATAAGATATCTCAAGTTCATGGATTAGAAGGATTTATATTAGTAAAATGCTCGTGCTACCCAAAGTGATTTACAGATTCATTGCCATCCCTATCAAAATTTTGGTGGAACTTGTTAAAAGTATCCTAAAACTGTAGGGGACCACAAAAGACTTGGAATAGCCCAAAAAATTCTTGAGTAAGAACAAAGCTGGAGGCTTTATACTTTCTCATTTCAAAATATACTATGCAGCTAAAGTATTCAAAACAGTATGGCACTGACATAAAAACAGACATACAGACCAGTGGAACAGAATAAAGGGCCAAGAAATAAATACAGGCATGTTACAGTCAATTCATCTTCAGCAAAGTTGCCAAGATCACATAATGGGAAAAGGACAGTCTCTTCAATAAACAGTATTGGGGAAACTGGCTATCCACATGCAGAAGAATAAAATTGAACCCTATTTCATCCCATGTACAAAACCCAACTAAAAGTAAACAAGTGACTTAAATGTGAAACCTGAAAGTATAAAACTACTAGGAAACATAGGGGAAAAGCTTCACAACATTGGTTTTGGCAAACATGTCTTGGATATAACAATAAAGCATAGGCAAAAACAGATAAATGGGATTACATCAAACTAAAAAGTTTTTGCACAGCAAATTAAGTAATCAATAGAGTGAAGAGGCAACCTACAGAAGAGTAGAAAATATTTGCAAACCATACATCTGATAAAGGGTTAATATTTAAAATACATAAGGTACTCAAAAAACTCAATAGCAAGAAAACAATCTGATGATCAAAAGTTGGGCTAATTATCAGGGAAAGGCAAATCAAAACTACAATGAGATGTCACCTTACATGTTAGAAAGCCTTTAAAAAAAAATCAAAACAGGGCGGTGCATATGCCGGTGGTGGCGGGTTCAGACCCAGCCCCGGCCAAAAACTGCAAAAAAAAAAAAAAAAAAATCAAAGCAAAACACAAAAACCAAAAGAATGACAAGTGTTGGCCAGATGTAGAGAAAAGAGCACTCTTGTTCTCTGTTGCTAGGAATGTAAATTGGTACAGTCATTATGGCAAACAGTGTGGAGGTTTCTCAAAAAAATTAAAAATAGAACTACCATATGATCCAGCAATTTCCATTCTGAATACATATCCAGAGGAAATGAAATTAATAAAGAGATATCTGCCCTCCCTTGTTCATTATAGCACTGTAGTCAACATATATGTTCATGTACAGATGAGTGGATAAAGAGAATGTGGTATATACACGGTAGAATACTCTTTAGCCTTAAAAAAGAAAAAATTCTTCATTTGTGATAACATAGGAGGAGGACAAAATACTACATGATCTCTCATTTATATATGAAATTTGCAAAGAAAAAAAGACTCATAGAAATAGATAATAGAATTGTGATTACCAGCATGGGAGGGTGGGGTGTGGGAAATGGGTAGATGTTGGTTAAAGGGTACAAAGTTTTAGTTTAGACAGGAGGAATAAGTTCTGGAGATTTATTGTATAGCATGGTGATTGTAATTAGTAATTTACAGTATACTTGAAAATTGCTAAGAGAGCAGACTTATAATGTTCTTATCACAAAGATGGTAAATGCGCATGAATATAATAGATACGTTTTTAGCTTGAGTGAATATTCCCATAATGTATACATATATCAAACTTCACATTGTACACCATTTATTATACAAGTCGTCATTTGTCAAATAAAAGAATTCTTTAAACTATCATGCTGCACACATTAAATATATATAATTCTCATTTGCCATTTATTTATCAAAGCACCTGGAAAAAATTTTTCCTGTTTCTGTCTATATCTGAATCTATCAGAACATGGAAAAGTTTAGAACAAGAAAAATCATATATGAAAGGTAACAAAGAGCCAGAAAGCAGAAAAAAATGGCATGCATAAGAATATTTTGGTGATAGCAAAATATATAATAATTTCTCCTATTAAAAGAAGATAATGTATAAATTTGGGCCAATTCCAACTATGTGAGATTTGAAAGTGACTTTAAAGTTTATTAACAAAGACATATTAAAGCAAAAGCATAGGTAAATATGTTTGGGTAAGTAACAATGGAAAGTAACCTTTGAGATATTAGTTTCTCCCTTTAACTTTCTTCCCAGCTGCCCTTCCCCTTGAATAGATTTACTTTTCTCTGTGTTTTTCTAAATTGGAATTTTGATTTTTTACCTAAGATTTTATTTCAAGAAAGGATTTTGAAGACACTAAATAAAACATACGCTTCCAGAATCTTTACATTAAGACATATGTGAGTTTTATTTGGGGGTTTTAATCTTTGATTCTTTGCATTACAAAGACTAGATTTGTGTTGAATGGTGCTTTTGGAGCTTATGTTTTTATTCCAGTCAAGCTGAAAAAACAGTTAAGGACTCTGTTCCATTCACAGTAGTGCCAAAGAAGATGAAATATTTGGGAGTTTATCTAACAAAGGACGTGAAAGATCTCTATAAAGAGAACTATGAAACTCTAAGAAAAGAAATACGTGAAAATGTTAACAAATGGAAAAACATACCATGCTCATGGCTGGGAAGAATCAACATTGTTAAAATGAAATGTCCCTACTACCCAAAGCAATATACAATTTTTTTTTTTTTTTTTTTGTAGAGACAGAGTCTCACTTTATGGCCCTCGGTAGAGTGCTGTGGCCTCACACAGCTCACAGCAACCTCCAACTCCTGGGCTTAAGTGATTCTCTTGCCTCAGCCTCCCGAGTAGCTGGGACTACAGGTGCCCGCCACAACACCCGGCTATTTTTTGGTTGCAGTTTGGCCGGGGCCGGGTTTGAACCCGTCACCCTCCGTATATGGGGCCGGCGCCTTACCCAGTGAGCCACAGGCGCCGCCCAAGCAATATACACTTTTAATGCAATCCCTATTAAAGCTCCACTGTCATACTTTAAAGATATTGAAAAAATAATACTTCGTTTTATATGGAATCAGAAAAAACCTCTAATAGCCAAGACATTACTCAGAAATGAAAACAAAGCGGGAGGAATCACGCTACCAGATCTTAGACGATACTACAAATTGATAGTGATCAAAACAGCATGGTATTGGCACAAAAAGAGAAGTAGATGTCTGGAACAGAATAGAGAACCAAGAGATGAATCCAGCTACTGACCATTATTTGATCTTTGACAAGTCAATTAAAAACATTCAGTGGAGAAAAGATTCCCTGTTTAACAAATGGTGCTGGGTGAACTGGCTGGCAACCTGTAGAAGACTGAAACTGGACCCACATCTTTCACCATTAACTAAGATAGACTCTCACTGGATAAAAGATTTAAACTTAAGACATGAAACTATAAAAATACTAGAAGAGAGTGCAGGGAAAACCCTTGAAGAAATCGGTCTGGGCGAGTATTTTATGAGGAGGACCCCCTGGGCAATTGAAGCACCTTCAAAAAATGCACTACTGGGACCTGATCAAACTAAAAAGCTTCTCCACAGCCAAGAACACAGTAAGTGAAGCAAGAAAACAGCCCTCAGAATGGGAGAAGATATTTGCAGGTTATGACTCCTAAAAAGGTTTAATAATCAGAATCCACAGAGAACTGAAACGTAAAAGCAAGAAAAGAACAGGTGATCCCATCGCAAGCTGGGCAAGGGACTTGAAGAGAAACTTCTCTGAAGAAGACAGGTGCACGGCCTACACACATGAAAAAATGCTCATCATCCTTAATCATCAGAGAAATGCAAATCAAAACTACTTTGAGATATCATCTAACTCTAGTAAGATTATCCCATATCACAAAATCCCAAGACCGGAGATGTTGGCATGGATGTGGAGAAAAGGGCACACTTCTCCACTGCTGGTGGGAATGCAAATTAATACATTCCTTTTGGAAAGATGTTTGGAGAACACTTAGAGATCTAAAAATAGATCTGCCATTCAATCCTATAATTCCTCTACTTGGTATATACCCAGAAGACCAAAAATCACATTGTACCAAAGATATTTGTACCAGAATGTTTATTGCAGACCAGTTCATAGTTGCTAAGTTATGGAAAAAGCCCAAGTGACCATCGACCCACGAATGGATTAATAAATTGTGGTATATGTACACCATGGAATATTATGCAGCCTTAAAGAAAGATGGAGACTTTACCTCTTTCATGTTTACATGGATGGAGCTGGAACATTTTCTTCTTAGTAAAGTATCTCAAGAATGGAAGAAAAAGTATCCAATGTACTCAGCCCTACTATGAAACTAATTTATGGCTTTCAGTTATAACCTAAGAATATGGGGAAGGGGGAGAGGAGGGAGGGAGGGGGGAGGATGGGTGCAGGGAGGGTAATTGGTGGGACTACACCTGCCGTGCATCTTACAAGGGTACATGTGAAACTTAGTAAATGCAGAATATCAATGTCTTAACACAATAACTAAGAAAATGCCAGGAAGGCTATGTTAACCAGTGTGATGAAAATGTGTCAAACCGTCTATAAAACCAGTGTATGGTGCCCCATGATCGCATTAATGTACATAGCTATGATTTAATAAAAAATAAATAAATAAAAAGTCCACACTAGGTATGCTTATCTGTATTTGCATACGAAGAGCTTTCTATAGTGGAGACGAATTTTCATTTAGCCCTTGTTTTGACTTACTCAAAGGATGCCACATGGTTTGGGGGGATTCTGTCCCAAACTCAGCAAATGATTATACAAATAATTCCTAGCCCTGGGAAGAAGAAGTTCATTATAACTCATATGTGTGTAGGGGATACAGATACATCATTTTAAAATATCAAAAGGAATTGCTCTCTTTTTCATTTTTGTACATATCAATTTATTTTAAAAGAGTCCACATGCAGGTACATTCACGCAATTAACTTCAAACAAAAAATTGGTATTGGAAGTATAGTATTGAAATCATTCTATGGTAAATGATTATGGTTGATCAAGGGTCTATCTTGTCATGTCTAAATTACTTTTATTATATATTACAAATGGTTTTGAGATCACTGTTTTATTATTTGCATTTCTGTTTTGAGTAAACTTTTCTTGTCTTCCAATAAATTTTATATGTCTTTGCCACGGTAGCTTCATGACTTGCAGAGTGATGTTGATAAAGAAAAAGAAGATGGTCAAAAGAAAATGCATAAATTTGAGGAAGCTTTGAAGTGAGTAAAATTATAACATATTTAATTAATATAATAATTAATATATAATACTATAATACTATACTGTGAGCCAAATTAAGTAACTAGAACCTAAACATCATATTTTCACAAAAGGCTTGCTATGAAGTCATTTGTGTTGGTTTTCCACCATAAATCTCTGTTTTCAGAGTTTTATTACTAGCCAGTCATGTTTTTAAAAAAACAAGAAAGATCAATTCAACTATTTCTAAATGATAGGAACATAAGAAAATAGTGCTTAGTGGTTTCAGATCCTTTCTGCCTCTTAAATGAAAACAGATTTTTTTTTTTTTAAATGAGAGTTAGGTCTTAGAACATTTACAAATCCCACTATAGATTTTATTGAAAAATTTGGGTAATGAAATGTTTCAGTTGTAAAAAAAAAAAATGTTTCAGTTGTTAAATTTGAGAATAGGTTAATAATACAGGCATTGTTGAGGAAGGTTTTGTATTGTGATATAATTCTTAGAAGTACATTAAAGTATTAAATTTTATTTGTCTTCTTCATTCATTTACTAATATCAGTCTACACATACTACTACTTTTGACCTTGCTGTTTTTAGCCAGACAACGTGGATTTTTTTTTTCAACAAATAATTGACTTTCCACCATTTGTCAGGCAGTGTGTAGTCCCTTCCTATAGGACCATATAGTCCAGTTTGAAATATTTAACAAATTTGACAATAACAGTACAGGGTGATAGTAACTTTAATTGGAGGAAGATCAATAGGGTACCTGACTTAAGAAATTGATTTAAGAAGGAAAGCTTTCTTGAAGTTAGTATACCTAGCAAACTCACAGAGTGTCAGCTAATTCCATTTTTCTTGATTCACTAAACCTCCTAATAGGAATAACTTACCAAAAGACCAAAAAGAATACCCAGTAAAAAATTATGTCTGGGAAGATGGGAAGATTATATAACCCTTCCCTCTCCCTCACTTGGCT
This sequence comes from Nycticebus coucang, assembly GCF_027406575.1. Classification (NCBI taxonomy): domain Eukaryota; kingdom Metazoa; phylum Chordata; class Mammalia; order Primates; family Lorisidae; genus Nycticebus; species Nycticebus coucang. The sequence goes on from NC_069797.1 coordinate 66,743,704, forward strand.
AGTTAGTAAAATGTTTTGAGTTAGTTACTATATAGAACATCTTAAAATAATTTATGTACTATGACATTACAAGATAGCAATTATTTATCTACAAGGACTTATTCCTTATTTGTTCACCTCACTAGTATGAATTAGATGAACGCAGAAGAGAACAGTAATATTCATTAAACATTAAGCCATATAAATGTATTTTCTACTTCATCTTGAATAATGACAAAACTAGGGCATTCTTGCTTTTTTTTTTAGTGGATAGAATACCCTCTCTTTATTCCTAATTAACCATTTGTCTCCTTAATATAATCAATAATAACTTTCTTCATGAAGCTTTCTTCTTTTATTGAATTTACCACACCTTTTCTTTTTTGTTCTGCTTTGCCTCTGTTCTTTTAAAATTTCTTTATACTTTCTTAATTGATTTATTGATTTGTATTTTATATCTTTAAAGGAAAGGATAATCCCATGAAATAACAGTGAATCAACAAATAATAATTTTGTACCTACAATATTTATACATTGTAATATACTAAAAGAAATAAGAGGTTTAAAAGACAGAGCTCAAGATATAATGATGTTCTTAATGATTTTTCAGGTTAGGCACTTGTTACAGTACTTAGAGTAACTAAGTATTATGTTATTGACAGTTAGTGCACTTAGAATTAAGACAGTTTTTTCTCAGTGGGATACTAGGGGTTTATGTGTATGACAGTGTGGTATCTGTATTGTTGCCTGGTCAGAGAGCCCTGAAGCTTCTATAGTTTTCTGTATACAACACAATTATTTTCTGAGGCAAGTAACATTCTTTAGAGCCCTTAAATGTTTTTGCCAAAATGTGGAATTTCACTTGGAGTTAAAGAAATTATTTTAGATTATTTATTAAAGATATTTGATTTCGTATTTGCTGTTTTCAATTTTTGTTCTACATATATACTAATCATTTTTGCTTCCTATTTCATTTTTATTGTGGAAAATATTTTAATAATCTCAAGATACTAAAAGTTATCTGAAACTATAACTCTAAATGATATGAATTTTCTGTGTTCATTTTGCTTTTTTCAAAGGTGAGTAATTAAAATGTGTGGGAAATATAGACTCTAATGAATGGAAAATTACTATATATAACAAAATAATTTGGTGCAACTCTTTGAAAGACTAACACTTAAAAAGGGTATTTTTTTTCCTTTTTTTTTTTGGAGCAGTTAAGATCTATCAATTATAGACTTAGATACTATAAGTATCTACAGCGGTTGCCAAACAAATGTATTGGCAACAAAACATCAGAATGTATACTGATAAGAAAAGATGAAAACCAGTCAATTGAGCATCTCTTGTAATTGCAGAAGTTAAACGTGACTTGAGTATTACAAACGTAATGGTTTTGTTTCTGAAAATGTATATACATTTTTTGGTACCTTCTGTATAGCTTGGTTTATTGCTTTTTATATTTTCTTGTATTTATCAAATTTGATTTCAAAGTTTTTGGAACTACAGAAATACTCCTACCTCAGTCTCCCAAGTAGCTAGGACTACAGGCACACACCACTACTGTGCCTAGCCCAAACTATCTTTTCAGTTGATAACTTTTGTAGCAAAATACCAGAAATTGTCCTGAAATAGACTTATTCTGACCTATTTTAACTTTTTTTTTGCACTGGTAAATGGTAAACATTACATATACTATACATATGACACTAACTCTGACACTATTATAGAAGAACTTTCTATTTTTCAGTTAGTATCGAAAAATATGTACAGTAGTAGTAATTTCAATGGAACAAATTATTGCTCTTTGGATAATATGGTTATAAATGACCCTATTGAAAACATGTCCTTATTTAACTAAAACATGATGTATTGTATATGTGTCTGTGAATGAATGTGTATACCGAAGGTTTTACTTCATTTTTTTTTTTTTTTAAAGAGAGATGAAACAAATACAAATCTGGGCCTTTTGGCATGGCTAATACAAACTAAGCATGCATTTTTGCTAGGAATATGCAACAGTCTCATGAATTCTGAAAATTTTATTAGTTTCTTTTTTAATCATTTTCTTGAATTTTCTCATAATGACTTTGTTAAACTGAAACAATATGTTTAGCTGAGTTTTTGCAAAGTTATATGATATATGTAATATAAGCTGGGTGCAGTGGCACTTTCCTATAGTCCCAGCTTCTCGGGAGGCTGAGGTGGCAGGCAGGACTGCTTGAGTCCAGGAGTTCCAGTCCATCCCCGGCAACATGATCGTACCCTATTGCAAAAAAAAAAAAAAAAAAAAAGTAAATATGTAAGATATTTGATTGTTTGAATATTCAGAAATATCTATTAAGGTTTGTTCTTGCCTATATTTGGGTACTATAAATAATGTATATGTACTATAAAGAAAAATGAAACAGTGACTAATTGTATCTTTACAGTTTTTAAATATTTTCTTAAAGCTAGGCAATAGAGTCCCATGGTTTAAAATTTTAAAGATTTTTAAAAAGAACATACAAGGAAAAGCCCTCCTCCTTTCATGAAAGGTCTCTAACTGCACGTTTTCTCTCCTTGGAAGAAGCAATGTCACCAGCCCCCTGTGTATTGTTTCTTTCATTTGCAGGCATCAATATTTTCCACTGTCATCTTCCTGTCATTCTCTACCTGTATTCTGACCATACTCACTTATCTCAAAGGTATTTTCACATAAGGACATACAGAGCTTCCTCATTCTATTCTATATATTTTTTATTTGGTGGACTATTGTTCTTTAAAAACAGCTTCTTATTGAAAAACACATGATGAAAATTCTTGGGTTTGTTTTCTATACATATATAGCTTGATTTTTACATTTAAATTTGTGGTCCGTTTGGAATGTATGCAGTGTAGGCTGTGAGGTGTGGACCCAGTTTGGTTTTATTTTTGGCTTCTGTCAAATGGCTATCTAGTTACTTCAGCATCATTTGTTTAATAATCTAGCCTTTCACTCAGTAGAGTTCCGGTTAGAGTACTTCCATCACTGGTCTTGTTGTGAGGCTTTCTCTTCTGCTCCAGAGATCTGCGTGTGCTTGCACCAGTGCCATGTTTTTTTAATGGCTGCAGTTTAAAAATAATGTTTATTGTCTATTCTTATTCAGCCACAGTGTTCTTTTTCAGAATCTTCCTTTTTTTCTTTTTTATTTTTTTTTGCTTGTTTATATTTTTCCACTTGAACTTTGGAATTAACTTGGTAAAAACTGATTAGGCATTCATGTGTCTGTACATGCATATAAACAAAGGAAGAACTGACATCTTTTAATGTTACATCTTTTCAGAGTATAATATGCCTACCCATTTGTTCAGGTCTTATTTTGTGCCATTCTACAGCAATATACTATTTTTAAACAGATTTTTATTTCACAATAAATTTAAATATTACAAGTTGATTCTGTTATAGTATTAAGCATATATAGTATTTTGACTACATGTTAAGGCATGTGGTATGAAAATTAAAATACAAAGGGAGTCATACATTCCAGGCTTGAAGTTTCATACAGATTTTGAGATATGGATTTTAAAATCTCTGTGTTTGTGGTCATGCTATGAAAAATACATGAAAAATGTGAATTCTTTAGGGCGTCACTTGTTTATACTTCTGTAGCCTTTCAATGCTTATGTGATTTTAGTTAAATTGATTTATTAATTCATCCCATGATATATAACATTTTGGACTAGGAACTTCCTTGGTGCTGAGTATGAAATGCTGAATAAAACAAGCGAGGTCTGTGCTCTGGCCACTATGCACAGGTTTTAAATTGCCCAGCTGTAAAGGGCGCTGTTCACACTATGTAATGTCTTCTTGAAGGTAGATGTGTTTTTCCTGTCTTATTTGGTAACAACAGATTTATCTTGACTTTATTTTATTTGGTTAATATAAGATAGTTATTTTGCCTTCTATTGTACCATCATTGGGATTGCTGCATTGTTTGTAAAAGTAAGCATTTTATAGTGAAGAGATAAAATGAACTATTTCAGTCACTGTTTCAAGACCTGGAGTTAGTAATTTACAGGAAGCTCAGGATCAGTCACCTTAATCTTTGTGTCCATAACATCTTTTTATTTTTTATTTATTTATTTATTTTCATTAAATCATAGCTGTGTACATTAGTATGATCATGGGGCACCATACACTTGGTTCATAGATCGTTTGACACATTTTCATCACACTAGCTAACATAGCTTTTGTGGCATTTTCTTAGTTATTTTTGCTAAGACCTTTACATTCCACATTTACTAGGATTCACATATACCCTTGTAAGATGCACCGCAGGTGTAATACCATTAATCCCCCTCCCTCCACCTACCTCCCCCCTCCCTCCCCTCCCTTTCCCCCTTCTCCCTATTCTTAGGTTGTAACTGGGTTATAGCTTTCATGTGAAGGTCCTACATTAGTTTCATAATAAGGGTGAGTACATTGGGTACTTTTTCTTCCATTGTTGAGACACTTTACTAAGAAGAATATGTTCCAGCTCCATCCATGTAAACATGAAAGAGGTAAAGTCTCCATCTTTTTTTAAGGCTGCATAATATTCCATGGTGTACATATACCACAATTTATTAATCCATTTGTGGATCAATGGGCACTTGGGCTTTTTCCATGACTTAGCAATTATGAATAGGGCTGCAATAAACATTCTGATACAAATACCTTTGTTATGGTGTGATTTTTGGTCTTCTGGGTATATGCCCAGTAGAGGGATTACAGGATTGAATGGCAGATCTATTTTTAGATCTCTAAGTGTTCTCCATATCTCTTTCCAAAAGGAACGTATTAATTTGCATTCCCACCAGCAGTGCAAAAGTGTTCCCTTTTCTCCACATCCACGCCAACATCTCTGGTCTTGGGATTTTGTGATATAGGCTAGTCTCAGTGGAGTTAGATGATATCTCAAAGTAGTTTTGATTTGCATTTCTCTGATGATTAAAGATGATGAGCATTTTTTCATATGTCTGAAGGCCGTGTGCCTGTCTTCTTCAGAGAAGTTTCTCTTCAAGTCCCTTTCCCAGCCTGCGATGGGACCCCTTGTTCTTTTCTTGCTAATGCGTTTGAGTTCTCTGTAGATTCTGGTTATTAAACCTTTGTTGGAGACATAACCTGCAAATATCTTCTCCCATTCTGAGGGCTGTTTGCTTGCTTTACTTACTGTGTTCTTGGCTGTGTAGAAGCTTTTTAGTTTGAACAAGTCCCAATAGTGTATTTTTGAAGCAGCTTCAATTGCCCGGGGGGTCCTTCTCATAAAAAACTTGCCCAACCCAATTTCTTTAAGGGTTTTCCCTGCACTCTCTTCTAGTATTTTTATAGTTTCATGTCTTAGGTTTAAATCTTTAATCCAGTGAGAGTCTATCTTGGTTAATGGTGAGAGGTGTGGGTCCAGTTTCAGTATTCTATAGGTTGCCAGCCAGTTCACCCAGCACCATTTGTTAAATAGGGAATCCTTTCCCCATTGAATGCTTTTAATTGGCTTGTCAAAGATTAAATAAAGGTAATTAGCTGGATTCATCTCTTGGTTCTCTATTCTGTTCCAGACATCTATTTCTCTGTTTTTGTGCCAGTACCATGCTGTTTTGATCACTATCGATTTGTAGTATAGTCTGAGGTCTGGTAGCGTGATTCCTCCTGCTTTGTTTTTATTTTTGAGTAATGTCTTGGCTATTCGAGGTTTTTTCTGATTCCATATAAAACAAAGTATTGTTTTTTTCAAGATCTTTAAAGTATGACAGTGGAGCTTTAATGGGGATTGTGTTGAAATTATATACTGCTTTGGGTAGTATGGACATTTTAACAATGTTGATTCTTCCCAACCATGAGCATGGTATATTTTTCCATTTGTCAACATTCTCAGCTATCTCTTTTCTCAGAGTTTCATAGTTCTCTTTATATAGATCTTTCACGTCCTTTGTTAGATAAACTCCCAAGTATTTCACTTCTTTGGCACTACTGTGAATGGGATAGAGTCTTTAATTGTTTTTTCAACTTGACTATTTTTGGTATATATAAAGGCTACCGATTTATGAATGTTTATTTTGTAACCTGAGACACGGCTGTATTCCTTGATCACTTCTAAGAGTTTTGTAGTAGAGTCCCTAGTATTTTCCAGATATACAATCATATCATCTGCGAAGAGTGAAAGTTTGATCTCTTCTGACCCTATGTGGATACCTTTGATCGCCTTTTCTTCCCTAATTGCGGTGGCTAAAACTTCCATTACAATGTTAAAGAGCAATGGAGACAATGGGCAGCCTTGTCTGGTTCCTGATCTGAGTGGAAATGATTCCAATTTAACTGCATTCAATATGATATTGGCTGTGGGTTTGCTGTAGATGGTCTCTATCAGTTTAAGAAATGTCCCTTCTATACCAATTTTCTTAAGTGTTCTGATCATGAAGGGATGTTGGATGTTATCAAAAGCTTTTTCGGGATCGATTGAGAGAATCATATGGTCTTTGTTTTTTAATTTGTTTGTGTGCTGAATTACATTTATAGATTTACGTATATTGAACCAGCCTTGAGACCCTGGGATAAAACCGACTTGGTCATGATGTATGATTTGTTTGATATGTTGCTGGATTCTGTTTGTTAGAATCTTGTTGAATATTTTTGCATCTATATTCATTAGTGATATTGGTCTATAATTTTCTTTTCTTGTTGGGTCTTTTCCTGGTTTGGGGATCAGGGTGATGTTTGCTTCATAGAACGTGTTGGGTAGTCTTCCTTCTTTTTCTACCTTTTGGAACAGGTTGAGTAATATAGGTACTAATTCTTCTTTAAAGGTTTGGTAGAATTCTGACGTAAAACCATCTGGTCCTGGGCTTTTCTTTTTGGGGAGATTTTGTATGGTTGATGTTATTTCCGAACTTGATATGGGCCTGTTCAACATTTCCACTTGATTTTGGTTAAGTCTAGGAAGGTGATGTGCTTCCAAGTAACGGTCAGTTTCCTTCAGGTTTTCGTATTTCTGAGAGTAAAGTTTCTTGTAATATTCATTAAGGATTTTTTGGATTTCTGAGGAGTCTCTTGTTATTTCGTCTTTGTTATTTCTGATTGATGAGATTAGAGATTTTACTCTTTTATTCCTGATTAGGTTGGCCAAAGGTTTATCTATTTTGTTGCCTTTTCAAAAAACCAGCTTTTTGATTTATTGATCTGTTGTATTATTCTTTTGTTTTCAATTTCATTTAGTTCTGCTCTGATTTTGGTTATTTCTTTTCTTCTACTGGATTTGGGGTTGGAGTGTTCTTCCCTTTCCAGTCTCTTGAGATGTCCCATTAAGTTGCTTACTTCCTCTCTTTCCGTTCTCCTGAGGAAGGCTTGCAGTGCTATAAATTTCCCTCTTAGAACTGCCTTTGCGGTGTCCCAGAGGTTCTGAGAGTTCGTGTCTTCATTGTCATTTTGTTCCAGAAATTTAGCAATTTCCCTCTTGATCTCATCTCTGACCCAGCTATCATTCAGCATAAGGTTATTTAACTTCCATGTTTTTGTATGAGTATGCAGATTCCTGTTGTTACTCATCTCAAGTTTTATTCCATGATGGTCCGAGAAGATGCATGGAATAATTTCTATTCCTTTAAATTTACTGAGGTTAGACTTGTGACCTAAGATGTGATCAATTTTGGAGTAAGTTCCGTGGGCTGATGAGAAGTATGTGTATTCAGTTTTGTTGGGATGAAATGTTCTGTAGATGTCTGCTAAATCTAAATGCTGGATAGTTAGTATTAAATCTAGAATTTCTTTACTCAGCTTTTTGTTGGAGGATCGATCCATCACTGCCAAAGAGTGTTAAAATCTCCGACTATTACAGAGTTGGAGGAAATCAAGTTGCTCATGTCTGTTAGAGTTTCTCTTATAAATTGAGGTGCATTCTGGTTGGGTGCATAGATATTAATAATTGAAATCTCATCATATTGAGTCTTACCGTTAACAAATATGAAGTGACCATTTTTGTCCTTCCTTACTTTTGTTGGTTTAAAGCCTATCCGCAAATAAAATTGCAACTCCTGCTTTTTTCTCGTTACCATTTGCCTGAAATATGGATGACCATCTTTTCACCCTGAGTCTGTATTTGTCTTTTAATTTAAGATGTGACTCTTGTATGCAACAAATGTCTGGCCTGAGTTTTTGTATCCAGTCAGCTAACCTATGTCTCTTTAGAGGGCAGTTTAAGCCATTCACATTAATGGAGAGTATTGATAAGTTTGGTGAAATTTTGGGTATTGAGTTTTTCGAAAGTCCAGTGGGCATTTTCAATCCTTTTGTCGTTGTGGAAGTTGGAGTTTATCAGAAATTTCTGAGTGAGTTTACTTTTGTAGTAGAGGATTGGGTTGGTTATTATGGAGGATAGGTCTGAGAATATCCTGAAGAGCTGGTTTGGTTATGGCAAATTTCTTTAGCATATGAATGTCTTTAAAGCATTTAATTTCTCCATCATGAATGAAACTCAGTTTAGCTGGGTACAAGGTCCGGGGTTGAAAGTTATTTTGCTTGAGGAGATTAAACGTTGATGAACACCCTCTTCTGGTGAAAAGTTTCAGCAGAGAGATCTGCAGTCATTCTAATGTTCTTCCCTTTGAAGGTAATAGTTTTCTTTCACCTGGCCGCTTTGAGAATTTTCTCCTTCATATTAACTTTAGTGAAGTTAATTATGATATGCCTGGGGGATGTCTTATTGGGGTTGAGTCGTGCTGGGGTTCTGAAGCTATCTGCTATCTGAATTTCAGGTTCTCTAGGCATGTCTGGAAAATTCTCTTTCATAATTTCATGCAGAAGGGCCTCTGCGTCCAGTGAGGCCACTTCATCTGTTTCAGGAATTCCTATGACTTGGATATTTCCCTTCTTAGATTTATCCCAGAGCTCTCTGAGTGAGTGATCCATTTTTGCTCTCCATTTCTCTTCCTCTTTGAGAGTTTGGGAGTGTTCAAAGGCTTTATCTTCGATGTCGGAGATCCTTTCTTCTGCTTGGTCCATTCTGTTGCTAAGGGATTCTACTGTATTTTTCATATCTTTGAGGGCTGCAAATTCTTGTTTCAGTGTATCTAAGTCTTTGGTGTTTTGTCTTTAAATTCGTTAAATTCTTGAGAAAGCTTTTGAATTTCTCCACGAATTCCTAATTCCATTTTGTTAATCTTATTTTCTATCCAAATTCTGAATTCGATTTCTGACATCTCAGCCAGTTGTTTGTGAATGGGATCTTCAATTACATCTGCTGTATCTTTTCTTGGGGGGGTTGATCTATTCTGGTTATTAATGTTACCAGAGTTTTTCCACTGATTCCACCCCATGATTGTTTTACTCCCTTTGATTTTCCTCTGGTGTTTTGTTGAGGACCCGTACAGTGCTGTGGCCTGAGAAATCGGGGCCCTGTTTGGTGTAGAGGGCCAAGTGGTTCTGTCTTGTTTTCAGCTGGTTTCTATGTAACCCTAGTGAAACAGTTACTCTGGGTTGAAGTCTCAGCTGTGGAGAAATACCAGCAATGAAGTCACCCCACCCACCACAGGCAACAAATGGAAAAGGAAAATCAAACCTTCCTACAACCACACACCCAGGGCACCACCTGGATAGTCCCCAGGTGAGTTGACTCAGTTCAAAAGGTCCAAGTCAATTGTCTCAGTCAGTAACTGCCTCATGTGGGAGAGTTCAAGAGGTCCCTGGGAACTAGATCACAGGGGTCTGGTGACTGCTCTAAAATGGGTTGCTCCAGTGCTGCGTGGAGTCAGGAAGAGCCACCAGTAAATAGATCAGTCTGGGAAGATTGATGCCTCCTTCCCCACCTTGCAGCTCTGTCACACCCAGTCGCTGCTAGCCCCACAGGGCTGTGACCCAGTCAGTTGTCAGCAGTAAGCAGATACTCCTGGGGTTTGCACCTGCCTAAGTCACAGGGTAGTCTGTGTCTGCTTGACTAGGCCGCTATTCTCTGTCTTTATCCAGCAGGGGGTGGTGTGGCCTGTCAACCTCGGGCACTTGATGGAGGCTGGAGGTGTTCACTCAGTTCCAGCCCCACCCTTAGTTTATGTTACTGGGTGAACAGAACAACCCTGTGGGAGTTTGTTTCTGACCTTGCCAGATTCCTCTGCAGAGGAGGGGCTGATTTGAGTTCCCAGAACCTGTGCCTCAGGCCCTGTCTTTAGTCCTGTGGGTTTGTATTTGCAGCATAATCAGTTGTCGGCTGTAGCCTCTTGGCCTCCTTTGTCTATAGGCTGGTGATCCCCTAAGGGCCAGGTGCATCTTAGGCTCAGTAGAGCGGTCCTCTGGATCAGCCCTACCCTGGGAGTTTCCCGGCTCTCCGGGTGTGTTTTCTAGTCCCCGTGTTCCACCCAGGTCGGTACCGTCTCAGGCAAACCCTTTACTCACGGGGCCTGTGTTTCAGTCCCAGGTCTGTTCCGTGGTGGTTGCCATCTGAGAAGATGCTCGGCCTCATCTGGTTGCCCAGGAAGACAGGAGGAGAGGCTATGGGATATCTGGGGGTGGGCCTTGTTATTGCTGAAGACGGCTGTTGCTCTGTACCTCGGGGCACCACCGCTCCAGTGTGTAATTCCCTCTCAGCCGACCGTCGTCTTCTCGCTCCTTTGCTACAGAGTCAGCACTGGCCAGCTGCAGTCCAGGTCCTGTCTACACCTCTCGAGAGTTCACCCAGGAATCTGGACTCCTGGTGGGGGCAGGTCTCCAGGTCACAGTGTGAGAGTGGAGGGGAGTGTTAGGCGCTCAGAGTTGCAGGTCGTAACACCAAGCTCATTGAGACCAAATGAACAAATAAACAGATACAAAGGTTACCAGGCACATGGGCCCATAGATACAGAGACAGACGGAAACACGTAGACATACAGGCAACAGCGACAATAACAGCAATATAAGAACAACTGCAATAAAAATAGTGATAATCGTAAAATAATTGAAAGAAAGGAAAAAAAGAGAGAAAAAAGTGGTGTTAGAAGGAATGCTAAATTAGAAGAAAGAAGAAATTGCAATTAGAAGACATAGAAATAAAAAATATATCTATATAAAAGGTAATAATAAAAAATTATTGAAATCTCTTCTAAGAAAATGGTGAGGAAAAAACAGAGAAAAACAAAACAACAACAAAAAAACCCCCCATGAAAACCAAACCAAAACAAAACAAAACAAAAAGGCACCAACTACAAAAATATTCTTGTGTGTAGAAATATACCTATAAATATCTATATGTCTGCTGTAGGGATCAACTTTCCTAGGAACATATTCATACTGCAATATACTTTCTGGAGACCAGGTGGCGCTGTGAGTGGTTTCGAGACTTATACCTGATTTACAGTTTGTACCGTTACCATGGTAACCACCTTCCAGGGTCGATGGCCATTTTGGAGTTTCAGTAAAAGTTTGTCGCCTAAGAATTGTGCAACCTCGGCTGTTCTTTTCCAGACAGCACTTGCGACCGACCTTCCTGCTCAGTGCAGGTGTCCACGCTTCCTAAGTCCCTCCACTCTGTTCCCAGGTTCCCCTGCAAACTGGCGACTGCAATCGGCCATAAGGGGAGCGGTGCTGAGTTCACGCGGTCGTTGGCGGGCTCGCGGCTCTATCTCCTGCAGCTGGTTCCTGCGGCTTCAGCAGCCAAACCCGGTCCGCAGCTTCAGTAGCTTCACAGCTTCAGAAGCCAAAGCCGGGTCCTAGGCTTCAAGCCAGTTCCCGTGGTTGGAGCGCTCGGGGGACTTATTCTGAGTTTTATGGTTCAGAGTTTCCCTTTTGGATGGGCGCCCGCCAGTTCGCCGCGCAGCCTGAACCGCCAGCCCCCTCCAACACCTGGGGGAAAGGTGCCCGCCCTTTTGGGTAGTTCAAAATGTCTGTTTCCGGGCAGGATCCCTTCCCTTCAATTGTCCAACAGTTTGCCCAGCTCCCCGTGGTTTTGAGTGGCTCTCCTTTCGGATGCCTCCCTCAGTTCAGGATTAATTATTTGTCAATTGGATTTTGTCAGCATTTACAAGCTGCTGACCTCTGCAGGGGAGGGGTCTGCTGGCCTGCACGGCAGAGCAGGGAAGAATCTCTACAACAGAGTCTGTGATTTTAAATTACCCCTCATATATAGCAAACCTCCAGTTCACTGGGCGTCTCCGGCTGTCTGTCCACTCCAATAATCCACACACAGGTAAGGTCCAGACCGCCTTTCCTCTCACCTGGTGGCTTGGGACAGGTGGGCTACACGTCCGTCCTGTCCGTCATCATGCTCCGCCTCCCATAACATCTTTTTAAACCTTAGTTGCTTGAGTACTTCCCTAATCATCATGCTGCCCTGTTGTTTGGTTATTGTTAGCCCACATGCTCAAACTGGGTCATGGTCTTCTTTCATGTGACTTTCTTCTCTGTTCACATGTGCAGGATGAAAATCAGTGTTTTTTTTTTTTTTCTTGCAGAGGCAGGCCTAATAGAATATCTCTAAAGCTACCCAACTTTTCCTTTCTTTTTGGAGAAAAGAAATCTTGAGATTTAAACATGAAATCTTTTTTCATCATAGAATTTGTATCCAAAACTCTTTAGGGTGCTGCTAATTTTTTTTAGTGCTGATTCCAAATAGCACTATGACTTTAAAGTGCTTTCAGGATTGTATTACTTAAATAATGGGTGAACATGGGAAAAGTAAGTAATTACTATTAGAGTTAACTCAGCACCTAAATAGATCCTGTATTTATAATGTGTTAACATAGTACAATTATTATAAGAAATGGTGAGTAAGAGATTGAGCAGCACCTGGACACAGACCTGCCCCATTTCTGACTTGGGCTAGTTCACCCCTCCTTAGGCAACCTGGTGGTCTCCTGCTCCTGGGAGGTTACCTTACTGAGGTGTAAACCTGGTCATCGTAACCAAGTCAATCCACAGCCTCTGGAGTAGCTGGGACTCTGGGTGCCACCACCACTTCTGACAGATTTTGCAACTATTCTAGGAAACAGCATCCACAGGCATGAGAACTTAAAGAGCAAGAGGAAGTGAAAGGAAAATTAAGGTAAGGAAACAGATAAAAGAAATCACTCATGAGGAAGAATCAGCAGAAAACTCCAGGCAACATGAAGAACCAGTGCAGAACAACCCCACCAAGGGACCATGAGGTAGCTACTGCAGAGGATTCCACCTATACAGAAATGTTAGGAATGACAGAAAGGGAATTTAGAATACACATGTTGAAAACAATGAAAGAAATGATGGAAACAATGAAGGAAACTTCTAATAAAGTGGAAAATAACCAAAAGGAAATTCAAAAACAGAATCAAATAAGAGATGAACGATATGAAGAATATAAAAAGGACATAGCAGAGCTGAAGGAAATGAAACAGTCAATCAGGGAACTTAAAGATGCAATGGAAAGTATCAGCAACAGGTTAGACCATGCAGAAGAAAGAATTTCAGAGGTAGAATACAAAGTTTTTTTTTTTTTTTTTAAAAACACAAAAAACATTTATTGCTCTCGTTAATTTTCAACATTACCAATACAAAGGGTGATACGATTCTGTAGTTCTCAGAAACATTTTCAAGCTGATTTTCAGTATTATCAGCAATCACATCTGTTATCCTAGCTTGCAAATTTTCTAAAGATGATTTGGTTGAACATTAGCTTTCACATGTCCCCATAAAAAGAAACTCAATGGAGTTAAATCTGGCAAATGTGGAGGCCAGGAAAATGGTCCACCTTTTCCAATCCATCTCTTAGGGAATTTCTAATGTAGAAACTGTGGGCGGTGCCTGTGGCTCAGTCGGTAAGGCGCCGGCCCCATATCCCAAGGGTGGCGGGTTCAAACCCAGCCCTGGCCAAACTGCAACCAAAAAATAGCCGGGCGTTGTGGCGGGCGCCTGCAGTCCCAGGTACTTGGGAGGCTGAGGCAAGAGAATTGCCTAAGCCCAGGAGTTGGAGGTTGCTGTGAGCTGCGCGAGGCCATGGCACTCTACCGAGGGCCATAAAGTGAGACTGTCTCTACAAAAAAAAAAAAAAAAAAAAGAAACTGTCTAACATGCAAAGCAATGCAACAAGAAGTATCATCTTGTTGGAACATTATATTCTGTATCAGTCCTAATTCTTCAAGCTAAGGAATAAATAATTTTGCAGCATTTCTAAATAGCTATCCCCATTAACACCCCCTTCAAAATAGAAGGGTCCTATGACTGATTTTTGCCCGAAACACACTACACATTAACTTTGGAAGAATCTCTTTCATGTTCAACAGACTCATGTGGATTTTCAGTTCCCCAAATATGACAATTATGCCTGTTGACTCTGCCACTAATGAGGAATGTTGCTTCATTGAAGATCATCAAATTACTCAAAAATGCATCATTGCTAAGTTTTTCATTGAACTGATGACAGAGGGCGGCACCTGTGGCTCAAAGGGGAAGGGCACCAGTCCCATATGCCGGAGGTGGTGGGTTCAAACCCAGCCCCGGCCAAAAACCACAATAAATAAATAAATATCTATTAAAAAAAGAACAAAAAGAAACATAAAGAACTGGTGACAGAAAGCTGTGTATGATAATCCTCTTTCTAACATTTGATGCACTTGAATTTTATATGCTTTCATGTGAAGTCTTGCCCGCAGAATCTTCTTGTATAGCAGAATTTGGAAGCCTCAGTTCTAGGGATTCCTGTCTTAATGACTTTCTTGGATTTGCCTGAATGGTTTCTTCTACAGATGCTACAGTTCCTTCACTAATACGTGGCCTACCAGACCATGGCGTATCATTGACAGAGCCTGTTTCTTTAAATTTGTCCTTCCTTCTTGTAATGAGTTCTAAAACTTCTTTGGACAGCAGCGGCAGATTTTAGTTCAACCAAAGAACACAGTTTTCTATTCTCTTCTAGTGAAGCCATAGGTCCATGATTAAAGTCAAACTATTTCAAATTAGGTAAGAACTTTATGGACACCCTGTACAGTTCTTTCCACAGGAGTTAATGGAATCATTAGCAAATTCTCAGGAGTTAATGGAATCATTAGCAAATTCCCAGGAGTTATTGGAATCATTAGCTTATTCTCAGGAATTAATGGAATCATTAGCAAATTCAGACCACAAACGCAACAATTGCGAATCACTTTCCAAAAGAAAGACAAAGTTTTTGAGATAACTCAGATAGTAAAAGAGGCAGAAAAGAAGAGAGAGAAAGCAGAACGTTCACTGTCAGAATTATGGGACTTTATGAAGTGTTCCAACATACAAGTTATAGGAATTCCAGAAGGGGAAGAAGAATGCCCCAGAGGAATGGAAGCCATACTAGAGAATATTATAAAAGAAAATTTCCCAAATATCACCAAAGATTCTGACACACTGCTTTCAGAGGGCTATCGGACCCCAGGTCGCCTCAACTCTAACCGAGCTTCTCCAAGACACATTGTGATGAACCTGTCCAAAGTCAAGACAAAAGAAAAGATTCTGCAAGCTGCCGGGAGTAAGCGCCAGTTGACCTACAGGGGCAAATCCATCAGAGTGACTGCAGACTTCTCTAATGAAACTTTCCAAGCAAGAAGACAATGGTCATCTACCTTTAATCTACTTAAACAGAACAATTTCCAGCCCAGAATTCTGTACCCTGCTAAGCTAAGCTTCAAAATTGACGGAGAAATCAAATCATTTACGGATATACAAACATTGAGGAAATTCGCCACAACAAGACCAGCTCTAAAGGAAATACTTCAACCTGTTCTGCACACTGACCACCACAATGGATCAGCAGCAAAGTAAGAACTCAGAAATTAAAGGACAGAACCAAACCTCCACACAGATACAAAAAGATAAAACTAAGCAATGGACTAGCACAAAATAAGATGAATAGAATACTACCACACTTATCAATTATCTCAATAAATGTTAATGGCTTGAATTCCCCACTGAAGAGACATAGATTGGTTGACTGGATTAAAAAACACAAGCCACCCATTTGCTGTCTGCAAGAAACACACCTGACTTCAAAAGACAAATTAAAGCTCCGAGTCAAGGGTTGGAAGACAATTTTTCAGGCAAATGGAATTCAGAAGAAAAGAGGAGTTGCAATCTTATTCTCAGATACATGTAGATTTAAAGCAACTACAGTCAAAAAAGACAAAGATGGTCACTTTATATTGGTCAAGGGAAAAATACAACAAGAAGACATTTCAATTCTAAATATCTATGCACCCAATTTAAATGCTCCCAGATTCTTGAAACAGACCTTACTCAGTCTGAGCAATATGATATCTGATAATACCATAATAACAGGGGACCTTAACACTCCTCTTACAGAGCTGGACAGATCCTCTAAACAGAAATTAAACAAGGATATAAGAGATTTAAATGAGACCCTAGAACAACTGTGCTTGATAGACGCATATAGAACACTCCATCCCAAAGATAAAGAATATACATTCTTCTCATCACCCCATGGAACATTCTCCAAACTTGATCATATCCTGGGACACAAAACAAATATCAACAGAATCAAAAGAATTGAAATTTTACCTTGTATCTTCTCAGACCATAAGGCACTAAAGGTGGAACTCAACTCTAACAAAAATGCTAGACCCCACCCAAAGGCATGGAAATTAAACAATCTTCTGTTGAATAACAGATGGGTGAAGGAAGAAATAAAACAGGAAATCATTAACTTCCTTGAGCATAACAACAATGAAGACACAAGCTACCAAAACCTGTGGGATACTGCAAAAGCAGTTTTGAGAGGAAAATTCATCGCTTTAGATGCCTACATTCGAAAAACAGAAAGAGAGCACATCAACAATCTCACAAGAGATCTTATGGAATTGGAAAAAGAAGAACAATCTAAGCCTAAACTCAGTAGAAGAAAAGAAATATCCAAAATCAAATCAGAGATCAATGAAATTGAAAACAAAAGAATCATTCAGAAAATTAATGAAACAAGTAGTTGGTTTTTTGAAAAAATAAATAAGATAGATAAACCATTGGCCAGACTAACGAGGAATAGAAAAGTAAAATCTCTAGTAACCTAAATCAGAAATGATAAAGGGGAAATAACAACTGATCCCCAGAGATACAAGAGATCATCTCTGAATACTACCAGAAACTCTATGCCCAGAAATTTGACAATGTGAAAGAAATGGATCAATATTTGGAATCACACCCTCTCCCTAGACTCAGCCAGGAAGAAATAGAGCTCCTGAACACACCAATTTCAAGCACTGAAATCAAAGAAACAATAAAAAATCTTCCAACCAAAAAATGCCCTGGTCCAGATGGCTTCACTCCAGAATTCTATCAAACCTTCAAGGAAGAGCTTATTCTTGTACTGCAGAAATTATTCCAGAAAATTGAGGAAGAAGGAATCTTCCCCAACACATTCTATGAAGCAAACATCACCCTGATACCAAAACCAGGAAAAGACCCAAACAAAAAGGAGAATTTCGAACCAATCTCACTCATGAATATAGGCGAAAAAATTCTCAACAAAATCCTAGTCAATAGATTACAGCTTATCATCAAAAAAGTCATTCATCATGATCAAGTAGGCTTCATCCCAGGGATGCAAGGCTGGTTTAACATACACAAGTCTATAAACATTATCCACCATATTAACAGAGGCAAAAATAAAGATCACATGATCCTCTCAATAGATGCAGAAAAAGCATTTGATAAAATCCAGCATCCTTTTCTAATTAGAACATTGAAGAGTATAGGCATAGGTGGCACATTTCTAAAACTGATTGAAGCTATCTATGACAAACCCACAGCCAATATTTTACTGAATGGAGTAAAACTGAAAGCTTTTCCTCTTAGAACTGGAACCAGACAAGGTTGTCCTCTGTCACCTTTACTATTCAACGTAGTGCTGGAAGTTCTAGCCAATACAATAAGGCAAGACAAGGAAATCAAGGGAATCCAAATGGGAGCAGAGGAGGTCAAACTCTCCCTCTTTGCTGACGACATGATCTTATACTTAGAGAACCCCAAAGACTCAACCACAAGACTCCTAGAAGTCATCAAAAAATACAGTAATGTTTCAGGATATAAAATCAATGTCCACAAGTCAGTAGCCTTTGTGTACACCAATAACAGTCAAGATGAGAAGCTAATTAAGGACACAACTCCCTTCACCATAGGTTCAAAGAAAATGAAATACCTAGGAGTATACCTAACGAAGGAGGTGAATGACCTCTATAAAGAAAACTATGAAATCCTCAGAAAGGAAACAGCAGAGGATATTGACAAATGGAAGAACATACCATGCTCATGGATGGGAAGAATCAACATTGTTAAAATGTCTATACTTCCCAAAGCAATCTACCTATTCAATGCCATTCCTATCAAAATACCAACATCGTACTTTCAAGATTTGGAAAAAATGATTCTGCATTTTGTATGGAACCGGAAAAAACCCCGTATAGCTAAGGCAGTTCTCTGTAACAAAAATAAAGCTGGGGGCATCAGCATACCAAATTTTAGTCTGTACTACAAAGCCATAGTGCTCAAGACAGCATGGTACTGACACAAAAACAGAGACATAGACACTTGGAATCGAATTGAAAAGCAAGAAATGAAACTAACATCTTATAACTACCTAATCTTCGATAAACCAAACAAGAACATACCTTGGGGGAAAGACTCCCTATTCAATAAATGGTGTTGGGAGAACTGGCTGTCTACATGTAAAAGACTGAAACTGGACCCACACCTTTCCCCACTCACAAAAATTGATTCAAGATGGATAAAGGACTTAAATTTAAGGCATGAAACAATAAAAATCCTCCAAGAAAGCATAGGAAAAAGACTGGAAGATATTGGCCTGGGGAAAGACTTCATGAAGAAGACTGCCATGGCAATTGCAACAACAACAAAAATAAACAAATGGGACTTCATTAAACTGAAAAGCTTCTGTACAGCTAAGGAGACAATAACCAAAGCAAAGAGACAACCTACCCAATGGGAAAGGATATTTGCATATTTTCAATCAGACAAAAGCTTGATAACTAGGATCTATAGAGAACTCAAATTAATCCACATGAAAAAAGCCAACAATCCCTTATATCAATGGGCAAGAGACATGAATAGAACTTTCTCTAAAGACGACAGACGAATGGCTAACAAACACATGAAAAAATGTTCATCATCTCTATATATTAGAGAAATGCAAATCAAAACCACCCTGAGATATCATCTAACCCCAGTGAGAATGGCCCACATCACAAAATCTCAAAACTGCAGATGCTGGCGTGGATGTGGAGAGAAGGGAACACTTTTACACTGCTGGTGGGACTGCAAACTAGTACAACCTTTCTGGAAGGAAGTATGGAGAAACCTCAAAGCACTCAAGCTAGACCTCCCATTTGATCCTGCAATCCCATTACTGGGCATCTACCCAGAAGGAAAGAAATCCTTTTATCATAAGGACACTTGTACTAGACTGTTTATTGCAGCTCAATTTACAATCGCCAAAAAGTGGAAACAGCTTAAATGCCCACCAACCCAGGAATGGATCAACAAGCTGTGGTATATGTATACCATGGAATACTATTCAGCCATCAAAAAAATGGAGACTTTACATCCTTCGTATTAACCTGGATGGAAGTGGAAGACATTATTCTTAGTAAAGCATCACAAGAATGGAGAAGCATGAATCCTATGTACTCAATTTTGATATGAGGACAATTAATGACAATTATGGTTATGGGGGGGATACAGAAAGAGGGAAGGAGGGAGGTGGGTGGGGCCTTGGTGTGTGTCACACTTTATGGGGGCAAGACATGATTGCAAGAGGGACTTTACCTAACAATTGCAATCAGTGTAACATGGCTTATTGTACCCTCAATGAATCCCCAACAATAAAAAAAAAAAAGAAATGATGAGTAAGAAATCTTTATTTCCAAAATAGTCTTAAATGACTTACAGTATAAACACATATTAACATGTAATTAAAATTAAGATATAACAAACGTATAAAGGTTGGTAGATATTATTGTACCAAAAATAAAACTATTTCTGTATTTAAATTGTAAATTTGCTTTGACTTGAATGAACTCTTGCAGGTGGTTTGAATTTAGTTCAAGTTAAGATCATGTGCTCTAGACCCAGGTGTCATGGGTCCAAATTCTAGTTAAATTACTGTGTGACCGTAGGAACTTCCATGTGATTCAGTTTTTACATCTGTAAAATGAGGACAATAAGTTCTTCCTCCTAAGATTGTTCAGTGGCTTAGAAGAGTTAAAGCATTTAAACAATGTCTGTTACAAGTATGTATTATTATTATAAGGAGTATATTATAAGTATATAAATGTATATAAATTATTTCATTTCTCATTGTCCTTTAAAAAGGTACAAACAGTTTCTTCAGAGGTAGTAATCTTTAACTGGCATCAGTTTTTTCTTTTAAAAAACCAGCTTTATTGAGGTATAATTATCACACCATAAAATTAACTTGTTTTAAGCACACAAATGATTTTTAGGAAATGTACAGAGTTGTGCAACCATCATCATAATTTAATTTTAGAAAATTTCTATCACCCAGAAAGATCCCTTACGGAACCAAATTTTAGAAGACAATGATGATTTTTTTTCTGATTAAAAAGAATATCTAATATGGAACAAGATTTTCAATAGTTGTTTAGCAGAAAATGCAAACTGTTTTTTATTTTGACCCTCACCCCGATAATAGCTGATGGTATGTTGTGCTTTCACTTACTGAAGAGATCTTAGCTAATATTGTCCTAATATGTTGCTTCCTGGTTATTTAACTTTCTGTTGCTTAGACATTGATGGGCGGCGCCTGTGGCTCAGTGAGTGGGGCGCCGGCCCATGTGCCGAGGGTGGCGGGTTCGGACCCAACCCCGGCCAAACTGCAACAGAAAAATGGCTGGGCGTTGTGGCGCGCGCCTGTGGTCCCAGCTGCTCGGGAGGCTCAGGCAGGAGAATCGCGTGGGCCCAAGAGTTGGAGGTTGCTGTGAGCCGTGTGATGCCACGGCGGCTCTGCCCGAGGGCGGTACAGTGAGACTCTGTCTCTACAAAAAAAAAAAAATAAAATACGATGAATTTAAAAATTAGATACTCTTTCTTTCTCCATGTGTGTAGCTCTTGTGTATAAATGTGTTAAAAGGAACCTAGAAAAATATACATACTAAAGTGAAATGAAAGGAGGATGATGTTCATGTTTTGCATATAGTTTTAGTCTTTTTTAATTATAGTATTTGCTATGTTATTTTTGTAGCTTAAGACAATAGTAAAGACAAAGAAACCCATAAAGGGTTATTAGGAAGAATTATAAAACATTAATAGTGTTGTATGCTCACCCTAGTTGGTAAACATATAAAGTTTTATTTATTTATTTTTATTAAGTCATTTGTACATAGATCAGAAATACGTTTATGCCATTATGGAATTCGATGTGTTGATTATTTGTACAAATTGGAGTGCTTACATCCTACTAATCAACATAGCCTTCAGCTCATTTACCCCATTACAGCATTAAGACATTTGTGTTCTACACCTGATAGATCCAACTTGTATTTGCAATGTGCTCCATAGGTATGGAATATATAAGGTTTTAGAGCAGTGGTTCTCAACCTGTGGGTTGCGACCCGCAGGAACTGTATTAAAGGCTCGCAGCATTAGGAAGGTTGAGAACCACTGTTTTAGAAAATTTCTCTACATTTTGCATATATTCTTAAATAAACATGTCAGGGTCCTGAAACATTTTTCCTAAATCACTTAGCCAGCAAGGGACAGAGCAGGGAATAAACCCAGACAGTCTTTGGAAATAGCTGACATCTATTTTGGGTTTTTGATAGAGAAAGCCTTCAGTGTGATTCATATGATAAATGGATAGGTGCCAGAGTTGACACATTCTTTTCTGGTTCTATTTACAGGTGAGAATTTTTCTCACCTACAATGGAAAGAGTACCCTGCCACACAGCTTTTAAAGAAAGGCTATTAGGAGGCCTATGGAATATAGAATAGGAAATAAAGCTTTCTAGTAAGTGTACAATTAGGATTTTTTAATGACAGTTAAGTGAATTCTCCGTGGAGGATTATAGTACATTTTAGACATGCTTCAAGTTTCCTTCTTGTGGGAATTTATGTGTAATGCATAAAGTTATCTGCTACTTTTATCAGTCTTACTTTGTAAACTTGAATCTGATTATACTACATAACATATATTTTGATTCCTAACATTTCAGGATAGGTAAATTACATGAATTAACTGTACTTCAGGAAGATTATTCTGGCAGGAGTGAAAATATTATAAATTTAAATAATGAGAAGAGGGAAGCAGAAAAACAAGAACAATGAGGCTATTCTAATAGTCCATGAAGGAGATGGTGAACTCTGAGACAGTGGTGAGTCTTTGATGGAGAGGATGCATGCAGCCTCCATGGTTTAGACTCTCCAGGACAAGGAGCATCTCCGGAACTGTCCAATCCCAATTGAAAAGCTTTTTTCATCAAAGTCAGAATTAACATTCACAAATAACTTTAAGAGATATGCTGTTGAAAAACTGTATTATTTTATATTTTTCTATAACATATATTGAATAAATGGAAACGAAGTATAGATACTAAATTTTAAAATTCTGAAGATATAAAGTCAAGGATTTTAAGCTTTTGAACATTAGAATTTAGATTATTTGTATAATATGTCTCTATTCATACAGAAGATGCAAAAAATGTATGCACATTTTTTTTTTTTTTTTTTTGTAGAGACAGAGTTTTACTTTATGGCCCTCAGTAGAGTGCCGTGGCCTCACACAGCTCACAGCAACCTCCAACTCCTGGGCTTAAGCGATTCTCTTGCCTCAGCCTCCCGAGTAGCTGGGACCACAGGTGCCCGCCACAACGCCCGGCTATTTTTTGGTTGCAGTTTGGCTGGGGCCGGGTTCGAACCCGCCACCCTCGGTATATGGGGCCGGCCCCTTACCTACTGAGCCACAGGTGCCGCCCAAAATGTATGCACATTTTAAGAAGGGAAAATACTGTATTAAAATTGTCATATTCAATATAGACCAATAACAAAAGATGAATGAAAGTCAACTTTGAGCACCTATTGTAACTGCAGGAGTCAAATGTGACTTGAGTATTACAATTTTAATAAGTTATTTCCTTTCTTAAAACGTGTTTACATTCTTTGACACCCTCTGTGTGTGTGTGTTTACTCATATATACACCTGTCTATGTATAAATGTATATACATTTTTTCTTCAGTATAGTACCTTCTAGGACTTGAGTTGTAAATAAGCCATGATGAAAAATATTTAGGAATGTAAAAATATTGAAATTGAGTTTTTTCTTGTTAGCCAACATTGGTTGTTATGATGAAAGTAGACATTTTATTTTAGACAAATTTCAATTAATTTAAGACATAAGTTGTTTTAGCTACTTTTATTTATTATATCGCCTAATGAATGCCCAGAATCCCCAGAGGATTGAATAAGCAAGCTGAGGGAAGTGCTGGGGTAGATGCTGGCTGGATCCTGTGCTGGGTCACTTTTGGGTTTCCTAACTGGTGATGTATAAAGGACCAGAGATGGAACGGATTTTGACCTATACCTCAGCTTCAGGCGAGGGAGCTGCTCTATGTGGAACATGTAGGTGTCCTTTCTTCTATTTCCCCACCTATGTCCAAGATGTCTGTTTGAACAGTATCCAGTTTTGCCTGTTCTTAGAGTTATCACTTCTCTGTATCATTCTCCTTTTTTCCATCATCTCACTAAGTTTTATTTTATTTATTTATTTATTTTTTTTGAGACAGAGCCTCAACTGTCACCCTGGGTAGAGTGCCGTGGCATTACAGCTCACAGCAACCTCCAACTCCTCAGCTTAAGTGATTCTCTGCCTCAGCCTCCCAAGTAGCTGGGACAATGGGTGCCCGCCACAATGCCCGGCTAGTTTTTGGTTGCAGCCATCATTGTTGTTTGGCAGGCCCAGGCTGGATTCGAACCCGCTAACTCAGGTGTATGTGGCTGGCGCCTTAGCCACTTAATCCATAGGCGCCAAGCCTCACTAGGTTTTAATCTTTGAAGATAGATATACCACTTCCTTGTTCCCAAGGAAGGAAGAGCAAAAAGACCACATCCAACAGAAGTAGTAGCAATAAAGCTTAGTCCCCTGCTAAGAATTCTTGCCTTTTTGTTTTCTTTTAATTCTCAACAAGATGAAGCTCTGATTATCAGACTCCTAGCTGAATTCAACTGGAAACCAGAAAGCAAGTGAGGCCATTGATGGAAATCAGACAGATTTGACATCTGGGGCACAGAACTGGGTGGAGAAAGATGGAGGGTATCTGAAGGGGCAACTGATAAATGTTCAACACAAGAGTTGATGATAGAGCCTTTAGAGGCAACATTCTCAGTTGTGGTTATGCCAGTGAGGCTAGAGAGGGAAAGAGAACAGAAAGTGGCCCCCACCAGGCAGGGATACAAATGACATACCCCAAACATTCACTTATTATTGCATTTACTTGACTGAGTGTCTAAACTGGAATGTTCTTTCCCTCCAAAGGATGCTTTGGGGGAGTGCAGTGAGTGAGTTATTTTTTATAAGTGTGTGTGCTTTCCATATGCTTCCTATTTTCCTCCACATCCTATTCTCTTAGAACTATTTTCATAGTACATCATGGAAAAAATTGCTATTAGAAGCCAAATGATGCCAAAGGATTCCAAGTATTGAGGGGTAAACCGCATATGTGGTCAATTCAGTAAAAATATAACTGATCAAGGGAGAAAGTATGTGCTAACATCTCTGAAAGTGCCCCACTCTTGTCAGTTGAATTCTCACCGTCATCCCCAGATTGTGATTCTTTCCTCTCAGATCATGGCTTGTAGAACTCTCAGGGTACCCCCTGAATCCTACTGAAGTTCCTGCTATGAGCCCTATTGATCATGAACTGTAAATGTCTTCTGCTGATAATGTATCTGATACTGACCTATAATACCCCTTTTCTGTCTCTAGTCATTTTCTATGAATGGAATGTTATTGAGGGTGCTCATAACACAGTCCCATAGAACTTCCAATGAAGTGTAATATACAGACCCAAAAGTTCACAACTGAACCCACCCGCATAAGAAGCTCCCAGACCAAGAAACTGAATGTTACCAGCATTCCAAATGCCTCCCACCCAGGCTGCTAACTGAGCACTGCCTCACCCCCAAGAATAACCACTATCTTGATTTCTTTTATCTGTTTTTTGAACTACAGATATATAGGATTATAAAATGTACTTTTTTGTGTGTGCCTGGCTTCTTTTGCTCCATTTAGCTCTTCGTTTATATTGTTGAATATTGTAGTTTATTCATTCTCATTTGTTGAATAGTATTTCAAAGTGAACATCCTGCCATATATTTAGCCCTCTACTATCAGCTTCCATTTAGGCTGTTTCAAGCCCGTGGATATTATTAATAGTGCTGCTATGAACATTCTTACATGTTTCTTTTGGTAAGTGCACATACATATTTCTATTGGATATTTCATCAAATTTTTATATTGTGTCAAGAAGACACTAAGATGGGGAGAATAGACTTATGTGCAGTCCCTGGAGCAAGTGGAATTTTAGATTACACAGTAGCATTATCAAAGAACCAGTTGAGCGAGTGGGAACTTAGTTTTCCAGAGGGAAGAACTTATTGGAAGACTTTTTTCACTTTTACTTCACCCTGGTATACTTTTAAGCTTCCAACTCGAAGGACATTGATAACAATCAACTTAATTGGTTTGGGAAAGTCTAAGACATAAGTGATTTGTGTTGGCGTGGATGTGGAGAAAAAGGAACACTTCTACACTGCTGGTGGGAATGCAAATTAATACATTCCTTTTGGAAAGATGTTTGGAGAACACTTAGAGATCTAAAAATAGATCTGCCATTCAATCCTATAATTCCTCTACTAGGTCTATACCCAGAAGACCAAAAATCACATCATAACAAAGATATTTGTACCAGAATGTTTATTGCAGCCCAATTCATAATTGCTAAGTCATGGAAAAAGCCCAAGTGCCCATCGATCCATGAATGGATTAATAAATTGTGGTATATGTACACCATGGAATATTATGCAGCCTTAAAAAAAGGTGGAGACTTTACCTCTTTCATGTTTACATGGATGGAGCTGGAACATATTCTTCTTAGTAAAGTATCTCAAGAATGGAAGAAAAAGTACCCAATGTACTCAGCCCTACTATGAAACTAATTTATGGCTTTCATATGAAAGCTATAACCCAATTATAACCTAAGCATACAGGGAAGGGGGAGAGGAAGGGGAGGGAGGGGGGACGTGGGCGGAAGGTGGGTGATTGGTGGGATTACACCTGTGGTGCATTTTACAAGGGTATATGTGAAACTTAGTAAATGTAGAATGTAAATGTCTTAACACAACAACTAAGAAAATGCCAGGAAGGCTATGTTGACCAGTGTGATGAAAATGTGTCAAACGGTCTATAAAACCAGTGTATGGTGCCCCATGATCCATTTAATGTACACAGCCATGATTTAATAAAAAAAAAATAATAAGTGATCTGATTCATGGTCTTGCCAGCTGACAAATGGGTGGTGATAAGCTGTCTGAGCAAGTGTTACAAGTAAAAAAAAAGTGAGGCAATTCGTCAGGGCTTATTTTACCAAGTTCTTGATTTTTTTTTAAAACATTATTCCCTCTAGTAAAGATTTCTGTTATTGGTAGCTATTTTGTTTTGAAAACATGTAATCATATTTTCATATACTGTTGCCTTTCCAAGCATAATTTTATTTTCACATAGTGTTATTAGAAAAAAATTATTTATATTTTTAAATTAATTCAGAATGCTCTTGGATTATCTTTTTATTTGACCAGTTTTGAAGCTAGCCCTCAAGGCTGGCAATATTCAGCCAGTGTTCATCATTTGGCTTATTGAAAATCATTCTATATAACTATTTACTTCTACAGAAATTGGCAGCATATCTTCTTTGCTTACTTTTATCTATAGTTGTGTTTAAAGTGGGAAATTTGTGAAATAGTTTCAGGGTTTTTTTTTTTTTTACAACAAAGTAACATATAGCTTTTAAAAAACATATCTTTTCTTGCTTAATATGGATTATGGTGGAAAAACAGATTATTTACCCCTAGTTACATTGTTAAAGAAATTATATTTTTAAACACGAGTGTAAAAGCTTTCCTATAAGGTTCTTTAAAATCTTCCGTTATCTTTAGTTGCTTGTTTGTTGTTTAAATCAACATTTGTGATATTAGTAGGAACAGGGATTAATCTTCAAATAGGAATAATTTAAAATAAAACTGCAAAGACACTAATCTTAATGAAAGACTTCAATGGAATACTAAACAATCTTGTGATTGTTCAAAGAGGGAGTGAACTTCATTTTGATTAGGTTTGTTTTTTAATGGAGCATTTCCTGCTGCAAAAATTTGGATGAAGTTGCATTAAAATGCATAGCCTTCCAGTTAAGTCAGGAACTTGATTTTGAATTTTAGTAGAAAGGGAGCAGTAGGTTAAATCAGTCTTATATAGGAATTTTAAAGTATAGCTGAGTAGTGTAAGTCTAGATTTAGTTTTAATATTGCCAAAGTGAAGAGGTGTGGCTTGGTCCTTTTGTTTGTGAGGTTGGTAAAAACATACCTTTAGGAATCAATGTGACATTTATTTTAAAATGGAAAGAAATTGAATTAAGGAACTATCTAGAAAGAGAATAAAATGAAGCCTGCAAACTTGAATAGTAAACGCAAAGATATCTGTCCCTGATAAAAAGTGAAAACATCTTTACAGGGTAACTTGGATAAGATTTTATTCTGTAATCATTTTATCATAAGGACATATGCACTAGATTGTTTATTGAAGTTCAATTTACAATCTCCAAGATGTGGAAACAACCTGAATGCCCATCGATTCAGGAATGAGTTAAAAACTATGGTAAATGCATACCATGGAATACTATTCAGTGATTAAAAAGATGGTGACTTCACATTTTTTGTATTAACCTGGATGAAGTTGAAACACATTCTTCTCTATAAAGTTTCATAAGAATAGGAAAGTACATTATTTGTACTCAATACTAATATGAAGCCAGTAGATGATCTAATTCATGCCCACATGGGAGAAAAACTCATTTCAGTTCAAGTTGGGGGAGGAGAACAAGGGAGAGGGGAGAGTGAAGGGGGGTGTTTGGGGTGCTCCCACTCAACAGGCACAACGTAGGAGTGTATAGCACGTGTTTTAGGTGCAGGACATAGCTACCAGAGGGA
The DNA here is from genome assembly GCF_027406575.1 of Nycticebus coucang. Lineage (NCBI taxonomy): Eukaryota > Metazoa > Chordata > Mammalia > Primates > Lorisidae > Nycticebus > Nycticebus coucang. The sequence goes on from NC_069797.1 coordinate 66,771,873, forward strand.
CTCTACCTAACAAGTTCAATATTGTGATTGGGCTGTTTGTGCCCTCACATTAACCTGAAATAAAACTAAAAGATAACAGTAAAGGATAAAGAAATTTTATTCTGTTTAGAAAATAAATTTTAACTTTTTAAAATGTTTTCTGGAAAGAATAATTATAAATGCTGTTCTACCACAACATAAAAAGTAGCCTGCAACTTATGATAGTTATTAATAATAAATAAGAGGTAGTGCTGGTTTTAACTTAGGCTTATTTATTTAAAGACTAATTGATTAAGTTTGTAAATTATTACTATTTTATTATGGCTACTAAAATTAGGAACAGATCCAACTTACAATGTATTATTCAAACAAAATAAGTCCCACTTTCTTATCTACCTATACTGTTACCTCTCACAACATAGATACTTTATAGAGTTGGGGATTGCTTTTTTTTTTTTGCAGTTTTTTGGCTGGGGCCGGGCTTGAACCCACCACCCCCAGTATAGGGGACCAGTGCCCTACTCCATGAGCCACTGGCACCGCCCTGGATTGCTCATTTTTAATTTGATTGTTTTTTTCTGTTGAGTTGTTTGAGCTTCATATACAGGGTAGCCGTAAAGTTTGTGTGCAATTTTAAATAGAGTGCAATTTAAAATTGCACACAAACTTTCTTTCTTTTTTTTTTGAGACAGAGTCTCACTTTGTCACCCTCGGTAGAGTACTGTGGCATCATAGCTCACAGCAACTTCAAAGTCTTGGCCTCAAGCAATCCCCCCAGCCTCTCAAGAAGCTGGGACTATATGCACTCACTATAATACCCAGCTATTTTTTTAGAGAAGGAGTCTCGCTCCTGCTCAGGATGGACTTGAACTCCTGAGCTCAGGCAATCCATTCTCCTTGGTCTCCCAAAGTGCTAGGATTATAGGCATGAGCCACCATGCCCGGCCCTTGCACATGAACTTTATAGCCACCCTGTATATTTCGATTATTAATCCCTTGACAGATGGATAGTTTTCAAATATTTTCTCCCATTTTGTGGATTGTGTTTTTACTATGCTGATTGTTTCCTTTGGTGTGCAGAAGCTTCTTAGCTTGATGTGGTCCCATTTGTCCAAGTTTTGTTTGATTGTCTGTGTTTTGGGGGATATTATTCAAGAAGTTCTTGCTCAGCCAAAGTACTGATGTGTTCCCAAATGTTCTAGCAGTTTCATGTCTTAGATTTAAATATTTAATCCATTTTGGTTTGATTTTTATATACGGCAAGAGATAAGGATCAAGTTCATTATCTGCATATGGATATCCATTTTTCCCAGCACCAATTATTGAAGAAACTGTCCTTTCCCTACTATATGTTATTGGCACCTCTATTAAAGATAAGTTCACTATAGATATGTGGATTTATTTCTGTGTTCTCTATTCTATTCCATTGTTTGTTTTATGCCAATACCGTGCTATCTTGGTTACTATAGCTTTGTAGTATAGCTGTATATTTTAAAATCAGGAAGTATGATGCTTCCGGCCTTGTTCTTTTTACTCAGAAATACTTTAGCTATTCATACTCTTTTCAGTTCCATACAATTTTAAGATTTTATTTAAATTTCTGTGAAGTATGACATTGGTATTTTGATAGGAATTTCATGAACTCTATAAATTGGTTTGGGTAGAATTGTCATTCTAACAATATTAATTATTCTCATATATGAGCGTGGAATGTTTTTCTCATTTGTGTTGTCTGATTTTTTTAATCAGTGTTTTATTGTTTTCCTTGTAGAGATCTTTTATCTCCTTTGTTAAATATATTCCTAGGTATTTTGGTTCTCAGCTTGGTTATTATTGGCATATAGCAGTGTTACTGGTTTGTGAATGCTGATTTTATAACCTGAGACTTCAGTGAATTCATTTATCAAATCTAGGAAGCTTTTGGAGGACTCCTTAGGGGTTTCTAGATAAAATATATCATTGGTAGATCACTTGACTTCCTCTCTTCTGATTTGGATGCCCTTTATTTATTTCTCTTGCCTGATTGCTTTGCTATAACTTCTGTATACTATACTGAATACAAGTGGTAAATGTGGGCATCCTTTTTGTTCCAGTTCTTAAGGGGAATGCTTTCACCTTTCCTCTATTCAGTAGGATGTTGAGTAATACATGGTTTTTGTTATTTTCAGGTATATTCCTTCTCTGCTTATTTTATTCATGATTTTTATCATGAAGGAGTGCTAGATTTTATCAAGTGCTTTTTCTGTATCTATCAACATGATCATGTGGGTTTTGTTTTTAATTATTCGTGTGTGAATCATATTTATTGACTTGTGTATATAGAACCATTCTTATGTCCTTAGGATAAACCTCAATTGATTGTGATAAATTATCCTTTTGATATGCTGTTGAATTTAGTTTGCTAGTATTTTTTTGAGGATTTTTGCGTCTGTGTTCATCAGTGATGTTAGTCTGTGTTTTTCTTTCTTATGTTGTGTCTTTTCTCGTCTTTGGTATCAGGTTCTACTGGCTTTATAGAACAAATTAGGAGGGATTCTCTCCTTCTTTTACAAACATATCAGTAGGATTGGTGCCAGTCCTTCTTTGTATGTCTGATAGGTCCATCTGGTCCTGTCGTTTTTGTTTGTTTGTTTTGGGTTTTTGGTTTGTTTTGGTTGGGAGACTTTTTAAAAAAATTATTGATTAAATCATACTACTTACTTATTGGTGTTCAGGATTATGTTTCCAGGAATTCATCCATTTTCCCTAGGTTTTCTAGTTGGTGTATGTAGAGCTGTTCATAGTAGTCTCAGAGGATCTTTTGTATTTCTGTAGTATCAGTTGTGATGTTTCCTTTTTCACGTCTGATTGAGCTTATTTGAACTTTTTTTGCCTTCTTTTCTTGGTTAATCTAGCTAGTGGTCTATCAATTTTATCATTTCACAGACCTAACTTTTTGTTTTGACGATCTTTTGTATGGTTTTTTGTCTCAATTTTGTTTAGTTCTGTTCTGATCTTTGTTATTTATTTTCTTTCTACTAGCTTTGGATTTGGTTTGTTTTTGTTTTTCCAGTTCCTTGAGGTTCTGCCATTAGGTTGTTAATTTGTGATCTTTTAATCTTTTTGATGTAGGCATGTATAACTGTAAGCATCCCTCTTACTACTGCTTTTATTTTATCCCAGAATTTTTTTTTATCAGTTATGTCACTAGTTTTGTTCATTTCAAAAATTTTAGAAGTTTCTGTCTTGATTTCATGGTACACCCAAATGTCATTCAAGGGCCAGTTGTTTAATTTCCATCTATTTTTATAGTTTTGGGAATTCCTCTTAGAAATGATTTCTAGTTTTACTCCCCTATAGTCAGAGAAAATGCTTGATATTTTGATTTTTAAAATTATATATTGAGACTTGTTTTGAGGTATAACATATGTTCTATCTTGAAAAATGTTCATATACACCACTTAAAAGGTACATGGATGGATAAAGCAACAGAACCTAAACGCATGCTGCCTTCAAGACACTCACTTAACTGATAATGACTTTTGTAGACTCAAGGTAAAGAGGTAGAAAAAGATATTCCACAAAAATGGAATATCTTGGCAAGAGTGGAGGTGAAATGAGGGATTTGTTAGCCCAAGTTTATGGGGATAATGCCATGAGGAAAGTGGTAGTGTACAAATGGATTAAATGTTTTTCTAAGGGCAGAGAGTGTCACTTATGAAAACAGGTCAGAATACCAGTAATGAGTGAAACTGATGAAAACATTACAAAAGTTCATTAAATTATGTGTGCAATTGTCAGCTTACTATGAGAAGCATAGAAACATAGCAGCAGACCAAGTAAACATTGATAGAGAAATAGGAAAATCTTAACTGAAAATCTTGGCTAACAACTCATGGCTCTTGTATCACCACAGTGCACCAACTCACACAGCACTTGTCTGTGATGGAGTTTTTAGCCAGTAAACAAATAATTGTATTAGAACATCCTCTCTACTCACATGATGTGGCCCCCAATGACTTTTTTCTTTACCTGAAAATAAAGGAAATATCAATGACATTCAGGACTTCAAAGATAATATGACCATAGTTCTGATGACCATTCCAGAAAAAGAGTTCCAGAATTGCTTTGAAGGGTGGATTAGGGGCTGGTATCAGTGTATAGCTTCCCAAGGGGACTACTTCAAAGGTGACCATAGCAATATTCAGCAATGAGCTATGTAGCACTTTTTCTAGGATGAGTTTGTGAATTTAATTGTCATACGATGCATCCATGCATGAGATCTTTTTGATGGTCAGTTTTTATTCTGTGTATCTTTCTTTTTTTTTTTCCAGTTTTGGCCAGGGCTGTGTTTGAACCCGCCACCTCCAGCATATGGGGCCGTTGCCCTACTCCTTTGACTCACAGGCGCCACCCCTCTGTATATCTTTAATGTTGTTTTTTTCCCCCTGATTCTGAGCCAGCTTTCAGAGTCCCATTGGCATTTTCTTTCTTGTTAGTCACAAACAAGGTAGATTTTGTTCAGTGTTAATGACAAACACTTACTGAGGGCTTACTGTGTATGCACTATTCTAGAGAGTGTCTGACCTTAGTGTGCAAGGTATTTTGGGTATAGATTGTCCTGTTCCTGCTCCATGTCAGCTTGTATAGTTGTCATATTCTCTTGAAGATTTACAGCTGGGTAAAAACATTTGTCAGCTGCCAGTATATTTCTAAGGAAAGTGTTACCTACAGAAACTCTGCTTTACCTATGGTGTATCTTTTCATAACCTATATTCTGAGTCTTTGACTTTCTGAATTAATGTGAATTTTATAGTTCTTAGTGTATTTTGAACTCATTTTTTTTTCCTATTTTTATATCCATTTGTATTTCTCTACTTGTGGAGATTACAGGTCCCTGTACACAGTACATTGACATCATTTGTCCTTTACTTCAATCCAGATGTTTTCCAAGAGTCTGAATGGATGTGTAGAGACCACCAATAAATGGTGGTAAGAAAAAAGCATCCTTATGGAAGAAAAATACATCATTATGGAAGAATCACAGCTACCAGATACTTTTTAGACATAGTCTCTTTGACTTGGGAGAAGTGGAAGTTGTCTTCCTCTCATTTTTCTCAGGTTATATTTCCTGAAGCTAATTTATATTTGTTTTCAGGTAGACCTGTATAGTTATTTATTATCAGCTTTTCCCCCATTTACTTTGTATTTGATTGAAATTCCTCCCAGATTCTTTCATTGGATTTTTATGTTGGTTTTTGTTGGAATGTTTTATTCTTGTTTTTTTCCCTTTCTCTTTCTATATTTTTTTAGTGAGAATTTGGACGATACCATTGGTGAGATGTTACCCAGATCTCACTTTATCTATGAAGGCTAGAACCATTCTTACTCTGATTTTTTTGATAGGATTCTTTTTGCAATGTGATATATATATTCCTAACTTTTTATAATTGCATAGTGAGGATATTTATCATAAGTCAGCATCCTCACTTTTGGAATCTATTGTGATTTGATGTAGATTGAATTATAGATTGGTTTGTGGGACTAAAATCTAAGTACATACTGACATTTCTATGACTTTGAAACTTGATTTTTTAAAAACAAAACAAAAACAAAATGTCCTTGATCTCAGCTTGCTTTGTGGTTTGATGATTCTTTTTCAAGAGGATAGGGTGAGGCATGTGGAGCTGTATGACCTCCTGAGTGGTGTAACATGGTTAGCTTTCTGCAAAATTAATAAGTGAATCAAAAGCTGACTCATGATCTCCCAAATGGGTTTTTCTTTTATTCCAGAAAAATCATATTCTGTTGCCATGAGTATTCTTTGATTTTTCATACCATTGAATATATGCTTTATTAATATAGTAGACCACAGGCAACTCCTTCTGAGGTTTCATCTCTTTTAAAAAAATTATTGCTGGCACTATTCATGGAGTGTCTAGTGAAGGCTTTGCCATCACTTTTAGACTGACAAACAGTACTGCTCTGCCTCTCACTGATTACATGTAGAATTGGTGCTATTTCTGTTCTTGTGACTCCAGGCCAAAATATTGTTTCTGATTTCATTAATGTCCTTTTAAACCCCCATGTTCTTACATTTTATTAATTTATATTATGTGTTCCCTATACTAATTCTCCCACCAGTTCTCTGCTTCCTCCTGCAATTATAGCAACTTTCTCCATTTTGAAGTCTGATGCAAGACCCCCTTGGTATCTCTCAATGACATTGGTCCTTGTATAACTTAGACATGGTGAATATCCATTTCAAAAATCTTTTTCTCAATCTCACTCCAAGTCTACCCTTAAACCGTCATTTCTTTTTGTCTTTACTTTGTGCTCAGGTTTCTTTCAAGAGTGATTTTACCTACTGCCTCCATTGCCTCATCTCCCCCTCTTTGGCCCTGTCCAATCTGACTTCTTCCCTTGTGTTACTGCAGCCTCTCCCTCTAATCTGGATTTTGTTCAGTCTTCCTTCCTTATAATACTTCTTTTTTGTTTTTTGGGCAACACATTCTCTTGATTTTCTTCCTTACATTCACTCGGGAATTGTATGTTTATCCTACTTTCCTTTCACTTTAGCATCTCTCTTTAGACATTTGAGCTCAGTTATATAGCTTCAGTAATCATGATTCTACACTATCATGACAGCAGTGATTCATGAATTTATATCCTAGCTATGGACTATTTGCTTAATTTTCATAACGGCACATGTTACTGTATGGTACTTCGTAAAGGAGATCACAACCACTTTCAGAGAATCATTGTTATAGAGACCATATTTTCTGTTCTTTGTGCAATTAAATTAGAAATCAATAATAGGCAGCCAGATTTTTTTCTAAAGCTCTCATATTTGGAAACTCAAAATTGTACTTTTAAATAAAGTTGGATTACAAAGGAAATCACAATAAACATTGCCAAATATTTAAAACTGAAAGATAATGAAAGTATTACCCATCATATGATATGGAATATCTCTAAATTAACATCTAGGCTGAAACAGGCTAAGCTTTAACCTTTAAAAATCTAGATTAAAGAGCAACAAAGTAAATATGGAAAAGAAAATAAAACTAAGAGCAGAAATCAATGAAATTGGAAACTCAATTCAGAGAAACACCACAACCAATTTATAAAAGAATAAATTAGACAGGTATCTATTAGACTGGTTAAGAAAAGAAAACATAAGAGGAAGAAGCAAAAATTAAACATTAAAGAAAAAAATACCAGGGACAGAATTACATGCAGTATATGCAGTCTTTGGTTTACTCTTCTCATTTTTGTTTCTTGGCCCCTGTAGGCGTTTGAATTTGGACCCCTGGTCCACAGTTACAGCTACAGTCTTTTTGTTTTAATTTAGGTAAAATTTATGTAACATAAAATTAACAGTTTTAACGTGAATAGTTCATTGACATTTAATACATTCACAGTGTTGTTCAACTACTACCTCTGCCTAGTTCCAGATCTTTTTCATCACCACAAGTAAAACCCCAAATTCGCTAAGCAGTTAACTCCCATTCCTTATCTTCTCTCAGAAGCTCCTAACCCCCAATCAGCTTTCTATCTCTATGGAGAGATCCAGGATATCTTTGTTGGGTATTTTGTATAAATGCCATCAGACCATTTGTGACCATTTGTGTCTGGCTTCTTTCACTTGGCATAAAGTTTTTGAGGTTCATCTACATTGCTGTGCATATCATTACTTCTTTTATGGCCGAATAATATTCCATCATACGTATATCCCACAATGTGTTTGTCTATTCAACTGACAATGGACGTTTGGGTCATTTCTATTCCTTAGTTATAGTAAATAGTGTGCTATGAATTTTTGTGTACAATTAATTTTTTGAGTACCTGTGTCCAATATTTTAAGTATAAATCTGGGAGAGGAATTGTTGGGGCAGCTAACTACTTGGTTCTTAGCTTCTATTCTGTCCTACTCAGCTTCTATTATTAGTCTTCAACATAATCCTCGGCCCGTCAGCATATAGATTTTGCTTTTACCTAGTTGTAGCTGCTGCTACACAAGGAGAGTGGACATTTAGAATTACATAAGCAGTTTCCAGCATTTAGGTAACAGTATTTTTTTCTAGTGCTCTACTCTGTTCAAGAACTCAGATCATAGATTAAAGTGTTGTTTGATAACCATATAATTATAACAAAGAGAGTTAGTTATTCATAATTTGTTTTTCTATCAAATTAGGTTAAGCAGTTAAAGTGGACAAGTTTAGCTTTTTGACTTTGGGAAAATTTTGCTTGTATCTTTTATGCTAGGCTTCATAAACAAAATTTTTCTTTGATAATTAGTGCTAAAAATACTCTAAAAAAATTTTATCTTCTATGTCCGTCCATATATTGTCATAAAAAAACAGTAAGTAAAAAACATCATCACTTTATGCCTGGAGAGTCACAATGGAATTCTTATGTTATTACATCTGCCAGCCATTGTTGCACTGTGTCAATATGGCCATCTTTTTACTATACCAGCTCATTTGTATAGTCCTTTTAACTATTGTTTTGTATTTTTGCAAATCAGAAAAGTAGTGCCAACTATAGTGATAAGAAAGAAAGTTTTACAAACAAAACAATCAAGAAAAGATAGAAATCAGCTTGGCACCTGTAGCTCAGTGGCTAGAGCGCCAGCCATATACACTGGAGCTGGTGGGTTCGAACCCAGCCCGGCCTACCAAACAACAATGACAATTACAACCAAAAAATAGCCGGGAGTTGTGGTGGGCATCTTAGTCCCAGCTACTTGGGAGGCTGAGGCAAGAGAATTGCTTACACCCAAGAGTTGGAGGTTGCTATGAGCTGTGATGCCACAGCACTCTACTGAGAGGGACATAGTGAGACTCTGTCTCAAAAACAAAACAAAACAAAACGATAGAAATCATTGGCCATACTGAAAGCAATTACTTCTTCCACTTCAAAATAGTTTCATATTGGACTTAAGCCTGTGTGTTAAAGGAAGAGAACTATATTAAATAATACATTTGAATTACTGGAGAAACATCCTCAGTGATGGTGACTTCTCACAGATATGTTGGCAATTATCTATCAGATACTCTGGTTTCTTCATAGAGATTAGAAAATAAGTTTCCTATGTAATAAGTTTCCAAAAATTAACCATTAATTTTATAATTTAAATAGAGCTCTTCCTGATGGTGTCCCCCGGTTATATTCTGAATACAGTGGCTTTTATGCTCAGTAGATTTATTTATTTATTTATTTTTTTGTAGAGACAGAGTCTCACTGTACCACCCTCGGGTAGAGTGCCGGCCTCACACAGCTCACAGCAACCTCCATCTCCTGGGCTTAAGCGATTCTCTTGCCTCAGCCTCCCGAGTAGCTGGGACTACAGGCGCCCGCCACAACGCCCGGCTATTTTTTGGTTGCAGTTTGGCCGGGGCCGGGTTTGAACCCGCCACTCTCGGCATATGGGGCCGGCGCCCTACTCACTGAGCCACAGGCGCCGCCGAGTAGATTTATTTTTATATAGTGTCACCCTGGAAGTTAGAAAAGCATGAGCTACTACGTAGAGAGGGAGAGTCCGGGGTGTTTGTGAAGAAACCTGAGAAGACCAGCCCAGCTGGAATAGAAAGCACAGGAGACTGGCAGTCTGCACTGAGCAAGACCCGAAACCCCCAGAGCTGAATGGTTGAAGAATTTGGTAGCAGAGTTGTACGTGACCAAAGTGACATTGGAGAAAGCCTTACTTTTGAATAATTCTTGGCAATAAGCTAGTTTTTGAAGGAAGGACAGGGAATAAACTGGTGGAGAAGAAGGAATTTTTCTACCAGAAAAATAAAATGTTGCAAGGACATGAATCTGATGGCCTGTTAGTGTCCAAGCATGAGGTTAGGAGTATAGAAAAATACACTTGGTTTTCTGGAAGAAAGATTTTGTCATATTATAATAAACAATAGACAAATAAATGGCAACCATTTCCATCTTTGAAAAACGTGTTTTTATATATTCACTGAATTACCTTTATTCCTCTCTAAATCCTAGTCACTGAAGTTTGATGTCATAATATTTAACAAGGGTCTTTCAAAATTGGTGACTATTAAAATCTTAATCCTCTAGTTTTTATTACTTGATACAAATTTTATTCATTTGAGCTGTATAATACACAAATGTTGAGGAACTTTGAAGAAACAGTCAGTAATTTGAACCATATATCTCTATTCTTAGTGAAAAATGAAAACACCCCGTAGGAGATTTTATGTGGAGTAAACTAGGTCTGGAAATGGTCTATATTGAGAGACCTAATGGCCTTTTGATGTCTGAATCTTTGATTTGGCTTTTTTAAAAAGGGGCACTATGTTATTATAATTAGAAACATTTTAAGCTCTTTACTTGGGAAGTTAATTGTTCCTTTGCCTGCTCTATTATTATTAATCATGTAGTTTTGAATGGTAGTACTGTTGGAAATTATCACTACGGAGATTCACAGTGTTGACTAGAGAGTGCACTAATTCATCATGAAAGCTTTATCAAATTCATAATGTGTACTTACTCATTTTGCAGGTTGTGGCTAAGATGTGAATATATGTAGGATGCCAAAATATGTATACCCATTTTAAGAAAGGAAAAAAAGTATTAAAATTGTAATACCCAATAGATACCAATAACAAACAATAAATACAAGTCATGTTGAGCACCTCTTATAATTGCAGACGTCAAATGTGACTTGAATATTATAAATTTAATACATTTTTTCTTTTTTAAAAGATGTATGCATTTTTGTACGCTCTACATATTATATATTAAAATTTCATTTTAATAATTTCTAAATAATTTTTTATTGTTAGAGATTCATTGAGGGTACTGAATAATTTACTAAGATTATAATGGTTTGCTTTTCTTGCAATTAGAATCATTATATTTTAAGTCAGAAATTATGGCTAAATTACTAGAAGGCTTTAACAAGAATTTACATTCTTTTTTGCTTATCAATTGTACAATATTCATTTTTGTATTGATATAAGCATTGTGTTTTCTTAAGAAAAGTTATCCCTACAATTTAGAAAATGCCTAAAAACTTCAAATATAATTCTCTTTTTACAAATGGCTTTGTTAAATATCAATGGTGGCGATGGTAGGAGGGAGAGGACGGCTGTTCTTTTTTTTTCCACACTGCTTGAGCATCTGAAACCATTTAGATCCAGAGCAGGCAAAGATTCTAGTTTATTGTAAACATTCCTTAGCTCCAGTGTACATGCTGTCTTAACCCTTCCTCTAACAAACACAATGTAGAGCTTGAAAGAAGAGAACAATATGTGTGTGACCTTGATTCAGTTGAAAAGAAAATTTCTAGTCTATTAAGCATTTCTTTGTGGATATGTCTTTGCAGAACTTTGCACTTCTCATGAGAACACGTTGCTTAAATGTCAGTATAGTATGTTGGTCATGAGTCCTCTTAGTGACAGAGACATTTGTTATACTATTTCGTATAATATGTTTAATTTGGAACATGAGATGTTTTAGGTTTATTGGATGCTTTCTTTAGTAATTAAGTGTACAAAACTCATTTTTTTTTTAGCAGTTTGTACATTTAGCTTATTAAGTTTTACTAGAATCAAAATTTACTTTAACCATGAAATAATGGTAAAATAAATATAATTTAGGGAGGGAGGGGTAAAATAAGCTAATAAAACCCAGTAATATTTAGTGTTTTAAAGTTAAAGAAAGGTTTTAATATATATTCTCTTAATTTATCCTCAAAAGAATCCATTCTTATTGCTGTTATCTGCATTTTAAAAAGGAAGAAAGTAAAGTTTGTAGAGATTAAGCAAGTTGACTAATACTGCCTAGCTAATATGTGACTCGACTGGGCCCTAACTGTGGGTCTTCTGAATGCTGATTCAGTGCTCTTTACCTGATAGAAGGCTGACACTTGTACTTTTGTGTTATCAAAGCTAGTATTTCTGTTGTGCTTTTTTAATGACTTAATCTAAATCCTTCATAGATGAAAACATATACTAGATATATCATTATTTATTCTTCACTCAACTCTAAATAGGGGAATCTGCCCTGCCCACACTTCTGCTATAGGACCACTTCCCTTTCTCTGCCCATGCTCAATGGGGCTAGAGTGGACACCTGATCCAAAGGCAGCTGATCAATTTTACACTGAGTTACAAAGAGTTTAAGTCACACAGCTGGTGGAAGAGCTGGGATTTGAAATTGTGTGTGTTTCACTTTCAAGCTCCCCTTCTTAACCACTGTGTTATACTGCACTGCTCCTTTTTGCTGAACTAGGGAATTTGGAACTGGAAAACTGAGAGACTAACTCAATCAATATAGAAGCCAAAAATGTGGAAAGTTACTGTGATGAAGATTGAGTAGGCAGCCACTGTGGGCCATATGTAAGCTAAAGCTTTGAGTAGTTAGGGTGATATCAAGAGGAAAATGGGCAGATGGGGCAGGTGGGCAGATAGAAGCTGTAAGAAGTGCAGCTGTGCATAGGAGAGCTTTGTCCATTCCAGTTCCATTTTAAAAGAGTTGCTTTGCTGAAATCTCACATTTTTTCTAATATATAACTGTTTTATTTGGTTAGCATGAGTTTAAAGGTATTTTAAAAATTTATGGAGGAACCGTGAGGGTATGCGGGGGTTGCAACCAGGCCTGATACCCACAGACCTTCCTCGGTGGCAGCTGCACCTTAGTCCGCCTATGCCCGCCGGCCCCGGAGGACGTGCCAGATGGACAGCGCGTCTCGCCGACTCCAGCCGGCGGGAGGGCTGGGAATCCGGAGCGGGAAAAGCTTCTCTTTAGTTTTTATGAATTTAATATGTGGCCCAAGACAACTCTTCTTCCAGAGTGGCACAGAGAAGCCAAAAGGTTGGACATTTCTGCCAGATCCACAGAATACTCAATTTCAAGAGTAAACTCTAAGACTACCATGGCTGCAGGAGTTTTGCCTCAGAATGAACAACTGTATTCTACTTTGGTGATTAACAATAGGCATGATGAAAACACGAAAGGGTAAAGATTTTATAGAAAATTTCAAACATTCACAGAAGTATACAGAATAAAATAAAGGGGGGGGCGGAGCATGATGGCGGACAGGACGGACGTGTAGCCCACCTCTCCCAAGCCATCAGGAGACCTGCCCCCCCAGGAGTCCAGATTCTTGGGTGAACTCTGGAAAGATGCAGACAGGACCTGGACTGTAGCTGGCCAGTGCTGACTCTGTAGCAAAGGAGTGAGAAGAGGACGGTCGGCTAAGAGGGAATTACACTGCAGCGGTGGTGCCCCGAGGTACAGAGCAACAGCTGTCTTCAGCAATAACAAGGCCCACCACCAGATATCCCATAGCCTCTCCTCCTGTCTTCATGGGCAACCAGATGAGGCTGAGCATCTTCTCAGATGGCAACCACCACCTGGGACTGAAACACAGGCCCCGTGAGTAAAGGGTTTGCCTGAGGCGGCACTGACATGGGTGGAACACGGGGACTAGAAAACACACCCGCAGAACCAGGAAACTCCCAGGGTGTGGCTGATCCAGAGGACCGCTCTACTGAGCCTAAGATGCACCTGGCCCTTAGGGGATCACCAGCCTATAGACAAAGGAGGCCAAGAGGCTACAGCCGACAACTGATTGTGCTGCGAATACAAACCCGCAGGACTAAAGACAGGGCCTGAGGCACAGGTTCTGGGAACTCAAATAGCCTCTCTTCTGCAGAAGAATCTAGCAGGGTCAGAAACAAACTCCCACAGGGTTGTTCTGTTCACCCAGTAACATAAACTAAGGGTGGGGCTGGAACTGAGTGAACACCTCCAGCCTCCATCAAGTGCCCGAGGTTGACAGGCCACACCACCCCCTGCTGGATAAAGACAGAGAATAGCGGCCTAGTCAAGCAGACACAGACTACCCTGTGACTTAGGTAGGTGCAAACCCCAGGAGTATCTGCTTACTGCAGACAACTGACTGGGTCACAGCCCTGTGGGGCTAGCAACGACTGGGTGTGACAGAGCTGCAAGGTGGGGAAGGAGGCATCAATCTTCCCAGACTGATCTATTTACTGGGTGGCTCTTCCTGATTCTACGCAGCACTGGAGCAAGCCATATTAGAGCAGTCACCAGACCCCTGTGATCCAGTTCCCAGGGACCTCTTGAACTCTACCACCCGAGGTAGCTACTGACTGAGACAATTGACTTGGACCTTTTGAACTGAGCCACTCACCTGGGGACTATCCAGGTGGTGCCCTGGGTGTGTGGTTGTAGGAAGGTTTGATTTTCTTTTTCCATTTGTTGCCTGTGGTGGGTGGGGTGACTTCATTGCTGGTATTTCTCCACAGCTGAGACTTCAACCCAGAGTAACTGTTTCACTAGGGTCAAATAGAAACCAGCTGAAAACAAGACAGAACCACTTAGCCCCTCTACACCAAACAGGGCCCGGTTTCTCAGGCCACAGCACTGTACGAGTCCTCGACAAAACACCAGAGGAAAATCAAAGGGAGTTAAACAATCATGGGGCGGAATCAGCGGAAAAACTCTGGTAACATGAATAACCAGAATAGATCAACCCCCCCAAGGAAAGATACGGCAGATGTCATTGAAGATCCCATTCACAAACAACTGGCTGAGATGTCAGAAATCGAATTCAGAATTTGGATGGCAAACAAGATTAACAAAATGGAACTAGGAATTCGTGGAGAAATTCAGAAGCTGTCTCAAGAATTTAACGAATTTAAAGACAAAACCACCAAAGACTTAGACACACTGAAGCAAGAATTTGCAGCCCTCAAAGATATGAAAAATACAGTAGAATCCCTTAGCAACAGAATGGACCAAGCAGAAGAAAGGATCTCCGACATCGAAGATAAAGCCTTTGAATGCTCCCAAACTCTCAAAGAGGAAGAGAAATGGAGAGCAAAAATGGATCACTCTCTCAGAGAGCTCTGGGATAACTCAAAGAAGGGAAATATCCAACTCATAGGAATTCCTGAAACAGATGAAGTGGCCTCACTGGACGCAGAGGCCCGTCTGCATGAAATTATGAAAGAGAATTTTCCAGACATGCCTAGAGAACCTGAAATTCAGATAGCAGATAGCTTCAGAACCCCAGCATGACTCAACCCCAATAAGACATCCCCCAGGCATATCATAATTAACTTCACTAAAGTTAATATGAAGGAGAAAATTCTCAAAGCGGCCAGGTGAAAGAAAACTATTACCTTCAAAGGGAAGAACATTAGAATGACTGCAGATCTCTCTGCTGAAACTTTTCAAGCCAGAAGAGGGTGGTCATCAACGTTTAATCTCCTCAAGCAAAATAACTTTCAACCCCGGATCTTGTACCCAGGTAAACTGAGTTTCATTTATGATGGAGAAATTGAATACTTTAAAGACATTCATATGCTAAAGAAATTTGCCATAACCAAACCAGCTCTTCAGGATATTCTCAGACCTATCCTCCATAATAACCAACCCAATCCTCTACTACAAAAATAAACTCACTCAGAAACTTCTGATCAAACTCCAACTTCCACAATGGCGAAAGGATTAAAAATGCCCATTGGACTTTCGAAAAACTCAATACCCAAAATTTCACCAAACTTATCAATACTCTCCATTAATGTAAATGGCTTAAACTGCCCTCTAAAGAGACATAGGTTAGCTGACTGGATACAAAAACTCAGGCCAGACATTTGTTGCATACAAGAGTCACATCTTAACTTAAAAGACAAATACAGACTCAGGGTGAAAGGATGGTCATACATATTTCAGGCAAATGGTAACCAGAGAAAAGCAGGAGTTGCAATTTTATTTGCGGATACAATAGGCTTTAAACCAACAAAAGTAAGGAAGGACAAAAATGGTCACTTCATATTTGTTAAGGGTAAGACTCAATATGATGAGATTTCAATTATTAATATCTATGCACCCAATCAGAATGCACCTCAATTTATAAGAGAAACTCTAACAAACATGAGCAACTTGATTTCCTCCAACTCTATAATTGTCGGAGATTTTAACACTCCTTTGGCAGTGATGGATCGATCCTCCAACAAAAAGCTGAGTAAAGAAATTCTAGATTTAATACTAACTATCCAGCATTTAGATTTAGCAGACATCTACAGAACATTTCATCCCAACAAAACTGAATATACATACTTCTCATCAGCCCACGGAACTTACTCCAAAATTGATCACATCTTAGGTCACAAGTCTAACCTCAGTAAATTTAAAGGAATAGAAATTATTCCATGCATCTTCTCGGACCATCATGGAATAAAACTTGAGATGAGTAACAACAGGAATCTGCATACTCATACAAAAACATGGAAGTTAAATAACCTTATGCTGAATGATAGCTGGGTCAGAGATGAGATCAAGAGGGAAATTGCTAAATTTCTGGAACAAAATGACAATGAAGACACGAACTCTCAGAACCTCTGGGACACCGCAAAGGCAGTTCTAAGAGGGAAATTTATAGCACTGCAAGCCTTCCTCAGGAGAACGGAAAGAGAGGAAGTAAGCAACTTAATGGGACATCTCAAGAGACTGGAAAGGGAAGAACACTCCAACCCCAAATCCAGTAGAAGAAAAGAAATAACCAAAATCAGAGCAGAACTAAATGAAATTGAAAACAAAAGAATAATACAACAGATCAATAAATCAAAAAGCTGGTTTTTTGAAAAGGTCAACAAAATAGATAAACCTTTGGCCAACCTAATCAGGAATAAAAGAGTAAAATCTCTAATCTCATCAATCAGAAATAACAAAGACGAAATAACAAGAGACTCCTCAGAAATCCAAAAAATCCTTAATGAATATTACAAGAAACTTTACTCTCAGAAATACAAAAACCTGAAGGAAACTGACCGTTACTTGGTAGCACATCACCTTCCTAGACTTAACCAAAATCAAGTGGAAATGTTGAACAGGCCCATATCAAGTTCGGAAATAACATCAACCATACAAAATCTCCCCAAAAAGAAAAGCCCGGGACCAGATTGTTTTATGTCAGAATTCTACCAAACCTTTAAAGAGGAATTAGTACCTATATTACTCAACCCGTTCCAAAAGGTAGAAAAAGAAGGAAGACTACCCAACACGTTCTATGAAGCAAACATCACCCTGATCCCCAAACCAGGAAAAGACCCAACAAGAAAAGAAAATTATAGACCAATATCACTAATGAATATAGATGCAAAAATATTCAACAAGATTCTAACAAACAGAATCCAGCAACATATCAAACAAATCATACATCATGACCAAGTCGGTTTTATCCCAGGGTCTCAAGGCTGGTTCAATATACGTAAATCTATAAATGTAATTCAGCACACAAACAAATTAAAAAACAAAGACCATATGATTCTCTCAATCGATCCCGAAAAAGCTTTTGATAACATCCAACATCCCTTCATGATCAGAACACTTAAGAAAATTGGTATAGAAGGGACATTTCTTAAACTGATAGAGACCATCTACAGCAAACCCACAGCCAATATCATATTGAATGCAGTTAAATTGGAATCATTTCCACTCAGATCAGGAACCAGACAAGGCTGCCCATTGTCTCCATTGCTCTTTAACATTGTAATGGAAGTTTTAGCCATTGCAATTAGGGAAGAAAAGGCGATCAAAGGTATCCACATAGGGTCAGAAGAGATCAAACTTTCGCTCTTTGCAGATGATATGATTGTATATCTGGAAAATACTAGGGACTCTACTACAAAACTCTTAGAAGTGATCAAGGAATACAGCCGTGTCTCAGGTTACAAAATAAACATTCATAAATCGGTAGCCTTTATATATACACGAACAATAATCAAGTTGAAAAAACAATTAAGGACTCTATCCCATTCACAGTAGTGCCAAAGAAGATAAAATACTTGGGAGTTTATCTAACAAAGGACGTGAAAGATCTATGTAAAGAGAACTATGAAACTCTGAGAAAAGAGATAGCTGAGAATGTTAACAAATGGAAAAATATACCATGATCATGGTTGGGAAGAATCAACATTGTTAAAATGTCCATACTACCCAAAGCAGTATATAATTTCAACACAATCCCCATTAAAGCTCCACTGTCATACTTTAAAGATCTTGAAAAAACAATACTTCGTTTTATATGGAATCAGAAAAAACCTTGAATAGCCAAGACATTACTCAAAAATAAAAACAAAGCAGGAGGAATCACGCTACCAGACCTCAGACTATACTACAAATCGATAGTGATCAAAACAGCATGGTACTGGCACAAAAACAGAGAAGTAGATGTCTGGAACAGAATAGAGAACCAAGAGATGAATCCAGCTAATTACCTTTATTTAATCTTTGACAAGCCAATTAAAAGCATTCAATGGGGAAAGGATTCCCTATTTAACAAATGGTGCTGGGTGAACTGGCTGGCAACCTGTAGAAGACTGAAACTGGACCCACACCTCTCACCATTAACCAAGATAGACTCTCACTGGATTAAAGATTTAAACCTAAGACATGAAACTATAAAAATACTAGAAGAGGTGCTTGCTTCGGCAGCACATATACTAAAAAATATACTAGAAGAGAGTGCAGCGAAAACCCTTCAAGAAATTGGGTTGGGCGAGTTTTTCATGAGAAGGACCCCCTCGGGCAATTGAAGCTGCTTCAAAAATACACTATTGGGACTTGATCAAACTAAAAAGCTTCTGCACAGCCAAGAACACAGTAAGTAAAGCAAGCAAACAGCCCTCAGAATGGGGAAAGATATTTGCAGGTTATGTCTCCGACAAAGGTTTAATAACCAGAATCCACAGAGAACTCAAACGCATTAGCAAGAATAGAACAGGGATCGCATAGCAGGCTGGGCAAGGGACTTGAAGAGAAACTTCTCTGAAGAAGACAGGCTCATGGCCTTCAGACATATGAAAAAATGCTCATCATCTTTAATCATCACAGAAATGCAAATCAAAACTACTTTGAGATATCATCTAACTCCAGTGAGACTAGCCTACATCGCAAAATCCCAAGACCAGAGATGTTGGCGTGGATGTGGAGAAAAGGGAACACTTTTGCACTGCTGGTGGGAATGCAAATTAATACGTTCCTTTTGGAAAGAGATATAGAGAACACTTAGAGATCTAAAAATAGATCTGCCATCCAATCTTGTAATCTCTCTACTGGGCATATACCCAGAAGACCAAAAATCACATCATAACAAAGATATTTGTATCAGAATATTTATTGCAGCCCTATTCATAATTGCTAAGTCATGGAAAAAGCCCAAGTGCCCATCGATCCACGAATGGATTAATAAATTATGGTATATGTACGCTATGGAATATTATGCAGCCTTAAAAAAAGATGGATACTTTACCTCTTTCATGTTTACATGGATGGAGCTGGAACATATTCTTCTTAGTAAAGTATCTCAAGAATGGAAGAAAAAGTATCCAATGTACTCACCCTTATCATGAAAGTAATGTAGGACCTTCATATGAAAGCTATAACCCAGTTACAACCTAAGAATAGTGAGAAGGGGGAAAGGGAGGGGAAGGAGGGGGGAGGTAGGTGGAGAGAGGGGGATTAATGCTATTACACCTGGGGTGCATCTTACAAGGGTATATGTGAATCCTAGTAAATGTGGAATGTAAAGGTCTTAGGAAAATAACTAAGAAAATGCCACGAAAGCTATGTTAACTAGTGTGATGAAAATGTGTCAAACGGTCTATGAACCAAGTGTATGGTGCCCCATGATCATACTAATGCACACAGCTATTATTTAATAAAAAAAAGAATAAAAAAATTTATTTAAATAGTTATGTTTACTTTAGAAACAGATTAAATGTGGCCTATATAGCATTGTTACAACATACATTTCTTTTAAAAAAGACATCTTTCTTAGAACAAATAAAGGTAAAGTTTATTATCCCACCCCATCAAAATTAGCACAAATTTTTATTAACAAAGTCTAAATTAGTGTGAGGGTGGCATAATCCTACAGATTCCTTGGGAATTTTAAGGATGTTTGTTCATGAAAACAAAATTAAGGGCATTGTTGCTTTATTAGGAACACAGGCTTTTTTTTTTTTTTTCCAGTAGTTATAACCACTATAAACTAGTTAACAAACTGGTGTAAATTTATAAAAAATTTGTAATATTTTAGATTTCAGAAAGAGTAGAGGACAATAAATAACATCCTCTTTCCCTCTCACATTTAGAACTAATTTGAAAAAATGGAAGAGCAGCATAGATGTGGTTTAGGTATGTGGTTCGCATGAGGGCAGTGCGTCCTTTTGCGTGAGAGTATGAGTGTAGTAAGCTGCCGATACAGCTGGAGGTCACAGCTAGTGCTGCCCACCAGGAGCCCACACAGAGCAGAGGAGGGGGGCGTTTTGACAGCAGGCCATTTGGGGAGCAAGAGGAAAGCGGCTGAACATGTGCATTCACACTTGCCGTTCCCAGAGGTGGTTGTTAACACATGTGAAAAAGGGGCAGAAGTTATTTTCTTGTTGAAAGGGCTGAAGCGCTTACTTTATAGTCCAAGTTAGGGAAATTGGGAGGCTTGCATAACACACCCAGCACACATGCATGCATTTAACAAATGATAACATCTTGTAATATTTACTTAAGATCCTTTCTGTTTAAAGGAAAAAAGTATTCTATCATTCGTCTGAAAGTGTGGGTGATTGTATATTGGTTTCATAATAGTACTGAGTACATTGGGTACTTTTTCTTCCATTATTGAGATACTTTACTAAGAAGAATATGTTCCAGCTCCATTCATGTAAACATAAAAGATGAAAGTCTTCATCTTTTTATGGCTGCATAATATTCCATACATATACCACAATTTGTTAATCCATTCATGGGTTGATGGGCACTTGGGCTACTTCCATGACTTGGCAATTATGAATTGGGTACACAGTTACGACTTAATAAAAAAAATAAAAAATAAATAAAGGAAAAAAGTGTCATAGATATGGGTTTTAATCACTTTGTCTACATTTTATGTTTTTATTGTGTTTTTTCAATGCTATGTTAAGCTCAATCCCGAATTAGGACTCCTACTATAGTGTGTGCTTTAAGTAAAACAGTGTATTTCAAAAAAGATTGCTTTTTCTGTTTTAACATATGTATTTAAGGTTTTAAATTGTTTTAAGGAATGTTTAATTTATATCCCACAGGTTTTATATGTGGTGTGTTCTTTGTGGTTCAGTTCTAACTATAGCAGATCATGATTGCCGATGTGATTTCTTATTAGATGCTGAATGGTTATCTAAAAATTTGTCTTTTCCTTTCCAAAGAAACTGCTTTTTAGCCCTTCTCAAGCAGGCTGAGCTAGGAAACAAATTAAAAAACGTGTATATATATACACATATACACAAACACATATCCCTGTGTGTGTATGTGTATGTGATATATAAGTGTCTTTATATCATACACATTTCACATACACGTACATCCATCTTTATTTCTACATCTAGCTAAATATATAAAAATCATGAATTCATACTAATTCCAGTTCTAATCAAATACAGTGGGGTTTATTTTATTCTTTCCCTTTATTTGTTTTATCATCCCCTCTGTGAGAAACCTGACTTCATTATATATTTAGTTATCCATTCAAAACTAAAATATGAGGAAATAGTTTTTTAATAGATAAACCATATCTCCGTGAAACCTGTAATGAGCGTCTGATACTTCTTTTGAGATTTTTTTGGTCTTCAGCTTGGTTATTTTTCCCTCTTTCAGTGTGATTATTATTCATCATTTGAGATATAGTTAGGTTATTTGTTTCTGCTTGTATTTCATTTCAGTATTTTCTTCCCTCATCCTTGTTTCTTTCTTATTTTTCCTTCCACTAAATAGAATATTAACATGTTTCCAAAAATCAGTCTTGTCCCATAAGGTGCAGTCAGAGAAGTGTTGCCCACCCCCGTTGCTTCTGTCTTTTCTTCTCCATACCCAACCTTCTCTGTAGACAGATCTTACTGGTCTCTTGTTGAACCTTCTTCTGTTGTTTCTCCACAGATTAGTAGATACATGTATTTCTTCTTTTTTTGTTTTCTCTTTTTTAGGCAGAGTCTTACTCTGTCACCCTCGGTAGAGTGCTATGGCCTCACAGTTCACGGCAACTTCAAACTCTTGGGCTTAAGCAATTCTCTTGCCTCAGCCTCCCAAGTAGCTGGGACTACAGGTGCCTGCCACAACGCCCAGCTATTTTTTATTACAGTTGTCATTGGTGTTTTAGCTGGCCCAGGCTGGATTTCAACCGGCCAGCCTTGGTGTTTGTGGCTGGCACCATAACCACTGTGCTATGAGTGCTGAGCCAATACATATATTTCTCATTATTTTCTCTTTCTTCTTACACTAAAGATATCGATACACTTTTACACCTTGATTTTTAAAAATTTCATATAACCTGGACATCATTCATTCTTTTTACATCAGCACAGTATGTCAGCATGTGGATGAACTCCAGTTTATGCAACACCTGTCCTACATGTGGGGATATGGGTTGTTCCCAATATTTGCAATTTGTAATGAATAACTTTGTGGATATGTATTTTTGTATTGTCTGGAATATTTATTCAGGGTAAGTTTTTAGAAGTGGGAATGCTGTATCAAAATCTCATCTATGTAGTTTTGTTATATATTGTGGACTTGCATAAGATATGGAAGTTATGCTGATTTTAACTGGCTCCCTATAAGAATGCCTTTTGATTCTTCATTTGTATACTTTGTAAATCTGACAGGCAAGAAATAGCATCTAGACATAATTTTAATTTGCAGCACTCTTATAAATTAGATACAATACTTAAGGGCCATTTTAACAACCATGTGGAGTTATAATTGACATACAATAAGTTTTATATATTTAAAATGTACAATTTTGTGTTTTGCCCTATGTATATACTTATGAAACTACCCATACAAAAAAGATATGTACGTGCGCGTATACGTTACCCTCCCAAGTTTTCTGTGTCATCCCTTTGGCCTGCCCCTTCCACCTTCCTCATATAATGATTTCTTGTCATTTATATTTTGATTTCTAGAATTTTAGATAAATGGAAACATATAATTATGGATAATTTTTTTCCAGGTCCTCCACATCTTTCCCAAAACTTGATATTGTCAATTTTTAATTTTCAATATTCTAACAGATGTGAAGGAGTATCTCACTGTGGTTTCAATTTGCTTTTTCCCTAGTGATGAGTAATGTTA
Source organism: Nycticebus coucang (assembly GCF_027406575.1). Classification (NCBI taxonomy): domain Eukaryota; kingdom Metazoa; phylum Chordata; class Mammalia; order Primates; family Lorisidae; genus Nycticebus; species Nycticebus coucang. The sequence goes on from NC_069797.1 coordinate 66,794,994, forward strand.
AAAAGCTTATTATGTCCTTATTTGGTGTATGTGTATCTCTTTGGTGAATGTTCAAATCTTTAGCTTATTTTTTCTTATAATTGAGTTTTGAGAGTCGTTTATATATTCTAGATATAAGTCTTTTATCCAATAGTTTGCAAGAATTTTCTCTCCTAGTCTATGGCTTGCCTTTTTGTTTCTTTTTTTCTTTTTGATTAATTAATTAATCTCTAAAAATTTCAAGGTGTTATGGGGCACATGCATTTTGGTTACACCCTTTGCTCTGTACAATTCAGGTTCAAGTTATAAGTGTGGTCTTCACCCAGGATGTGTACATTATACCTGTTAGGTGTGAATTAACCCAACCACCTTACCACCTACTTGATTCCTGTTGTGTTTTACTTCCCTATGTGCACGTAAGCACAATTAGTCCCAATTTAGTACTGTGTACATGTGGTATTTGATTTTCCATTCTGTGATACTTTCCTTAGAAGAACAGTCTTCCTTAGAAGAACCTTGTAACAACCAGGTCCATCCAGGTTGTTACAGAAGATATGCCATCATCATTATTTTTTATGGCAGAGTAGTACTCCAGGGTATACACTACCACATTTTATTAATCCACTCATCTATTGATGGGCATCTGGGTGTTTCCACATCCTTGCAATTGTGAATTGTGCTGCTATATACATTTGATTGCAAGTGTATTTGTGATAAAATGTCTTTTTTTCCTTTGGGTAAATGCCTAGTAGTGGAATTGCTGGATCAAATGGTAGGTCTCCTTTTAGTTCTTTGAGTTATCTTCATAGTGCTTTCCATAGAGGTTGTACTAGTTTGCAGTCCCACCAACAGTGTTCCTTTCTCTCCATATCCATGCCAGCATTGAATTCTTTCTGTGTGGCCTAGAAGTTCATTGAGCTTCTTCATGGGAGCTATTCTGAATTCTCTGAAAGGTCCTGTATCTTCCTCACTCCAGGACTGGTCAGTGATGGTAACCTTATTTGGTTTGTTCAGTGAGCTCATGTTTTCCTGGACATTTGATGTTTTGGGATGTTTGTCTGGACAATTCAAAGGGAATTCTGGAAGTGTTGTGATCTAAGTTTTCAGTCATTGCAGCCATATCAGCCCTGGGGGTGCCCTAAGCTCAGTAATGCTGTGACTGTTGCAGACTCCTGGTGATGCCAGCTTAGTGGACTTGTGTAAGATATGGGAGAATTCTCTGGATTACCAGGCGAAGTCTCTCACTATATTCCCTCATAATCTGGGCTGGGCTGCTGGAGTTGGAGGGGTAGTGACATGGACACTCCTGGGGCTGCCAGGATGAGGTCACACCAGAAGCCATCTCAGTCTCACCCAAAGCCCTTCATGGTTGTTGCCTGACTACCCCCGATGTTTGTTCAAAGCCCAAGAGCTCTTTCGTCAGCATGTGAATCCTGCCTGCACTGGGCTCTTCCCTTCAGGGCAGCTTGTTTCCTTCTGGCCCAGTGTAGACACAGAGACACCATGTAGGAACTAGGCTTGGACTCCGGGGCTTCGGTCTGCTTGGTTCTTTATTTCACTGTGGCTGATCTGGCACCCAGGTTACAAAATCAAGTCTTCTGAACTCTTCCCTTTTCTTTCCCCAAGTGGAAGAAGACTCTCTCTGAGCTGCACTGCCTCTAGTTGGAGAGGGGACACTGGCGGTGCTGTGTCCCTCATGTCTTTCTGCTGCTGCTGCCCCTCGTGCTGCTGCCCCTCATGTCTTTCTCGTTCACATATACCCCAAGTCTACTGGTCCTGGGTCAGCACAGCTGCAGGAATTACCTGAGCACTGCAGCCTGTGTAGCTGAACTGCCTTGTGAATTTAGTCCAGGCCACAGGCTGCTTTTGTCAGTCAGCAGTGGTGCTAGCTGGAACTTGGGTTTCAGAGCAGAGGATTTCCCGTTCGCTGGACGGGTCTCAATGCTCCCTTTGTGGGCAGGGGCAGAGTTCTGCCCTGTGCTGTGTTCCTCTGTGCCAGGGCAGCCTCAAGTTTCAATGCAAAGTCCCACAATCGCTTTACTCTCCCTCCTCCAGCACATGGATTGTCTCTGCGCTGAGCATGCTGGTGTGGTACAGCTGGGGCAGGGGAGCAGTGGTTAATGTAGCTAATGATAAGGTTAATTTTAAGTCATATGGTTGTTTTTATTTTTCCTATCTATCATTTACCTTTTCATTTCTTTCCTGCCTTCTTTTGAATTGAGTGAATGTTCCTTATTATTGTTATTATCTCCTGTATAGGCTTGTTGGTTGCAACTAATCGCTTTGTTATTTAATGGCTGCTTTGGAGTTTAGATTATACATTTAAATAGTATTAGTCTACCTCAAGTGATGTTATATTAGTTTATGCATAAGCATCTCATAATTCTTCACTGCCATTTCTGTATTTTTACCTTTTATAAACCCCACTGTACATTGTTATAACTTTTAAGGCAGTTTAAATAATATAAAAATATCTTATTTTACACATGTAGTTATTTTTAGTAATCTCAATCCCTTTGGGTATATTCATATTTCTATCTTGATTTCATTATTCTGAAGGACTTTCTTTTGTTTTCTGTAGTGTGGGTTTTGATGATGAATACTTTCATTATGTGTATGTCTGAACTGTCTTTTTTTCACCTTAGTTTTTTTTTTTTATTGTTGGGGATTCATTGAGGGTACAATAAGCCAGGTTACACTGATTGCAATTGTTAGGTAAAGTCCCTCTTGCAATCATGTCTTGCCCCCATAAAGTGTGACACACACCAAGGCCCCGCCCACCTCCCTCCTTCCCTCTTTCTGTTCCCCCCCCATAACCATAATTGTCATTAATTGTCCTCATATCAAAATTGACTACACAGGATTCATGCTTCTCCATTCTTGTGATGCTTTACTAAGAATAATGTCTTCCACTTCCATCCAGGTTAATACGAAGGATGTAAAGTCTCCATTTTTTTTAATGGCTGAATAGTATTCCATGGCATACATATACCACAGCTTGTTAATCCATTCCTGGGTTGGTGGGCATTTAGGCTGTTTCCACATTTTGGCGATTGTAAATTGAGCTGCAATAAACAGTCTAGTACAAGTGTCCTTATGATAAAAGGATTTTTTTCCTTCTGGGTAATGCCCAGTAATGGGATTGCAGGATCAAATGGGAGGTCTAGCTTGAGTGCTTTGAGGTTTCTCCATACTTCCTTCCAGAAAGGTTGTACTAGTTTGCAGTCCCACCAGCAGTGTAAAAGTGTTCCCTTCTCTCCACATCCACGCCAGCATCTGCAGTTTTGAGATTTTGTGATGTGGGCCATTCTCACTGGGGTTAGATGATATCTCAGGGTGGTTTTGATTTGCATTTCTCTAATATATAGAGATGATGAACATTTTTTCATGTGTTTGTTAGCCATTCGTCTGTCGTCTTTAGAGAAAGTTCTATTCATGTCTCTTGCCCATTGATATATGGGATTGTTGGCTTTTTTCATGTGGATTAATTTGAGTTCTCTATAGATCCTAGTTATCAAGCTTTTGTCTGATTGAAAATATGCAAATATCCTTTCCCATTGTGTAGGTTGTCTCTTTGCTTTGGTTATTGTCTCTTTAGCTGTACAGAAGCTTTTCAGTTTAATGAAGTCCCATTTGTTTATTTTTGTTGTTGTTGCAATTGCCATGGCAGTCTTCTTCATGAAGTCTTTCCCCAGGCCAATATCTTCCAGTGTTTTTCCTATGCTTTCTTGGAGGATTTTTATTGTTTCAAGCCTTAAGTTTAAGTCCTTTATCCATCTTGAATCAATTTTTGTGAGTGGGGAAAGGTGTGGGTCCACTTTAGTCTTTTACATGTAGACATCCAGTTCTCCCAACACCATTTATTGAATAGGGAGTCTTTCCCCCAAGGTATGTTCTTGTTTGGTTTATCAAAGATTAGGTGGTTGTAAAATGTTAGTTTCATTTCTTGGTTTTCAATTCGATTCCAAGTGTCTATGTCTCTGTTTTTGTGCCAGTACCATGCTGTCTTGAGCACTATGGCTTTGTAGTACAGACTAAAATTTGGTATGCTGATGCCCCCAGCTTTATTTTTGTTACAGAGAACTGCCTTAGCTATACGGGGTTTTTTCCGGATCCATACAAAACGCAGAATCATTTTTTCCAAATCTTGAAAGTACGATGTTGGTATTTTGATAGGAATGGCATTGAATAGGTAGATAGCCTTGGGAAGTATAGACATTTTAACAATGTTGATTCTTCCCATCCATGAGCATGGTATGTTCTTCCATTTGTTAATATCCTCTGCTATTTCCTTTCTGAGGATTTCATAGTTTTCTTTATAGAGGTCCTTCACCTCCTTCGTTAGGTATATTCCTAGGTATTTCATTTTCTTTGAGACTATGGTGAAGGGAGTTGTGTCCTTAATTAGCTTCTCATCTTGACTGTTATTGGTGTACACAAAGGCTACTGACTTGTGGACATTGATTTTATATCCTGAAACATTACTGTATTTTTTGATGACTTCTAGGAGTCTTGTGGTTGAGTCTTTGGGGTTCTCTAAGTATAAGATCATGTCGTCAGCAAAGAGGGAGAGTTTGACCTCCTCTGCTCCCATTTGGATTCCCTTGATTTCCTTGTCTTGCCTTATTGTATTGGCTAGAACTTCCAGCACTACGTTGAATAGTAAAGGTGACAGAGGACAACCTTGTCTGGTTCCAGTTCTAAGAGGAAAAGCTTTCAGTTTTACTCCATTCAGTAAAATATTGGCTGTGGGTTTGTCATAGATAGCTTCAATCAGTTTTAGAAATGTGCCACCTATGCCTATACTCTTCAGTGTTCTAATTAGAAAAGGATGCTGGATTTTATCAAATGCTTTTTCTGCATCTATTGAGAGGATCATGTGATCTTTATTTTTGCCTCTGTTAATATGGTGGATAACGTTTATAGACTTGCGTATGTTAAACCAGCCTTGCATCCCTGGGATGAAGCCTACTTGATCATGATGAATGACTTTTTTGATGATAAGCTGTAATCTATTGGCTAGGATTTTGTTGAGAATTTTGCGTCTATGTTCATGAGTGAGATTGGTCTGAAATTCTCCTTTTTGTTTGGGTCTTTTCCTGGTTTTGGTATCAGGGTGATGTTTGCTTCATAGAATGTGTTGGGGAAGATTCCTTCTTCCTCAATTTTTTGGAATAATTTCTGCAGTACAGGAATAAGCTCTTCCTTGAAGGTTTGATAGAATTCTGGAGTGAAGCCATCTGGACCAGGGCATTTTTTGGTTGGAAGATTTTTTATTGTTTCTTTGATCTCAGTGCTTGAAATTGGTCTGTTCAGGAGGTCTATTTCTTCCTGGCTGAGGCTAGGGAGAGGGTGTGACTCCAAATATTGATCCATTTCTTTCACATTGTCAAATTTCTGGGCATAGAGTTTCTGGTAGTATTCAGAGATGATCTCTTGTATCTCTGTGGGATCAGTTGTTATTTCCCCTTTATCATTTCTGATTGAGGTTACTAGAGATTTTACTTTTCTATTCCTCGTTAGTCTGGCCAATGGTTTATCTATTTTATTTATTTTTTCAAAAAACCAACTCCTTGTTTCATTAATTTTCTGAATGATTCTTTTGTTTTCAATTTCATTGATCTCTGATTTGATTTTGGATATTTCTTTTCTTCTATTGAGTTTAGGCTTAGATTGTTCTTCTTTTTCCAATTCCATAAGATCTCTTGTGAGATTGTTGATGTGCTCTCTTTCTGTTTTTCGAATGTAGGCATCTAAAGCGATGAATTTTCCTCTCAAAACTGCTTTTGCAGTATCCCACAGGTTTTGGTAGCTTGTGTCTTCATTGTTGTTATGCTCGAGGAAGTTAATGATTTCCTGTTTTATTTCTTCCTTCACCCATCTGTTATTCAACAGAAGATTGTTTAATTTCCATGCCTTTGGGTGGGGTTGAGCATTTTTGTTAGAGTTGAGTTCCACCTTTAGTGCCTTATGGTCTGAGAAGATACAAGGTAAAATTTCAATTCTTTTGATTCTGTTGATATTTGTTTTGTGTCCCAGGATATGATCAAGTTTGGAGAATGTTCCATGGGGTGATGAGAAGAATGTATATTCTTTATCTTTGGGATGGAGTGTTCTATATGCGTCTATCAAGCACAGTTGTTCTATGGTCTCATTTAAGTCTCTTATATCCTTGTTTAATTTCTGTTTAGAGGATCTGTCCAGCTCTGTAAGAGGAGTGTTAAGGTCCCCTGTTATTATAGTATTATCAGATATCATATTGCTCAGACTGAGTAAGGTCTGTTTCAAGAATCTGGGAGCATTTAAATTGGGTGCATAGATATTTAGAATTGAAATGTCTTCTTGTTGTATTTTTCCCTTGACCAATATAAAGTGACCATCTTTGTCTTTTTTGACTTTAGTTGCTTTAAATCCACATGTATCTGAAAATAAGATTACAACTCCTCTTTTCTTCTGAATTCCATTTGCCTGAAAAATTGTCTTCCAACCCTTGACTCGGAGCTTTAATTTGTCTTTTGAAGCCAGGTGTGTTTCTTGCAGACAGCAAATGGATGGATTGTGTTTTTTAATCCAGTCTACCAATCTATGTCTCTTCAGTGGGGAATTCAAGCCATTAACATTTATTGAGATAATTGATAAGTGTGGTAGTATTCTATTCGTCTTATTTGGTGAGAGTCCATTGCTTAGTTTTATCTTTTGCATCAGTGTGGAGGTTTGGTTCTGTCCTTTAATTTCTGAGTTCTTACTTTGCTGCTGATCCATTGTGGTGGTCAGTGTGCAGAACAGGTTGAAGTATTTCCTGTAGAGCTGGTCTCATTGTGGCGAATGTCCTCAATGTTTGTATATCCGTAAATGATTTGATTTCTCTGTCAATTTTGAAACTTAGCTTAGCAGGGTACAGAATTCTGGGCTGGAAATTGTTCTGTTTTAGTAGATTAAAGGTAGATGACCATTGTCTTCTTGCTTGAAAAGTTTCATTAGGGAAGTCTGCGGTCACTCTGATGGATTTGCCCCTGTAGGTCAACTGGCGCTTACTCCCGGCAGCTTGCAGAATCTTTTCTTTTTGTCTTGACTTTGGACAGGTTCATCACAATGTGTCTTGGAGAAGCTCGGTTAGAGTTGAGGCGACCTGGGGTCCGATAGCCCTCTGAAAGCAGTGTGTCAGAATCTTTGGTGGTATTTGGGAAATTTTCTTTTATAATATTCTCTAGTATGGCTTCCATTCCTCTGGGGCATTCTTCTTCCCCTTCTGGAATTCCTATAACTCGTATCTTGGAACACTTCATAAAGTCCCATAATTCTGACAGTGAACGTTCTGCTTTCTCTCTGTTCTTTTCTGCCTCTTTTACTATCTGAGTTATCTCAAAAACTTTGTCTTCTACCTCTGAAATTCTTTCTTCTGCATGGTCTAACCTGTTGCTGATACTTTCCATTGCATCTTTAAGTTCCCTGATTGACTGTTTCATTTCCTTCAGCTCTGCTATATCCTTTTCATATTCTTCATATCGTTCATCTCTGATTTCATTCTGTTTTTGGATTTCCTTTTGGTTATTTTCCACTTTATTAGCAGTTTCCTTCATTGTTTCCATCATTTCTTTCATTGTTTTCAACATGTGTATTCTAAATTCCCTTTCTGTCATTCGTATCATTTCTGTGTAGGTGGAATCCTCTGCAGTAGCTACCTCATGGTCCCTTGGCGGGGTTGTTCTGGACTGGTTCTTCATGTTGCCTGGAGTTTTCTGCTGATTCTTCCTCATGGGTGATTTCTTTTATCTGTTTCCTTGCCCTAATTTTCCTTTCACTTCCTCTTGCTCTTTAAGTTCTCGTGCCTGTGGAAGTTGCCAGCGGGTTTAGACGGATTGAACACACGCGACCACTTGCCGGTTTTCCACTGTTTTAGTCCTCCTGTTGGTGTCCAGAAGTCTCTTGCTGACTCCCTGTATCCTCTCAGGGGTGATGATAGGCAGATCCCACCAGCCAGAGATGCCTGGAGTCCTATATCCCCAGACTCACTTCACCTTAGTTTTTAAAGGATATTTTCACTGGATATGGAATTGCGAGTTGATTGTTTTTTTTTTTTTCTTTTACTGGAAAGCTGTTGCTTCCGTGTCCTTTTGCTTGCAGCATTTCCCCCGACGGCCTTTTGTCATTCTCATTTCTGTTCTTCTGTAACATGTCTTTTTAAATAGCTGCTTTTAACGTTTGTTTTTTAAATTCCTGGTTTGTATAAAATTGATTATGAGGTGCCTTAGTGTAGTTTTCTGCATGTGTCTGGAGATCACTTTGAGTTCATATATGTATAGGTTTATAATTTTCACTACATGCAAAATATTTTTGGCCATTACTTGTTCAATTTTTATCCCTTTCTCTCTTTTCCTTTATGGACTGTAAGTTTACACATATGAGGCTGCCACTGATGCCCTGTTTCTATTTTACAAATCTGTCTTCCTCTGTGACTTATTTTGGTTAGTTTTCATTATTATGTCTTCATGTTCACTGATCTTTTCTTTAGCAATATGTAATTGCATTCCTTGCTATTTTACTTCACACATAGTTTCCATCTCTGGAATTTCATTATGGGAAGATAATTATCAGCCTTCATCACAAGCCCTGCCATCTCTCTTCTCTAGACTTCGGTCCTGCTGGCCTTGTTTTTTTCCTTGAATCAACTAGTTTTTGCCTTTCACAGCTTGGAGAATCCTTTAAACTAGACTTCTTCTGTGCTATGTTTTCTTTTACTAAATCCTACTCATCCTTCTGTTATCTTTAACATCACTTTCTTATCTATAATTCCTGTGTGAGGTTTTATACTCTGATATACAATGCCTTACATTTCTTCTTTGTTCAGTGAACTGAATATTCAGTCATTCTTATTAGTATGAATTCAGTGTCATTTTCCTTGCTAGACCGAAAGCTCTCTTAGTGAGGAAACTGAGTGCGACTAGTTCAGTTATGTTTTCTCAACATCAAGCAAGGTGACTGGCACATGATGGAAGCTTGACATGTTAATGGCAAATGAATTCATGAATACCACATGCTAGCAGATTAAGAGATGACTGACCTTGCTATGAAGCACGTACATGTAACCTCATCACTGGAGTCTATGGAAAAGTCTAGTATTAAGTGGAAAGAAATGGCCAGTGAAACATGGATTACATATATTCATAAAGATTGATATCGTCAATGAAAATAAATCCAGTGTGAGTATTAATATAGTGTATGCTTCTTATAATCAGTAAAAATGGTTATGTATTTAATTATATCTCAAAAACTTTAATCATATCTTCAGAAATCTCTTGCCCTTCCCATATTCATCTTCCTCATAAAGAAATGTTTCTGATAGGGATTTTTTTTTTTCATGGAAAGTAGGATGATAATGAAGAAAATGAAAGATACTTTGTAAATGTCAATATAATATATATTTTATATATAATTTTACAAATACATATAATTTTAATATATTACATATAATATGAATATATATGTCACTACAAAAGTTTTGAAATACACAAAAATCAAGAAACGTAAAATACAAGTGGATGGAAACAAATGAAGTACTCCTAGCAACAATAAACTGTGCAAGTTGAAATTTGCACATGTGAATCAGAAACAATGCTGTCAACTGTGTTTCTTGGAAGTGAAATAATGGACCATATCACAGTCTGTCTCAAAATTTTCATAGTGACCCATGTGTGTAGTGTGCATATATGTATATATGTAAGTTAAACATTTTCAGTGATGATCTTGCCAGAATGGTAAGTCCTTTATAAAATTTTGCTATGTTTTCTAGGCACAATGAATTCCTCTGGTCCTTGTCTGCTCATAGTGCTGTGTTTGTTTCATTGTGAAGGTTTTATCACGCTGAAAATAGTTCATAGTCTGCCTTCTTTCCCATCTTAAAAACTGAAACAATGTATTGATCATTTTTTTGCATTTCTAGTACTGATTTTGGCATGTAATAGATGGTAGGTAAATACTTGGCAACCATTTTAGCTTTCAGATGTTCTAAAAGCAATTTGATATGCAAATGTTATTATATGAGGATAAATTACAATAAGAACTTAGTTGCAAATCCAACTAATCAACATCAAACATCAATTTAATAAAAAATATATGTACAGATTTAAAGAAATACCATGATGTAGTGAAACTACTGTGGACTTTGAAGTCAGATGAGTTGGTTTAATTTCTTGTTCTGCCATTTACTATGTGAACCTGAGTAAATCACTTACCTCTTCTAAGTGTTAGTGTTTTCACCTAAAAAAAAGGAATAACTTCTTTTATAGCTATAAGAATCAAATAATATAATATGTGAACTGCCTAAACTATAATAAGCATAGTAGATACTGAACGAACTCTATTTCATCATTTATACAGACTTAAAAATGTTGATTACACTCTAAATGTTACAGATCAGAGCAATATCATTCACTAAAAGTAGTGGATAATATCTATTGTGACTTCTCATTTCATATCACTAAGAAATAATCTACAATAAGCAGAAAAACTTTTCACATGATAAATATTAAATTCATATTTGATAAATAATAATGAGAAAATTTGCCTCCTTAAAATTTGATCTATTGTGCCTAGTGATGAATATAAGTGAGAATATTTTTCAGCTACTTTGAAATATTGAACTGCCCAGGGACAATGCATAGATGATATTTTTGAAGGATATAAATATTTCAGCTTCGCATTTCAGCCTTTTTTCTTTATTCCTTTGATCTGGCTTTGGTTTACTTATCATTCTGCTTGAATGACTTCACACTGTCTTTCTTCCTCTCCCTGGTAACGAGAAGTGGTCCTGCACCTATTCCAAAATATTTGGAGATTGTCATTTTACAGGAAGAACATGTACACACTGCCTTATTACTTACTGATAATTATACTGCTTATATAAGAAAATATATTAGTGCGTATGTATGTAAGCTTTGTATATATGATGTTTAATTTATATATAGAAGTTTTAATCAGTAATTTCTTAAATATAGGAAACATAAAAGGAAATGACATTAGATTTGGGATTTATTTTGAAGTTTAAAGTATTTAAAGATTTTAAAAGAATCTTTTTTTTTTTTTTATTGTTGGGAATTCATTGAGAGTACAATAAGCCAGGTTACACTGATTGCAATTGTTAGGTAAAGTCCCTCTTGCAATCATGTCTTGCCCCCATAAAGTGTGACACACACCAAGGCCCCACCCACCTCCCTCCTTCCCTCTTTCTGTATCCCCCCCATAACCATAATTGTCATTAATTGTCCTCATATCAAAATTGAGTACATAGGATTCATGCTTCTCCATTCTTGTGATGCTTTACTAAGAATAATGTCTTCCACTTCCATCCAGGTTAATACGAAGGATGTAAAGTCTCCATTTTTTTGATGGCTGAATAGTATTCCATGGTATACATATACCACAGCTTGTTGATCCATTCCTGGGTTGGTGGGCATTTAAGCTGTTTCCACTTTTTGGCGATTGTAAATTGAGCTGCAATAAACAGTCTAGTACAAGTGTCCTTATGATAAAAGGATTTCTTTCCTTCTGGGTAGATGCCCAGTAATGGGATTGCAGGATCAAATGGGAGGTCTAGCTTGAGTGCTTTGAGGTTTCTCCATACTTCCTTCCAGAAAGGTTGTACTAGTTTGCAGTCCCACCAGCAGTGTAAAAGTGTTCCCTTCTCTCCACATCCACGCCAGCATCTGCAGTTTTGAGATTTTGTGATGTGGGCCATTCTCACTGGGGTTAGATGATATCTCAGGGTGGTTTTGATTTGCATTTCTCTAATATATAGAGATGATGAACATTTTTTCATGTGTTTGTTAGCCATTCGTCTGTCGTCTTTAGAGAAAGTTCTATTCATGTCTCTTGCCCATTGATATATGGGATTGTTGGCTTTTTTCATGTGGATTAATTTGAGTTCTCTATAGATCCTAGTTATCAAGCTTTTGTCTGATTGAAAATATGCAAATATCCTTTCCCATTGTGTAGGTTGTCTCTTTGCTTTGGTTATTGTCTCTTTAGCTGTACAGAAGCTTTTCAGTTTAATGAAGTCCCATTTGTTTATTTTTGTTGTTGTTGCAATTGCCATGGCAGTCTTCTTCATGAAGTCTTTCCCCAGGCCAATATCTTCCAGTGTTTTTCCTATGCTTTCTTGGAGGATTTTTATTGTTTCAAGCCTTAAGTTTAAGTCCTTTATCCATCTTGAATCAATTTTTGTGAGTGGGGAAAGGTGTGGGTCCACTTTAGTCTTTTACATGTAGACATCCAGTTCTCCCAACACCATTTATTGAATAGGGAGTCTTTCCCCCAAGGTATGTTCTTGTTTGGTTTATCAAAGATTAGGTGGTTGTAAAATGTTAGTTTCATTTCTTGGTTTTCAATTCGATTCCAAGTGTCTATGTCTCTGTTTTTGTGCCAGTACCATGCTGTCTTGAGCACTATGGCTTTGTAGTACAGACTAAAATTTGGTATGCTGATGCCCCCAGCTTTATTTTTGTTACAGAGAACTGCCTTAGCTATACGGGGTTTTTTCCGGATCCATACAAAACGCAGAATCATTTTTTCCAAATCTTGAAAGTACGATGTTGGTATTTTGATAGGAATGGCATTGAATAGGTAGATAGCCTTGGGAAGTATAGACATTTTAACAATGTTGATTCTTCCCATCCATGAGCATGGTATGTTCTTCCATTTGTTAATATCCTCTGCTATTTCCTTTCTGAGGATTTCATAGTTTTCTTTATAGAGGTCCTTCACCTCCTTCGTTAGGTATATTCCTAGGTATTTCATTTTCTTTGAGACTATGGTGAAGGGAGTTGTGTCCTTAATTAGCTTCTCATCTTGACTGTTATTGGTGTACACAAAGGCTACTGACTTGTGGACATTGATTTTATATCCTGAAACATTACTGTATTTTTTGATGACTTCTAGGAGTCTTGTGGTTGAGTCTTTGGGGTTCTCTAAGTATAAGATCATGTCGTCAGCAAAGAGGGAGAGTTTGACCTCCTCTGCTCCCATTTGGATTCCCTTGATTTCCTTGTCTTGCCTTATTGTATTGGCTAGAACTTCCAGCACTACGTTGAATAGTAAAGGTGACAGAGGACAACCTTGTCTGGTTCCAGTTCTAAGAGGAAAAGCTTTCAGTTTTACTCCATTCAGTAAAATATTGGCTGTGGGTTTGTCATAGATAGCTTCAATCAGTTTTAGAAATGTGCCACCTATGCCTATTCTCTTCAGTGTTCTAATTAGAAAAGGATGCTGGATTTTATCAAATGCTTTTTCTGCATCTATTGAGAGGATCATGTGATCTTTATTTTTGCCTCTGTTAATATGGTGGATAACGTTTATAGACTTGCGTATGTTAAACCAGCCTTGCATCCCTGGGATGAAGCCTACTTGATCATGATGAATGACTTTTTTGATGATAAGCTGTAATCTATTGGCTAGGATTTTGTTGAGAATTTTTGCATCTTTGTTCATGGGTGAGATTGGTCTGAAATTCTCCTTTTTGTTTGGGTCTTTTCCTGGTTTTGGTATCAGGGTGATGTTTGCTTCATAGAATGTGTTGGGGAAGATTCCTTCTTCCTCAATTTTTTGGAATAATTTCTGCAGTACAGGAATAAGCTCTTCCTTGAAGGTTTGATAGAATTCTGGAGTGAAGCCATCTGGACCAGGGCATTTTTTGGTTGGAAGATTTTTTATTGTTTCTTTGATCTCAGTGCTTGAAATTGGTCTGTTCAGGAGCTCTATTTCTTTCTGGCTGAGGCTAGGGAAAGGGTGTGATTCCAAATATTGATCCATTTCTTTCACATTGTCAAATTTCTGGGCATAGAGTTTCTGGTAGTATTCAGAGATGATCTCTTGTATCTCTGTGGGATCAGTTGTTATTTCCCCTTTATCATTTCTGATTGAGGTTACTAGAGATTTTACTTTTCTATTCCTCGTTAGTCTGGCCAATGGTTTATCTATTTTATTTATTTTTTCAAAAAACCAACTCCTTGTTTCATTAATTTTCTGAATGATTCTTTTGTTTTCAATTTCATTGATCTCTGATTTGATTTTGGATATTTCTTTTCTTCTACTGAGTTTAGGCTTAGATTGTTCTTCTTTTTCCAATTCCATAAGATCTCTTGTGAGATTGTTGATGTGCTCTCTTTCTGTTTTTCGAATGTAGGCATCTAAAGCGATGAATTTTCCTCTCAAAACTGCTTTTGCAGTATCCCAGAGGTTTTGGTAGCTTGTGTCTTCATTGTTGTTATGCTCAAGGAAGTTAATGATTTCCTGTTTTATTTCTTCCTTCACCCATCTGTTATTCAACAGAAGATTGTTTAATTTCCATGCCTTTGGGTGGGGTCTAGCATTTTTGTTAGAGTTGAGTTCCACCTTTAGTGCCTTATGGTCTGAGAAGATACAAGGTAAAATTTCAATTCTTTTGATTCTGTTGATATTTGTTTTGTGTCCCAGAATATGATCAAGTTTGGAGAATGTTCCATGGGGTGATGAGAAGAATGTATATTCTTTATCTTTGGGATGGAGTGTTCTATATGCGTCTATCAAGCACAGTTGTTCTAGGGTCTCATTTAAATCTCTTATATCCTTGTTTAATTTCTGTTTAGAGGATCTGTCCAGCTCTGTAAGAGGAGTGTTAAGGTCCCCTGTTATTATGGTATTATCAGATATCATATTGCTCAGACTGAGTAAGGTCTGTTTCAAGAATCTGGGAGCATTTAAATTGGGTGCATAGATATTTAGAATTGAAATGTCTTCTTGTTGTATTTTTCCCTTGACCAATATAAAGTGACCATCTTTGTCTTTTTTGACTTTAGTTGCTTTAAATCCACATGTATCTGAAAATAAGATTACAACTCCTCTTTTCTTCTGAATTCCATTTGCCTGAAAAATTGTCTTCCAACCCTTGACTCGGAGCTTTAATTTGTCTTTTGAAGCCAGTGTGTTTCTTGCAGACAGCAAATGGGTGGCTTGTGTTTTTTAATCCAGTCAACCAATCTATGTCTCTTCAGTGGGGAATTCAAGCCATTAACATTTATGGAGATAATTGATAAGTGTGGTAGTATTCTATTCGTCTTATTTGGTGAGAGTCCATTGCTTAGTTTTATCTTTTGCATCAGTGTGGAGGTTTGGTTCTGTCCTTTAATTTCTGAGTTCTTACTTTGCTGCTGATCCATTGTGGTGGTCAGTGTGCAGAACAGGTTGAAGTATTTCCTGTAGAGCTGGTCTTGTTGTGGCGAATTTGCTCAATGTTTGTATATCCGTAAATGATTTGATTTCTCCGTCAATTTTGAAGCTTAGCTTAGCAGGGTACAGAATTCTGGGCTGGAAATTGTTCTGTTTAAGTAGATTAAAGGTAGATGACCATTGTCTTCTTGCTTGGAAAGTTTCATTAAAGAAGTCTGCGGTCACTCTGATGGATTTGCCCCTGTAGGTCAACTGGCGCTTACTCCTGGCAGCTTGCAGAATCTTTTCTTTTTGTCTTGACTTTGGACAGGTTCATCACAATGTGTCTTGGAGAAGCTCGGTTAGAGTTGAGGCGACCTGGGGTCCGATAGCCCTCTGAAAGCAGTGTGTCAGAATCTTTGGTGGTATTTGGGAAATTTTCTTTTATAATATTCTCTAGTATGGCTTCCATTCCTCTGGGGCATTCTTCTTCCCCTTCTGGAATTCCTATAACTCGTATGTTGGAACGCTTCATAAAGTCCCATAATTCTGACAGTGAACGTTCTGCTTTCTCTCTGTTCTTTTCTGCCTCTTTTACTATCTGAGTTATCTCAAAAACTTTGTCTTCTACCTCTGAAATTCTTTCTTCTGCATGGTCTAACCTGTTGCTGATACTTTCCATTGCATCTTTAAGTTCCCTAATTGACTGTTTCATTTCCTTCAGCTCTGGTATATCCTTTTTATATTCTTCATATCGTTCATCTCTTATTTGATTCTGTTTTTGGATTTCCTTTTGGTTATTTTTCACTTTATTAGCAGTTTCCTTCATTGTTTCCATCATTTCTTTCATTGTTTTCAACATGTGTATTCTAAATTCCCTTTCTGTCATTCCTAACATTTCTGTATAGGTGGAATCCTCTGCAGTAGCTACCTCATGGTCCCTTGGCGGTGTTGTTCTGGACTGGTTCTTCATGTTGCCTGGAGTTTTCTGCTGATTCTTCCTCATGGGTGATTTCTTTTATCTGTTTCCTTGCCCTTATTTTCCTTTCACTTCCTCTTGCTCTTTAAGTTCTCGTGCCTGTGGAAGTTGCGGGCGGGTTTAGACGGATTGAACACATGCAACCACTTGCTGGTTTTCCACTGTTTTAGTCCTCCTCTTGGTGTCCAGAAGTCTCTTGCTCACTCCCTGTATCCTCTCAGGGGTGATGATAGGCAGATCCCACCAGCCAGAGATGCCTGGAGTCCTATATCCCCAGACTCACAGTGCCCAGATGCAAGGAAGCTGTTACTCGGCTGCCATCTTGCTCCCCCTTTAAAAGAATCTTTCTTCACTATACTTCTTTAATCATCATTTTCTCAAGGTTTTGTTATTTTAACATAAAAATATTAATTTATTTTCTGTTTCCTGAGATTAGAGTTTGTTTGAATTATTTATAGACCTGTATTTTAGGCAGAAATTAGTTTAGTACAAAACTATTATGTAATGCTTTAAACTTAAACCGTTCATTAAATTTATTTATATAACTTTATTTTCTACTTTACACATTAATTTGACCTTCTGAGATTAGCTAAGTTGTTATAATCTGTGTATTCCTTTAACACTTAAAATTTACCACAAAATTAAATATATTTAATATTACACTATTTTTTTCTTGCAGTTTTTTCTTTTACCTAGTTAGATCGTACTTTCTTCAAGATAGGAAAAATTGACCAACCCCAAAATTCATTGAGGAAGCAGATCTCAGAGCTTTCTTCCAGGACCCTTGTCTCAACTCCTAGAACTTAACTAAGTTACTGAGAAGTGAATCTGGAAGGTTAATGCCAGAACTAGTTCTTTTGAGTCATGATTCAAATCTAGCTTAGTTCAAAGATTTATAGATTTCCTAGCTGGAATCTTTATCTTCTTAAGAGGTTTTTTAGTAGTTGAAGAAGACTCCACCTTCCTATTGTAACTAACATACTTCAACCAATAAGCATGGTTCTATAATATTAGAGTTTGACCTTGGTGGCATGCTCTCTGGGTAAGTCTAAATCATGGACAGTCAAAGGTCCTTGTCAGAAGAGACTTCCACAGGATTTCTTTATGCTGTTACCATACCTTTTCCAAACTTTTTCCTTAATAGGTATTTCTTTAAATTTTCCTCATTTAGTTTTGGATTATCACAGTTTCACTGAGCTTTATTCCTTGTGGTCATACCAGTGCTGCCCTGTTTGAGCCAGTATTATGGTTCATCTGCTCTGATGCTGAGAACTACTGTGCTGGCTTTCTTTGCTCTGCCTGTACTCCCGTCGTAGTGTGTAAGTCCCTTCACCCCAAGAGGCTTGTGGGTAGCTATGTTGATTCACTGTAGCAGAATGGAGATTCCTACAGTAGAGATCTGCTTCCTACAATACCCATCTCTTCAGTTAAGTGACGGTGATAACAATCTGTCTGAATCCTCTCCCTCTCTGTTTTTTCAAGAGCCTGTGTGTTAGTATTTGTCTGACTCCTTAACTTGATGTGATCCTCTTACAAAGGTTCTCATAACTTTGCTGCTTAGCATGTTTGATGTTTGATATTTGGTGAATGAGTCAATGAAAGTTTGAAAGGCCATTATAAGCTCGACAGAGCTTATATTCTTTTAGGAGGAGGAAGGAAAAAATTTTATGAGGTTTACTATGAGCCATCTATGTATTATTTACCTTAGAAATCTTTTTTAAATCTTCTAACATATTGCTAAGGATGCATTTATAAATTATTTGGCTTTTTACCTTGAGTGGTTATATAACTATCTGTTGTAGTGCCTACTGTGACTCAGCACATTGTCTTGGTATATTTTGAATTGGACCAGCACCATGAACACTCACTGCATGACAAATATTATGAGATACGTGTCTGATATGAGCCATGAGGACATGTGTGGAAGCGTAATTTCCTCATAAGGCCTTAAAACTCTCTCATAAATAGTCACCTTATTTGTGAACTGGCATTTTCTTGACCTATCTGATAATACTGATGTTCCCTGGTGTTTTTAATAGTAGTACCTCATTCCCCACTGCACAGTTCTTCTTAATATTGGATTCTGATCTTATGAACTTATGTTGGAAGACCAAAATTTTCTTTGTTCACAGGAAGAAGTGTTAATGGTCATCGAGCTCCAGATGTGTTGGTTCATAACAATGCTGACTCTGTGCTAACAAAACTTAGATTCTGCTTATTTGGGCAGATTCACCTTAGTCAAGGTAGATGTCTTTAGGAGTTAACTAAATAGTTTTGGGGCATTTTCATTCTGGGCTTTGTCTCCTTCAAACTTGCTTCTATCAAATGTAAATATACCCTGTAGAGGGAGAATTTGTGTTTTTAGTTTGCATTTTAAGCCTGATGATACTACTTACTGGGAGTCAAGTAATCACTGGATTGGCTGAACAATCAAAAAACTTTAAACACTTGTGGACTATGATACAATTCCTATGGATGTTTTCCTATTCCCAATTTAACTTATAAATTTTTCTTATCCACAACTACTATTTTTTCCTTAAAGCATTGTTAAGGATGTTATAAATATTATGCATTGGAGTAGCGCCTGTGGCTCAAAGGGTTAGGGTGCTGGCCCCATATGCCAGAGGTGGCGGGTTCAAACCCAGCCCCGGCCTAAAACTGCAAAAAAAAAAAAAAAAATTATGCATTAAATACTATAGACAACCCTTGATATGTTGCATTCAAGAAATACTGGTATTGTTAATTGTATTAGTTTTCTATAGCTACTGTGACAAATTACCACAAACTTAGTGTCTTAAAAATTTCAAATCTTTTATCTTACAGTTTTGAAGGTCAGAAGTTCAAATGAGATTTAGGGATTGTCCTGGTGTTGTCAGGAGGCTCTATGGACCAATCCATTCCTTACCTTCTCCATCTTCCGGGGGCTGTTCTCATTCCTTGTCTTGTGGTCTTCAGGCAGTGATTCTGTAGAACCTCTGGATTGATTCTGGAAGAGCTGCCGTAATTTCAATATTAAGACTAACACTAATGTCCATTTTACTGGGCCATCCTTTCTGACTCTTGAGGTACGAAATGTTTAGATGTCCCTAGTACTTACCATTTTTTATAAAGATTTAGCAGGTTATTAGTCTCAGAAGTTAAATGAAGAAGGGGCCAAAACAGTTTATTCATTTACCACGCTTAGTGAAAGGTATTATTTTTAATGTTTTTGGCTGATTCAGTCTAATCAATTTAAGTACCAATTGGCAGCCATGGATATAGTTGATATTGCTGTTTGAAAGTCTTGTTTTCCAGCCCAGCTGGAAAGGGAATGGAGACTCTTCTAGCTGTTTTTCAGACTTGTTTGAAGTTTTTTGTTTTGTTTTGTTTTTCTTGGAGTTTCCAGGGCAGATGCCAAGCTGGCAGCAAATGAAGTATACTGTAATGTGAAGCCTTATAAATATATGTTGGATTGCAGCCATCATTATCAAAAGTGCTGGTACAGAAATGTGCAAAAGAAAGATTTTCAAATTACCGTTGGCCTGTACATACAAATGTTAGCTTGTAAAGCTCAAGAAATACTAAACTGTAGTCCATTAGTCCCCTACATTTTATTGCCCTTTTTGGAATAATCATGTACTTCAGAACATCCTTTAATCTGAGCTGGCTTGTGGTTGTTTAAGAATGCAGCTTCTTTTTTCTTTATCCTTTATGTACTCAGATGAGGAAAATTTACTGCACTTTATAAATAAATCAGAGTTAAAAAGCAAATTTTCTTCCCACCTTTTTATCTTCGTGGAGGCCCAGCTTTAAGGCATTTGAGTGATGCATTTATACTCGGCCTCACCACTAGTTCAACTGAAAAAAAATCTTCAAAGTCCCCCTTTCTTCCCCTTCTGGTAGGATGTACTTTTTGAGGTCATGGTAGAAGAGCACTGTTCTTATGGTATTCAGGAGCAGAACTTTGTTTCAATTGCTCAAGGCTTTCACTTCTATTTCATCACCTTGTGGAAATTCAAGTGGACCCCACCTAAAATGATCATTACCTCTGTCTTTAAGACACAGATTTTACTTATATTAAGACAGAAGATGCCTAATTATTAGTACAGCTAATTTATCATGGTTTTACTAGACAAGACGGTGATTTACATTAACGAGGCCTTCTTGCATATTCAGCGTTACCATTCGATCAGCTTAGCCAGGGTGGCAGTACTGGAAACTGGATTTCACACACCCCCTCATGCTTACAGTGGAATATTAAACAGTATTTGCTATTTGTAAACCAGGGTAGAAATTATCACTTAAAAGCCATGTGCTTTATTGTATGAAGTTCTATTTTAACATTTTAAAATGGTCTTTAATATATACCTGATGAGGCCTAAAGTTTAAGACTTTAATTTATGTGGTCATAAGTTGTAAACTAAATGAATAAAAATTAGTAAGTAAGAATTACGTGAAAAAGATTTGTCCTGTGAAATTGAAAGTATTTACATTAAATAGCTCATGTGAATTATTGAATTAAATTATAAAACAACTGTCTTTTAACATGGATAGAACAAAGTTGATATTTTAGCCTTAGTCATATGTTTTTATAAATATGTTATCTAATTTTCTTTTGGCTAATGAATGGTACATAATTTAAAATTATGTGACATATAATTTAAACTTTTAAAGTTTTCAAATATTGTCCGATGTACTTTCTTTTCTATTTATGGAAAAACTGGCTGTGCAAAGGTAAACCTTTGCTACAACAGCTCTTGCCCTGCGTAACCCCAATACCCTGCAATGAGGCTACCATTCGCCACCAACAGCAGCCTTTCCCTCTAAGCCAGCCCTCAGAATCCTTGCTATAGAGCATTCCAGGCAGCCCCTTCTGGCCAGATGGGACCATCACACCAGAAACATCTATTTGCTAACCCAGGTGTAGACCATGGGATACCCAATACAAATTATATGACTTGATGTTGTTCCCATATGCTGTTTTAATATTTAAATATTTGAATATTCAAACAAATTAGTCAATGTTTGTACCAAGGAAACCCTACATAAATACAACTCAAGGCTTCCTATTCTTGGGCAGATTAATATAGAAAGGGTGAAAATGCACCAGGCCAAATTAAAATTCTCCGTAGTCATCAGGGTCCTCAGTCTTTTATATAGTGATGCCCTTGGAATCAGCATTCAATGTGATATCCAGTTATTAATCACCATTATCTATGAGGTAATATTACTATTATGTGGCAGAGAAAGCATTGCGAATATTAAGGTCTTAGAACTTAACAACCAGTTAATATTAAGGCCTTAGAACTTAACAACCAGTTAACATATAAAAGTGGTGGACAACATGATATTTAGGTTCCTGTTCATAAAAGTGGACAACTTAGAGAAAAGCTTTTAAAAACTTGCAGAAGCCTATACCCTATTACTATTAAAATGCAGTAACTGAAATGCAGTAACTGGGAGCCACATCTGGCATGCATCTTGGTCTGGAATGGCTTAGCTCTCATGCAGGGCATCACACACCTTTGGCATTATTAAACCCTGCAGGTCATAAACATGGTGACCATGCCTGTAAAACAGACACTCCGAGAAAGAGGGATTTCAGTGGGAAAATTGCTTTGTTTATCAGGGGGCTTCAGTAATTACTGTCATCTTCAGGTAGATGGACATGAAGAGATAAAAACAGACACAAGTAGTTCTTAAAATGAAAACTAAAGGGAAGATGCAGGGTGTATTGTCTCAGCCTGTAAACAAAGAGTTGTTTATTTGTAGATAAGCCCTGTCCCAATACATGGGTGCAGTCAGGGGCTGGAAGTGGGGAGGAAATGCTAATTTCTATAAACATTACCTCATTATAAAAGGGCAGGAGAGTCTTGCTGAAATGGGAATTAGGTGACACTTTCTCTTAGTGTCTTTTGAGCAGTCTTTTGACCACTTAAGCTTTGGAAAAGATTTTCATTTGGGGGGAGGAAGTTTGTATGATATTTTGATACTTTATATTACATGTATGTTCTTATTAAAAAGCCTAGAAATGATTTTGGATTTTTCAGTGTTCAAACTCCAATCTGAGTAACCCCCCAAAAGCTCAAATTACTTTTTGCTCACCTCTTAAAAGACAATGGCATGATAGTTTAGAATTGTCTTTTTCCCCCATTATGATTTTTTTTGTAAATTTGATTTGGGTGAGTTAAATTACCTCATCTATCCCCAGCATTCTTCAGTGTTACAGCTGGTAATAAGATAATGTTTTATATATGTGTAAACTTTCCCATTTAGAGAAGGTGAGCCAAGTTAATCTTAACCTATGGCATCTGGAAAATCAGGAAAGCAACATAGTGTAGTAGCCAAGAACAGGAACTCTAGAAACAGACTGCCAGGGCTGGAATCCTGGCTTGACCTATTACTTGAGGTGTGTCACCTTGGAAATATTTTCTAAGCCCCAGTTTCCCGTTCTGTAAAAGTAAGGGTATAATAACTCTCTTACACAGGTTTACTGTGAGAATAAATGAAAGGAGGCATATAAACATCTTTTGCACAGTGCCTGGTGCCCCGTCAGAACTCAGTATTAATTATTATTAACTTGTATGCCTTTAGAAACAAAAGCCTTGTTTTCTATGAATATGCAAAGATTTCTTTTGTTTTATTGGACTCTTTCAACTGTGTAGTTTAGAGTTGAGGTAGGAAGAAACGCGATGCTTATCAGTTCTTTTGGGCAAATCTACCAGAGGGCAGGAAAATAATTGAGGCACTGTGTTGCTCTATTGGGCTGAGTGCCCTGCAGATCAAGTGCTGGTAGACCAATAGCATTCTGTTGTTACACTGGTTTTCAAAGAAATTGAGATATAATTCATATGTCATAAAATTCACCTTTTAAAAGTATACAATTTGGTGGGTATATTCACAAGGTTATGCAACCATCACCAGTATCTAGTTCTAGAATATTTTCGTCACTCCATATCTGTTAGCAATTGTTCCCTTCCCCTCTTGACCACCTCCTACAAATAACTAATCTACTTTCTGTCCCCATGGATTTACCTACTCTGGATATTTCATGTAAATAGAATGACATGATATGTGACCTTTTGTGATTGGCTTCTTTCACTTGGCTTAATGTTTTTAAGGTTTATATACATTGTACCATGTATTAGAGTTTTATTCCTTTTTATAATTGAATAATATTCCATTGTATGGATATACCACATTGTGTTTATTCATTCATTAGTTGATGGAGACACATGATTTTATACAGTTTTTTTTTTTTTTAAGGAAAATCTTTGAAAATGGTTTTGCCTTCATCAGAATATGTATTACAGAAAGACTTAAAAGCATACATAATATGCTTTTTCTCCAGAGACAAATTATTTTATTTTCAACTTTTTAAAGGGAAGTTTTATAGAATTTGGATGAAAAAAATTGAATCTGAATTTCCTTTTAGAGAGAGTTAAATATTGTTCTTTTATTCAAGCCTAGTTCTTCTATATTTTAACTCTGGTGCTTTTCTGAACTTCTCTAGGGAAAAAGAGGAGCAGCTCACTCGTGTGACTGAAGTTCAGAGGTTGCAGGCCCAGCAGGCAGATGCTGCTCTGGAAGAGTTTAAGCGGCAGGTGGAACTGAACTCAGAGAAAGTCTATGCTGAAATGAAAGATCAGGTAGGGAGGCAGCCACACTATACTTTATAAAAGTCACTCTCTAAAAGTAGGAAGGTATATTCTTACCTTAAATATGACAGAAAAATTTCACTTTTTAAAAAAGCTTTATCAAAATTAGCCATACAGTTGGGTCAGAGATTCAGAATGAGAAAGGGATATCATCACCCCTTGATTCATCCTTAAAGCAATGCCAGAATAATTTAGAAGTTTCTTCTAAAATGTAGTAATAGCAAGAATGTGTCTTGGCTGGGAGGATAGGTCAGCCTACAAGAAAAATCCCATGACTGATCAGTTTCTTTAGTGCAATAGCTCAAGTTAACCATGTCTGTGTTTCTTGGTTCATAAATAGTGTTTTATTGACCATTTACTGCAAACTGTGTTCAGTTGACAGCTCAGAAGGATAGATAGATGCTGTCTCCAGTTCTTATATAGGATAAGTGATAAATTCTTTTCAGTTATGAACAAAATTTTTTTGGAAGAATAAAGGGAATTATTACAAATGCCTAGATACCATTATGAAGAGTCAATACTTGTTAACACTATGGTTATATCACACAAAAACTTTCAGGTGAAGTTTTAGTTTACTCTTTTATTCAGGTCTCATCACATTAGTCTTTCCTCTCCACTCTGAGAAAACTATGGTAATTAGTTTAGTGTGTACAGTGGGCCCTCCATATCCATGGGTTTCATAGCCCATTTTGTTTTGGAAAACAAAATTTGCTAAAGTTCTGGAAGGAAAGACTTAAATTTATGTAGCATACTATGTTGAATCCATGTGAAGGGAGTGATATGTGGATGTTGTATGAGGTATATTAGGTTTGAGAAGTAATCTAGAGCCGATTTAATGTATACAGGAGGATGTGCATAGGTTTTATGGAAATATGCCAGTTGGGATAAGGAAACTGAACATTTGTGGAGTTTGGTATCTATAGGGGGTCCTAGAAATATATTCCATGGATACTGAGGGATAAATGTATTGATTCAGTTGTTTTTATATTTTATATGTATATATAATATCCATATTTAATATGTATATGTGTTATGTATACATAATATCATTCCATAGCCATATATAATTGTTTTGTTTTTCTGTTTTTTAAAAATTAGATAATTACTAACAGATTTTGTATATTATTCTTGTTTGCTCTTTTATATTTAATATAGTAGTATACCTGTGTTCTAACCATGCTGATTTAGCATAATCCTTTAAGGCTAAATATATTTTATTATATGAATATATCATATTTTATTTATCAGTTTCTCTATTAAGATATATTGAGTTTATTTTTCACTGTTTAGAAAGAATATTGCAGTACTTATTTTTTATTTTATTTTCAACTGAACTTATTTTCTTTAGGAGTCCTAAGCACATACGTAGTAAAATCCCATGGGCAATTTGAAAAAAAAAAAAAGGTGTCATAAACCCCTGTAGGGGTTGGACCTGTGTTTATTTTTGGTCTTATTTTCTCAATTCTGATTTCCGCTTACACTGATTTGTGTGAGTTTGGTCCCTGAGGGTAGTCTGAGAGCTCATTCTTTGTGTTTGCCACACCCTGGCTGAGGCAAAAGCTAGATTCCTGCTAAGATCTTGAACTGGAAAGTGGAGACTTTCAGTCCCTGCTAAGGTTGCAATCAAGGCCCAGACCCTAGCATATAAGTTTGGTCCAAATATTCAATGATGCTGCATCCAGAAGCTTTGTGATAGGCTTAAAATTAAAGGAATGGAGACAATTTTGATGGAAAAGGCCCCAGGCAAGAATTTTCAAGTATACTGTCAAGAATTTGAGGCTCAGAAATAGACATTTGGAGGTGCTAAGACCATAGCTGTGACAGGCATTTTTGGCTCAATAACTGCTTTTGTTGGGGATGATGATATAAAATTAAGAGATCACAGAATTCAAGAGTAAGTAAGGAGAAAAAGCAAGCAGACAACATGGAACCTGTGAAAACATTCTTTAGAATAAGGAACAGGCTTCTGCATTAGCCCTCACAAGTAAAAGCACACTTCTGAAAATTATCTGTAGAATTCAGAAAAAAAATTCAGAAAAGTAGTACCTTTATAATAGGCCACTTATCACGTAAAATGAATGAAGCCTGAATACGTCCTGGAAAAAGAATTAAACCTTGAGAATAAAAGTGATTATCCTGCAAGTTTCTAAGTAGGATGACACTGGCAAAGAAATTAGAAAAATGATGGAATAATGTTTTACAGTTTGAAAGAAAAAAAATTGTGACTCAGTTTTATATACAGCCAAGGAGATTTCCACTTGGAAAAATCAATAGAAATACATTTTTGTATATATAAAAGCTCACAGAATATAAGCCATTTATTACTTTTTTTGAAAAAATTATATGAACACACATGAACTAATCCAGAAATTAAGCATAATACTTCCAACACATAAGGAAACCATTAAATAAAATGAATATGAATAGAGAACACTGGAACCCAAAAAAGTAGAAAAAGTTTAAGTAATAGGTTATAAATCTGCTTATAAAATAGAATGCTAATGTTTTTTGATTAAACAACAGTTTACAAAGAAAATATAAATTTAATAACATCTTGAATTCAAATCCCTAAATTATATTAATAAAGATCAAAAAATAGGTGGATAGTGAGAGGGTTTGACGAGCATATTATGTTAAAACTCTTTGTCATAAATATCTGAGACTCTCAAAGTTAAGGAAATGCAGATTGAAATAATTTTAAAATATATAAATATATGTATTAATGAAATTAACAATACACATTTTTATAAAGTCCCTAGAAGATGAAAACAAACTTGAGAGGAGATACTACCAAAGAAACAGAAACAGAAACAAAACAAGATGTCCAAAATAAGACAGAGTATATCATTGTGATAATAAACATTCATAGGTTAAAATTTTCTAGTAAAAAATGTTATTGATAAGCAAATTTAAATTCCTGAATATGCTGTTCGTAAAAGATACAAATAAAGTTATACGAAGATAATATTTTTAAAATGATGGAAATATGTCACATATTATGACAAAAAAGAAGTAAGAATGTGCTGGGCGTGGTGGCTTATGCTTGTAATCCCAGCCCTTGGGAGGTAAAGGAGGGTGGATTGCCTGATCTCATGGTTTCGAGACCAGCCTGAACCAGAGCGAGACTTCATCTCTAAAAATAGCCAGGCCTGGTGGTGAGTGCCTGTAGTCCCAGGTACTCAGGAGGCTGAGGCAAGAGAATTGCTTGAGCCCAAGAGTTTTAGGTTGCTGTGAGCTGTGATGTCATAGCACTCTACCAAGGGCAACAAAGTGAGACTTTGTCTCAAAAAAAAAAAAAAAAAGGAGTGTAATACTACCATACAAATTAGAATCAATGTAAGTCAATAAACTGGACAAGGGGATATATTTTTGCATTCTAAAGTCAAGATTACTCAATCTAAATATGAAAAAGATGTTAAGAATACATAGAGAAGTGGACATAGATAGCCATGGGAAGCTTTAATATATTTTTCTTCATCTTTGACAGATCAGAGGGGAAAAAACCAAACAGAAGGTCTTAATAAAAGTTTATGGTATTACAGCTACATATATTTCTGCTGTCTATCATTTAGAGACAATACTCTCTTAAAGCAGTTATGAAACTCAGTATTCTATAAAGTCTCTCAATATATTTCTAAAACTTAGTATGTCAGAGGACACATATTTTTCACTGCAATATAGTAAAACTTGAAATTATATTTCATTTAAAATTGCTACATTGGACTTCATCAAAATTAAAAACGTTTGTTCTTTGAAAGACACAATTAAAAAACAATAAAAGGAAATGAATCAACCTAGAAATTGGGAGAAAAGATTCATAATATATATATATATTTCAATGAACTTTTATCTAAAATATAAGAAAATATTACAACTCAGTAATAAGACAAAAAATTAAAAATAGGTAAAAGATTTGATTGGGTGGTTCACATAAGATATACAGATGACTACTCAGCACATGAAAAGATGCTCAACATCATCAGGGAAATGCAAATTAAAAACCAAATGAGATGCCAGGTATCAGTATGTTCATTAGAGGGTTAAAATGATAAAGATTGATTGATTATACCAAGTGTGGCAAAGATGTGGCGCAGTTGGAACTCTTTTATACACTACTGGTGGGTATGAAAAATAGTACAACTACTTTGAAAAACTACACATTTTCTTAAAATACTAAATATATAATGACTATAAGTCAGTCATTCAATTCCTTCATATTTAATCAAGAGAAATAAAGACATGTCCAAAGACTTATGCACAAATACTGAAAGTAGATTTGTTCACAAAAGCTCAAAACTTGTGCAACAAAAATGTTCTTTAGAAAGTGAAAGGATGGACAAAATGTGGTATGTTCAATGAGTACCACTCAACATTGAAAAGGAATGAATGTTGACACAACAGCATTGAGGTATCTCAAAATCCTGCTCAATGAAAGAATATGAAAATGAAAGAGTATATAATGAATGTTTTGTAAGCTCAGAGTCCTGTTAGAATTCTCTAGATAAGAATAATGTTCAGTTTTTTGTTTTAGCAGACTGTCAACCCAATTTGTTTCAGAGGGAAAGTCTTGTCACATCTTCTGTCCATGAATTCCACTTTTAATTAAGTTTGAAAGCCTTTCCTATGCCGCCTTGGCTCTGTTTGTACTTGTGCCACTCAAGGGTGAGTCTGACACTTGGGTGGTGATTTAAGTCACCCTGCCCAATGACTGCAGGCACTTGTGGAACATTATCCAGGATGGGCCATATGCTTGGCCACAAGTCTCAAATCTAAAAGAATTGAAATATAAAGTATGTTCTTTGACCTCTACAATAATAAATGAAGAAATAAATAACAAAAGGAAAATCTGGGAGAACCTCACATATTTGGAAATTAAATAACGCACTTTTAAATTACTCACGGGTCAAAGAAGATATCACAAGGGAAATTTGAAAATATTTTAAACTGATTAAAACAAAAATACAGCGTATCAAAATTTATGGAATGTAGTTAAAGCAGGGGTTGGACAAAAATTTATAGTTTTAAACACCTATATCCAAAAAGGAAGTTCTCAAATCAGCAATCTAAACTTCACCTTAAGAAAACCAGAGAAGCAAAGCAAGCTTCTGTCTAAGAAAGCAGAAAAAAGGAAATAATAAAGAGTGCAAGGCTGGATGGGCGCCGTGGCTCACGCCTGTAATCCTAAGCCTGTAGGAGGCCCAAATGGGTGGATGGCTTGAGTTCAGGAGTTCAAGACCAGCCAGAGCACGTGGTGTCTTTACTAAAAATAAAGAAACTAGCAGGCATAGTGGCTCATGCCAAAAAAAAAAGAAAAAAAAAGACAAATATTAGGTTGATTGACCAAACAAATCATAAAAGTAAGGAGATACAGATTTTAAAAGTTAATGAAAGATGAGAGGACGGACACCACAATCAATCCCATAGAAAATGAAAGGACTATAAAATGATATTACTATAAACCAAAATATTCTACAACTTTAATGAAATGGACAAATTCCTAGGAAGATGCAGATTACCAAAACTGTATCTAGAAGCAACAAAATTTGAATTAAACTATAATAAGAAAGTAAATTGCCAATTAAAAATCTTCCTACAGGGCGGCGCCTGTGGCTCAGTCGGTAGGGCGCCGGCCCCATATACCGAGGGTGGCGGGTTCAAACCCGGCCCCGGCTGAACTGCAACCAAAAAATAGCCGGGTGTTGTGGCGGGCGCCTGTAGTCCCAGCTACTCGGGAGGCTGAGGCAAGAGAATTGCTTAAGCCCAGGAGTTGGAGGTTGCTGTGAGCTGTGTGAGGCCACGGCACTCTATCGAGGGTGATAAAGTGAGACTCTGTCTCTACAAAAAAAAAAAAAAAAAAAAAATCTTCCTACAAAGAAAAGCTCAGGGCCAGATGGCTTCACTGGTGAATTATATCAAATATTTAAAGAAAAAAATGCTTTTAATTCTTTCAATACTTTTTTAGAAAATGGAGGAGGAACACTTTCCAGTTCATTCTGTGAGGTCAGTGTTATTCTGATGTCAGAGCTCGGAGAAAGGTATTGTAAGAAAACAACAGATTCTTGTCTATCATGAACATAGATACAACTCTTATTGATATTTTAGTAATCTGAATCCATATAAAATCTGAAACATATAAAAATGATTATACACCACTATGAAGTAGTATCCCAGGAATCCAAGGTTGGTTTAACATTTAACTGTGTAATATTAAATAGAATAAAGGACAAAATCACATGATAATCTTGATGAAGACAGAAAAAACATTTGAAAAGCCCAATACCGTTTATAATTTTTTTAAAGAATCGGGCAAATTAGGACTAGAAACAAATTTGCTGAACCTCATGCAGGACATCTATGAAAACCCCACAGCTAATAAAATAAATGTTGAAAAATTTAATGTTTTTTCTTCTAAGAACAAGGCAGAGGTGTCTACTTTGGCCATTTCTATTCAACATAATATTGGAGGTTTTATTTAGCTAGTGCACCAAGTCAAAAATGTATATAATAAGGTACACAGATTGGGAAAAAAAGGAGTTTAAATGCATCATATATGATCTTGTATGGTAAAAATTCTATAAAATCTATAAAAGTAATATTGAACTAATAAACGATTTAAACAAGTTTATAGGGTACAATATCAATATATTGTCACACTTTTGTGTCCTAGCAGAATAATATCTGAAAATTAAATTAAGAAAACAATGTAATTCACAATAGCATCAAAAAGAATAAAATATTTACAACTAAACTAATGATGTAAATTGAAGATGTAAGTGTTGAAACAAGAAAATATTGCTGAGAGAAATTTTTTAAATTAAATTATAATGGTGTGCATTAATGCATTTATGGGGTACAATGTGCTGATTTTATATACAATTTGGAATGCTTACATCAAACTGGTTAACACAGCTTCCACCTCTAGAAATTTTAAAAGATCTAAGTGGAGAGGTAGTCTTTGTTTATGGATTGGAAAATTCAGTACTGTCAAAATGGCAACTCTTCCCCAATTGACCTATAAGCTCCATGCAATCTCTGTCAAACTCCCAATGTAATTTTTTGTAGAAATTGACAATAAGAAATGATTATTTATACTAGTAAGTTATTAAAAAAATAAATAACTATTGCATTGAGCTATTTTCCAACTGACAGATAGATTCATGAAGGCCTGAAGAAACAAGTGGTTTGACATATTTTCTGGTGGGAGTGTAATGCTATGTAATCTCTCTGGAGGATTGTATTAACACTTTATCGTTTACTGGTTGGTTCTAAGACTTAATTTTTTTAGAAGTACAAAATGTGTAAGATTTGTGCTCAAAAATGTTTATTGTAAAAAATTAGGAAATATAAAAAAATTGGAGATAACCTAGAAATGATAACTTTTTTAAGTTAAAAAAGGGATCTCCTATTTGTGTGATGGAGCTAAAAGTCCTGGGTATAATGTAATCTCAGAAACCATTATATTAAGAACCACCGCTACCTAATAAGGACAGCCAGGGATGTGGAATTGATTCTGGAACTACCATTTCAATTGGTGCCCTCCTCATATCATTTCTGTTCTGTTCTCTGCCCAGGTCATGGTCTGCTTCTGTTTTTCTTCACCAGTTCTGCCAGGCCTGTTTGACCGTCCCTCTTCTTTGCCTTCTTGGTATTATATTATATCTCTGTGGATGGTTAAATGATCTGGTGAAGGACCAATTCGGTGCACGCCTCTCGATCCCTCTACCTCCACTCCCTTCACACAGGCCCTATTCCTGTGTCCTTTGTGAGCAGTCTCTCACCACCTGATCTGTCTAGTGGTGCTAAAATCAGACTCCTTGAAAACCAATAGTGATGGCAAACAATGGGCAGGAAATTTTTTTGGTTGTCTTCTGTTGCAGAAATGTTTAGCAGTGGTTTCAATTACACATAATTTAGCCAAGCGCAATTGGGTTTCTGAAATAAAGCAAGCACTCTTGGTGTGAGTATAGTAATAAGAGACCCCATTGATAAAGGAATCCTCCGTTCACATGGGGAGAATCAGTCTAGTAATTCTTACAGGGCAAATCTGAATGATTTCCAATTATTAAAACATGTATGTGAAAAAACAGTAAATTAGAAGACTTCTCTTGCAGACCATCAGTTGATTAAAAAATGTGAATCTGATATAGCTCAAATTCTATGTAGAAAATCAGAAGTTTAGTTATTTGGAGAATCATAATGTGTTTAGATTCTTTCATAGTTGATATTTTTAAGAGTCTTCCTTTTTGGTTCTTACTTTGCACTGCTTTTCTCTTCTTACAGAAATATTTTGTGTAAAAGCCAGCAGAGCTGTAGGGCATCTTTTTCCATTTGGAAACTGCTGCAGATAGCAAACAATGGGATTTTGAATTAAAAAATAAAAGCTTAGAGTTTGTTTTAGAAAGAGGATTGCTGTTTCAAAAATGAGGCCCATGAGACAAAGTAGAACAGACTTAAACTTAAAAAAAAAATGCTTCTCACTGTTTCTTTCACTTTGAAGACCATTTTATCTCACTTAACATTGTTTAAATAATAACCTAATCTATACTCCAATGGTGAAATCTGCTATAAGTGTTAGCTGTCAGCAATTATTTGTGTAAGAAGTGCATATTTTAATGTGAAAATGTATCACTGTTAGAAATATTTCTACATATGCATACAATCATATTTTTAAAAGAAATACTGTTCTATATTTACCTGTTCTCTGTGAAACAAATAAATGGCTGAGAAACACAACTATGTTCTTTGAAGAATTGGCAGCAATTTTAAAGTGAAACTTTTTTTTTTTTTTTTTGTAGAGACTGTACCGCCCTCGGTAGAGTGCCGTGGCGTCACACGGCTCACAGCAACCTCCAACTCTTGGGCTTAAGCGATTCTCTTGCCTCAGCCTCCCGAGCAGCTGGGACTACAGGCGCCCGCCACAACGCCCGGCTATTTTTTGGTTGCAGTTTGGCCGGGGCTGGGTTTGAACCCGCCACCCTCGGCATATGGGGCTGGCGCCCTACTCACTGAGCCACAGGCGCCGCCCTAAAGTGAAACTTTTTAATCTTGTAAACCAATTGCTTGAATGTCAGTTAACTCGTTCCTCCTGGGGCTTCCACTAGCCGCTTGACTTTTCTAGTTTATTTTTCTCCTCTTGAAAATACATCCTCATTAAATAATGCTAAATATCTGGCTTTAAATTCTTTCCCTTTTATTTATTGTTGTTAGATATATATCTTAACTTCATACCTGGCAAACATACTGGGTTTACCATGAAAACAAAACTCTGAAAACCACGACTGTTGGCTAGTGGAGTTGATTCTGGGTCCTTGCACAGTTGAGACTGGCTAAACAGTTCTTTGCATCCCTAGAGATTTTAAGTTTAGTTCATCATCCTGTTATTGCTGTTTAATTAATGAAAAAATTCTCAGCTAACAAGGAAGCAAGAATGCTATCTGGATCTATTTCTGTTGTTATTTGTTGGATAATGAACAGATTTAAAAAACAAAAATGAGGGTGGTGCCTGTGGCTCAGTGAGTAAGGCGCCAGCCCCATATGCCAAGGGTGGCGGGTTCAAACTCAGCCCCGGCTGAACTGCAACCAAAAAAAAAATAGCCGGGCGTTGTGGCGGGCGCCTGTAATCCCAGCTGCTTGGGAGGCTGAGGCAGGAGAATCGCGGAAGCCCAAGAGCTAGAGGTTGCTGTGAGTCCTGTGTACATCATGGCACTCTACTGAAGGCGGTAAGGTGAGACTCTGTCTCTACAAAAAAAAAAAAAAAAAATGATCGTCGGACCATTTATTATTACTTATGCCTTTGTCCTAGTGTCCTTTTAGGCCCCCGCTGTCATGTAATTTTAAATAAGTTTTTTAGACTACTTTTAAGATAATAAAAGACACAGTATAAATAGAAGCACTTTCTCTCAGTTACCTTTTGATGAATATGAAGAAATCTACTCTTTTAAATTTTGTCTTTAAATGAGATCAGGTAGTAGAGGTAAAATTTTAGAATGTATTTAAAATGATTAAATAGAATGCATTGTGATAATTAATCAATTCTAAATGAAAAAATCCAAAGACAATATATAAGTATTTGGCTTTGAGAAACAAAATAAAACAAAAAACCAGCAAAACAAGCAAAAGGAATTATCTTTAAGTGCTTAACTGAATAGTAAGTGAAGCAGTGAAGCATTTTCCTAATAATATTCATCAATTGTTACTCTCTTTTGCAGAAGCAAAATGAGCCAAAAAAAAAAAAAAATCTGCTGAGAATGTCAGGATGAAAACATGTCATTCTCTGCATTTGGCTAATTTGTGAAAATGGTAACATTGTGTATTTAATACTTTGTTTCATTGACTTATTGGCCAGAGGATTTAACAGATTTGATTTCTTCTTTTCATTTGTTTATAAAAAATTTTGTTAATACCTTCTCTATGCAAGCCAATACTGGAGATTCTGGGGATATAGAGATTATTTACAGACATATTTGTGGCTTGTGTGATAGACCACATGTAAGACATATGATTATAATAGATGATATAAGTAGTGGAGTAAATAGGTGATTAAGGGAATACAGAGGGGCGACATCTAAGGTAGTCCAATGAGTAATTCATCTAAATATCTGCATACCCCATGCCCAGCTTTGTGTGACTGAGTTTCTCATTATATATAAGGTCAGAAATGCAAATCAATTTCATTACCATCTACCAGCACAAATAGAAAATAAAATTTGAAAAAGATACCATTTATAACAATATAAAACAGCTTCATGTACCTTTAACAAAGTATGCATAAGACCTCTATTCCGAAAACTAGAAAATGTTGTCAAGAGAAACTAAAGAAGACCTAAGTAAGCTGAGGAATATATCATGTGTGTGGTTTGGAAGTCTCCATGTTATAAAAGTGGCACTTCTCAGGTTAATCTATAGAATCAGCACAATTCTATATTTCAAAGTCTTAGCACTTTTAGGGGGAAAGTGAAGGGGACTCACAATTTCCCTTCATTCTAAAATGTGTATGAAATACAAAGTACTAAAAATAGCTAAAGTAATCTTGAAGAAGAATACAGCTGGAGAACTCAAACTGCTGGATATTGAGACTACTATCAAACTGTAGTAAATAAAGTATGGTTTTTGCACCCAAGATGACCAAAGAAACAGAGGAAAGGGACCAAAAACAGACTAGTGATCTATGATGAGTCTGATTCACATCAAAGGAGGGACAGCAGTGCAGTGGGCAGACAGTGGTCACCTCAGTGAATTGTGCTGCTTCAAGTAGATAATCATATGGGGCAAAAAAAGAGAATAATCTTATTCCATATTTACCCCATTCACAAAATTAATTTTAGAAAGATTGTAGATATACAAATGAAAGGTAATATAATAAAAATTTCAGAAGAAAATGTAAGAACATGTTTGATAACTGGTTATAGGTAAAGATTTTCTAAATAGGAAACAAAAAGGCACAAAACCCAAAATATTTTAAAATTTCACTTCATTAAAATTAAGAACTTTTCTTCATCAAAGGAGTCCAGTGAAAAGGCACTTCAGAGTGGGAGAAGATATTTTCAATTCAGATAATTGAACAAAAAACTAATATTCAGAATAAAGAGCTCCAAATTTTAGTAGAAACAAACTAAACTCCACATAGAAAACTGGGAAAAATATTTGAACAAATATTTCATGAAAGTTGATTCCACAATGGCCAATTAACGTATAAAAAGGTGCTTCATTTCTTTATCAGGGAAATGCAAATATAAAGCCACAATGTGGTGCGACTGCACATCCAGCAGAATGGCTCAAATGAAGACAGAATAACAAGTGTTTGCTAGGATGTGCAAACTTATACTACTAATGTGAATGTAAATTGGTACAAGTGTTTTGGAAAACGATTTGGCAGTCGCCACTACATCTAAATATATGCATACCCTATGTCCAGCTATTCTATACCTAAGTATATGAACCTACAGAAATGCATATATGCTAACAAAAAGACACATATGAGAACATTAATAGCATTATTTATAATAGTAAAAGCCTGCAAACTAGCCATATCCATCAGCAGTAACATAGATAAGAGAATTGTGGTATATTCACACAATGGAATACTATACAACAATTAGAATGGAGAGTCTACAACTGTACCTTACAAAATGTTTGGACCTCACAGATGCTGTGTTGAAGGAAACCAGCCACAAAGATTACAGAGTTTGTGTCATATCATTTCGTTAATATTAGATACAAAACCAAGCAAAATTAGCCAGTCCAGGTTATTCTTGGGTGAACAGGTAATGACTTCTGAGGTACCATTTATTGACTTTGGTGCTAGTTACATGGCGATATTAAGTTTGAGAAAGTTCATCTATATTCACTTTTCTTTATATTGTATTTCAATAAAATGTTTTTTAAAATGTTAAAAGTATTTGTTCATTTTAATTTATATGAATGAAAGTGTTTAAATCTCTTTAAGAGGGATTTAGTATATTGGTGATATTCTGCAATAATGATACTCATAAAAATACCATTGGTAATTATTTAATTTCATTCTTTTTCTTATATTAAGAAAGAAATATGGAAGTTGAATAATCTGAAAGTTGTCAAATGGATATAATGAAATATGGATCAATGGTCTGAATAGGGAATAATATACAATTTATTAATGAATTTGTTAAGCCTAACATTTTTCTCAACTTCTCTTATAATGTTAGTAAATTATAGTTATATTTCTATAAATATTTATATATTTTATATCCCTTTTATATCAATACTTCTGCACCCTAACATATATAAGATATAGTCTTTCCTTATATTAATGATCATCTCTCACAAAATGAATTACAGATATAATCAATTAATATGTTGATTGATTTTCTTTTTGTGAGGACGTCAGTTGCTATTGAGTCTTCAGTCAAACACAGAAATGTTTACCTGTCTTTCTGCCATTGATAACCTTCTTCCAGCCTGCCCATCTATTTCTATGTATGTGTGCATCTATTATTGGTATAGCTATGTATTTCAGAAAATATTTGAAACATTGTTTCTTATAGTTTATCTAAATGTGCATTTAATACAATAAAATATATAGAAAGTGCCCAAAACTGTATATACTTTTTAAGAAAGGACAAAAAAGTATTAAAGTTATAATACTCAATGTATCCCAGTAACAAAAGATGAGTACAGGTCACCTTCAGCATCTCTTGTAATTGCAGGAGTCAAATGTGACTCGAGTGTTACAAATTTAATACAGTTTTTTCTTTATTACAATGTGTATACATTTTTTGGCACCCTCTGTATTTTGAATTGTGGATTTGTATCCAATCAGGTAATTGTACCATGTATAATATGAAGTATGTATGTCAAATTACTTAAACTGTAATACCACTGAAGAGCAATAACTTATTATGACTATACTTTATGGAAACTGCCTGATGTTCATCCAACATACATTTCTACTTTCTTTTCTTTTCTTTTTTTTTTATTGTTAAATCATAGCTGTGTACATTAGTGCCATCAAGGGGTACAATGTGCGGGTTTCATATACAATCTGAAATATTCTCATTAAACTGTTCAACGTAGCCTTCATGGCATTTTCTTAGTTACTGTATGTAGGCATTTGTATTTTGCATTTAGTAAGTTTTGCCTATACCCATTCTAAGATGCACCGTACATGTGGCCCCACCCATTACCCTCCCTCCACCTAAACCTCCCGCCTTCTTCCCCTTCCTTGGCCCTTATAATAGATCCTTGATCTTATTTAGATACAGTTTTAAAAATACAGACTCTTATAGAAGGATATGGACATTTAATGTAGTTCTAGCGAATGAGATGCAAACAGGATAATTATAGTAATTTGCCATTGGCAGGAACTTGTAGGAAAGCCCCTGAAAAGGAAACTCACCTAATACATGTACATACCCTATGCCCTTATCCCTTTATCCTTTACCCTTTCCTCCCCAGATGTTCAGAGCTACAGAAACCATTTTGCAACCAATAGGGGAAGGTTGAATAGCAGCAACTTTAACCATGACATCTTTGAGCTGCCAATGTAGCAGACTACTTCTGAACTTTTTGTTATATATGGAAAAAAATAAGAACCTGTGTTATTTAAGCTATGGATACTTGGGTTTTCTCTTAAATGTAGCAAAAGTCAATGCCTGCGGCACCATATCAGGGAGATCTAACAACACCCTTCATTACCTTTCTTGTTTCTTTAAACATTAAACAATCTTGCCCACCAAGTTTTACTCTTAGGTTCTCTTAAAGCCTGAATTACACAACAAAGGAGTTTACTTTTTTTTAACTGGAAGTTCAGTGGAATATGGAATGATGTGTGATGAAGCAGAATCTTTTGCATCTATGGCAACTGAGAACCCTATATTTTTATACAAACTTTAAGTATTTTTAAGACTTGCTTTTTAAATTTTGGTTAAACTGTGGACGGAGAATGGAATGGGGTCTAGCATTTTCGGTCAGTATAATCTAAAATGTCATGTTTATTTGAAATCTGTTTTTTATATAGGTGTTTATTGCTATTAATTACCCTCATAGAACTACTCTAACTGCATCCCTTATGAAAGCGGCCTTTTATTTGACCCAAAAGAACTCCCTTTAGCACTTCCTATAAGGCAGGTGCTAGATTCTCTTAGCTTTTGTTTTTTGGTGGAAGGTTTTATTTTAATTCAGCAAGTTTTGACTAAGTGGAGAATACTGTGTCTTTTTTCCCCCCATTTGATTAGTATTTATTGGGTCCCCATATGTACCAGCCACTGTGATAAATGGTTGATACCATTTCACTGATACATCAGTGAACACAGTGTTATGTTACTGTGGAGAAAATAGACATTAAAAACTGCACTAATGAAGATGTAAATTATACTGTGAACCTGAAGGTGATATGTTCTGTGTAACAAAAGAGCAGCAAAGCAGGGAAAGGGAGACTAGTGGACTTGGGAATATGAGGACTGCAATCTAAAATTTACAATGGCATGATCTGGGAGCCCTCAGTACAAAGGTGACCTTAAGAGTCTGAGAAGGAAGCCGTGTAGATATCAGGTAGATACTCCTAGACCCTGAGGTGAGAGCATTTCTGGCATGTTGTAAGCGCAGCAAGGAGGCAGGTGGGCTGGAGTGATGAAGGCAGTGTAATAGATTAGTGGAGATGACCTTAGAGAGGTCACTAGACCTGGATTATGTGAGGCCTCATAGTGGTGGAGTCTATGGCTTTTATTTTTTCTTATTTTATTTTATTAAATCATAGCTGTGTATATTAATGTGATCATGGGGTACAATGTGCTGGTTTTATACACAATTTGAAATATTGTCATCAAACTGGTTAACATAGCCTTCACAGAATTTTCTAAGTTATTGTGTTAAGACGTTTATATTCTATACCTAGTAAATTTCACATGTACCCTTATAAGATGCACTGTAGGAGTGGTCCCACCAATCACCCTCCCTCCACCCATCCTCCACCCTTTCCTCTCCTCCCTTCACTCTCCCCTTTCCCTTCTTCTTGGGCTATAAACTCTGGCAAGATGGCCGACTGGAGCCAGCTTTCCATAGAGGTTCATTTTTTCTTTTTTAATAATAGCTTAGTTGAGATAAAATTCACATGCCAACTATTCACTAACCTATTTTCTGTTTCTATGAATTTGCCTGTCCTGGAAATTTAATGTAAGTGGAACCATACGATATGTGATCTTTTGTGACACTTAGTTAAATGCTTTGAAGTATTAGTACTTCATTATTTTTTATGGCTAATATTCCACTGTGCGAATATACCACGTTTTGTTTACCCATTCACCAACTGATGGACATTTGGATAGTTTCCAATTTGGGGCTGTAATGAACAATGCTACTAGGAGCATTTAGATAAAGTTTTGTGCGGATGTATCTTTTCTTTTTTGTATCTTTTCATTTTCATGTTATAGTGAGGCTAAAATAACATGGTGACTCTGTATTTAACCTGTTGAGGAATTGCCAGCATGCCTTCTAGGGGCTGCACTATTTTACAGTCCCACCAGTGGTGTTGAAGGCTCTGAATTTTCTGCATCTTCCCTGATACTTGTTGTTACCTGTCTTTTTGATTACAGTTATCTTGGGGAGCTTGCAGTAGTATGTCAATCTCATTTTAATTTATAGTTGCCTAATGATAGTGATGTGGAGCGTGTTTTCATATGCTTCGTGCCTATTTGTAGTATATATCTTTTTTGGAAAAATGTCTATTTGGAGCCTTTGCCTATTTTAAAATGGAGTGTAATTGCCTGTTTATAATTGGGCTTGTAAGAATTCTTTTTTTTTTTTTTTCCAAGAATTTTGTCATTTTAACATACAGGATTCATTGGAGATAATTTTTGTACATAATTTGAGGAAGAGGTCCAATATCCTTTGTTCATATGTGTATATCCAGAGTCATGTTGGAAAGCCTATTTTTCCCCCTTAATTTTGACATTATTATTTTTTTTTATTAAATCATAGCTGTATACATTAATGGGGCACCGTACACTGGTTTTATAGACCGTTTGACACGTTTTCATCACTCTGGTTAACAGCCTTCCTGGCATTTTCTTAGTTATTGTGTTAAGACATTTATATTCTACATTTACTAAGTTTATAAGATATTCTAGATATAAATCTCTCACCAGAGATATGATCTGGAAAAATTTGCTCCCCTTCAGCACATACCAAGAGTTTAATTAAATCTTGTTGAATAAATATTTGAATGTCCAAAATTGTATTTCTACTACATTGTTGGTATAATACTAAATTCTAATATTGTACCAACAATGTAGTAGAAATACAATTTTGGACATTCCAATATTCAATACAGTTATATACCCATTTTAATTTCTGTCCTTAAATTATTAAAATCTATTAAAATAATTGATGTGTCTTTTATTATTTTACCACCTTAAATTCATCATTTTGTTTCATGCGGTGTTTTAATGACTGGAAAATTACCAAGACATAGAACACAATTTTTTGTTTAAAAATTTAATATTTGGTTTTTAAATTTTGTAGATGGAAAAAGTAGAAGCAGATCTAACTAGATCCAAGTCTCTTCGTGAAAAACAGTCAAAGGAGTTTTTATGGCAACTGGAGGATGTGAAACAGCGATATGAACAGCAGGTTGGTCTTTTATTTTGATAATGCCATTTGATTTTTCAACATGTATGTAACCCCTCTTTTAAACATCTCTTTATATGACAAAATATATGCATAATGAAAATCTTGCTAAGAAATGTTATCTCAGTATATTTGAAATATTTAAAGTAATATTTATTTCAATAAAATACGGAAATGGAGAATTTAATACTCTACAGAAGTCTATTTTGATGGTTACTCTGAATTTTAATTGAAACATTTATTGTGATTCTTGAGTTCTTCTGTTTCCGTTGGCACAGTTTGAATTATTTATTTGTTTGGGAAATTGTGTTGGGTGCCTACCATAGGCCAGGTACTGTTACTGACACTGAGGATAGCAGTGATGGAGATAGCAAGGTTCCTTCTCTCACGGGGCTTACGTTTGCTGGGCGGTCAGTAGAAAAAAAATTTTTAAATGAATTTTGATGAGTGATTCATGAAGAAGAAAAGTGAGTGCACTTATATACTTTGCTCTTTGCTGGCCTTGAGTTGGAGGTCAGGGAAGTCTTGACATTTGTGCTAAGAGTCCCAAAGACTGGGAAGAGGCCAGCTGTGAGAGGAGAATTTCAGTCTGAGGGAACAGCCAATTCAAAGATCCCGAGAAGAGAGCAGGCCAGGAGTGTTTAAGGAACAAAAATGATGGGGATGGCCAGGTGAGCTGGAGTGGAAGGAGAAAGGTTCTAGCTATAGGAGATGAGGGGCAGACAGGTCAGGACTGGAACATACTGAGTGTAGATTTTGTCCTCCCTGCTCTGCCTCTTACTTAGTAATAAAAAGGTTTAATTTTCTTCTTTTAAAAAACAAATTCCTCTTTATTCTCAGAATTTTTAAGATGGCAATTTATTTTTACTTGTTTGTCTAACTTGCCTGCCTTGTTTCCTTAACATTTAGGAAAACATTAATTAAATTAGTAACTTGGGTAATGAAAATGTTTTATAAAGACAATATTTAAACCTTGTAAATCCTGAAACGTGGATAATTTATTATTATTACATTTTTAATCCCCTATTAAGCAAGTAATCCCTTGTGATTACTGAATTTTCTTTCTTCTGCTAATTGATAACGATTGGTGACCAGCTTGAATTTAGTGAGAGGAAAAGTCTGATCTGACATGTGTCCTTAGGGATGTGGTTTTGTTGTTTAATCTTAAAACGTTGGTAGAAAAAGATGTATTTGCGTAAGTTACTTTTATAGCGCTGTCATAAAAGCAAAATAATTACAGAGAAAAAAGTCTGTGAATTGTTCCTTGCTTTCATTATCTGGACTGTCCCGCTCCATTCCATGCAGGCAGATCATGCTCATCCTTAAGGCTCAACTCCTGTTCCAACTCTCCTATCAAATGTTACTGGACCTACAAAATTTAATCATTTAATCATTTTTTTTCTTTCTTTAAAATCATAGCATTTAACATCTGATTATTTTGTACACTTAGCTCTTGTATTATATAGTAATAATCACATAGAACTAATTTTTTTAATACAGAAAGGGTCTTATCAGAGAGAAAAACTTTCTCTTATATTGCTTTCAACCTCTGTTGCATTGTGTTTCTGTGATTGAGTTCCTACTAGAAACACAATTCATTATTGTTGAATTGATTTTAGTTTTAATCAATGGATGTCTATTATGTGTGCATTAGAGGAAAGGAATTTTAATGTCCTTAATTTGATCATTGATGAAGCCATCCCCTTTAGTTGGCTGTATGTGTATGTGTTTTATTTTTTTAAAAGACTTTTGGCTTAGATGATTCTGTATTAATCATCTTAGGTAGTAAAATTACTTGCTCAAGGTGATAAACTAAGTAGAGTCTTAAGCAGAGTTCAATTTCTGATTCATCTGGTATTCTTTTTCTTTTTTCAAGCTGTCTATATGACATTTCCCTGATTAAAAGGTTTTTTTTTTTTTTTGAGGCAGAGTCTCAAGCTGTCACCCTGGATGGAGTACCGTGTCCCCACAGCAACCTCAAACTCTCGGGCTCAAGCGATTCTCTTGCCTTAGCCTCTCAAGTAGCTGGGACTACAGGTGCCCACCACAACGCCCAGCTATTTTTTGGTTGTAGTTGTCATTGTTGTTTGGTAGGCCCGGGCTGGATCTGAACCCGCCAGCTCCTGTGTATGTAGCTGACCCCCTAGCCACTTGAGCTGCAGGTGCCAAGCCCAATTAAGATGTTTTTAGTAGTAATCAAACAACTATACATATAAAAGACATTCATTCTTTATAATTCTTGCTTTGTACTACTTGCAAATTACTTTATTATATAGTGAGTATGAAGGTTACATACCACAAAGGAAATAATAAAATATTTAAACCTAATGAAAATAAAAACCTAACATCAAAACTTGTGGAATATAGAAAAAATAGTAATTTGGGGAAGATTTATAGCATTGTGTGCTTATATAAGTAAAGGAGACAGTTTTCAAATCAATTATTTAAAAGCTTCTTCCTTAGGAAACCAGAAAAAGTTAAGAAAGTTCAACCAAAAACAAGCAAAGGCAGAAAATAATGTAAAAGCAAAAATGATTGAATATAGAAAAAAAAACAATAGAAGTAGGTACTATTGTTAATTTAACAGTTGAGGAAACCAAGGCACAGAGAGTACGTAGCCCAGGATCACAATCCTGAGTGGCAGAGCCATGGTTCAAACCCAGGCTTTATAGATTTAACTTCCTTGCTCATAACTGCTCTGATAGACTGCTT
This sequence comes from Nycticebus coucang, assembly GCF_027406575.1. Classification (NCBI taxonomy): domain Eukaryota; kingdom Metazoa; phylum Chordata; class Mammalia; order Primates; family Lorisidae; genus Nycticebus; species Nycticebus coucang. The sequence goes on from NC_069797.1 coordinate 66,838,578, forward strand.
TTTAACTTCATCACAAACAAAATTGATGAAATCCTCCAAGACAAGACAAAAGGCAAAAAGATAGAATAGTTCAGAGGCTGCGTGAATCCATCCAGGGAAGGTGAACATCACTGTCTAGTTAGGAGTCCAAGAGAGAAAATAGAGAAACTAGAGAGTGGAAATTATTAGGGAAACAATGCAAGAGATTTTCACATTGCTGAAGGAGAAGAGAATAGAAAAATACATCTATGGAATTCTAAAGCACCAAGGATAAAGGGAACATTTTAAAACACAGGCAGAGGTGGCAAATAGGTTGATTTCAGGCAGGATCAAGCCTTCAAACTTGTTTTTGTTTGGCCAGCCCTTGGTTTCTGATATCAATTTTTGAATAAGTTGTTAAAGTTTAAAATGCATATAATTATACATAATATACCAATTTCAAGCTTATCTTGCAATCTTAGTAAATCTAGCAACTGTATGCCTGAATTTTCCCATGACAACAATCAACTGGAACTGAGAAACAGTACTGCTATTATACAGGGCAGTCCTTGTTGATTCACTGTGACCCTTTTTATTCTTTATATGTCTTACGACACAGGCTTCATCCAGTTGTGTTTCAGGCCTGTTCTCTGATCTCACATGAGTTTGAAATCCTTCCTAAAACTTGAAGAGTGAAAAACAGACCATATATGAAGGAATAAGAATCAAGTTAATTTCACAGTGTTGAATAGCAAAACTGGATCCTCAAAGAGAATGCCTTGAAAATTCTGTAGTCCAGCCATTAACATGATGAAATCATTTATCATATAGGCAGCCTAAAGGCACACAGGGACATGGACTCATAAAATTTGCTTCCCATGTGTAATCTTAAGAGGTTACTTAAGATTATTCTTAGAAAAATAAGACAGTAAACTGAGGATAATGAGGATTTGGGACCTAGCAATGAGAATAATAATGAGGAAGGAACAGGATGTTTGCTGTTCAGAGGTCTACAAAGGAGTTAGAGCATGAGGGATTAGGGTGAGAGTGAGTCTTCAGGAATATGCGGATAGCCTGGTTAGGCTTTGGTAAACATGATTCCAAATCTCAATGGCTTACCACAGTAAAAGTTTACTGCTCACTTATGCCACATGTCCTTTGAGGATTGACCGCATCTCCAATCCATGCTATGTCATCTTGAAATCCCATTTCCATAATGACCTATCTGGAACATTAAAATGGGAAATGGAAAAGGACTTACGTTGAGCATATTCTGGCTCTTAAAGTTGACTTAGAAGTAAGTACATTGATACATCCCCTCACATTTCATTGGCCATAGCAAACTTGACCTCGCCAATGTAATCCTCCTGTAGGAACAGGTGTCACAGAGAAGACCATCAAATAGGGGTGAGACTAAAACAATTTATCACTGTTACTATGCTCATAAAACTTAGAAATATAAAAAATTAGACAACATTGGCATTGGGTTCCAGAAGCACTCTTCATAGGGCAGCATAGGTGTTATGATATTGGACCAGTAAATAAGTTGCTGTAGTCCAGAAAAATAAGTACTCTTCATTGAAGAAAATGTGCATAGTCACAGTAATTAGATTACATTATCGTATTCAACTCTGAAAACTAATTGTTGTTACAGAACATAAATGTTATCAGTCTGGCTATTGTAACAGTAAGAGTAGAGGTGACATAGGCATGGAAATGGGAGAATGGGGCAAAGGAAGAAGGAGGATGGCTGAGAGAACTGAGGTGTTTCAATTATGAAACAGGGGTTTGAGCTTCTGCCCTTGGAGTGAAGCAAGACATACAGGGTCAAGATACAGGGTTGACCATGGGAGGAACTGAAAGGAATGATGTAACTATACTGAGAAGAAAAGAAGAGCAAAGGCCAGGGAGTGTGAATGAGCTAAATTTCTATTTGTCATTGCAGAAAACTTATCAGCAAAGTCTATCTTTAGTAAATTAAGGAAGAGCTATATAGCACAATAAGGGGTACAGAGGGAACTACCAGAGAAGGGAAAACAGAGATGGCTAAAAATCAAGAGTTGCCACAGTGCAGGAGTGGAATGGGGCAAGGGCTTGTTACTTTTCATTATAAGATGAGCTTTACAATTTTATTTTAAAAAATCATGTGTGTATGTGAATTGTTCATATACATATATAGAATATACATATATGTTCTAGTCTTTAAAAATTTTAATTCATATAGTCTTCAAGCCAAAAAGTTTACTTTTTGGAACTTATCCTACAGAAATACTTACACATGTGCAAAAAGATGTGTGTTTAAATAGGTTTGTGGAACACTATTTGGAGTAATGAAAATGTAAATAAAGTGAATGATTAAATAAATTATGCTAAATCCATATTATAGAATATGCACTTATTAAAAAGATTGATATGAACAACAAGAGATGTTGTTAAAGGAATAATGCTTATTTTAGAACACTTTGTATATAATGATCCTATTTATGTAAAATTAAAACATGTGTCTGTATTATACATACGTAAATTCAGTAAAAAATTCTACATGATTATATATATATGGAGTTGGTATGGAATTATGGATTAGGGTTGTGATGAGTGTTATTGCACGCTCTAAATGCACCTTTTTTTACTTGAAATTTCAGAATAAGCATGTGTTATGCTTATTAAACATTAATTTACAAATACTAAGAAGCAATAGAATGAAATGCATATTATGGAACCTTTATATAATACTCTGTTTAAAAAAATTTCAGTTCCCATAGGCACTCTGTAGGATATTAAGTGCATAATAAGTTTGTCTTAATGAAATATAAAATAAATTAAAACAATTTATGTATAGTGTAAAAATAACCAATAGTTGAAAAGCCTAAAAGAGAATAAAAGACGTGGAAGATAGAGCATTAGCAAATTATTTTTAAAGGTACCCAAATGTGGATAACTTCAGGGTTTCTAGCCCCCAAAGCCAGTGCAATGGGGTTAATTTATCAGATTATTTTTAAAAAGTGGTATAATACAAAAATGAAGAAGCTAATTTTTGATTAATACTTGATGGCAGCTGAAAGTCATTTTGACATATGCCAACTTCAATGAATGTATGGATTTCTATTAAATAAATTTAATCTAAACAGCCATGGAGGATAATTTCCACAGCTTTAATAACTGTAGGGAGGTTGATTGGGGAACTGGTTTTAGAAGCTAGGTGTAGAAATTATATTGAAAAGTGGATCCCAGGATTAGGGAATAAGGAGCCAAGAGGGAAACAGAAATAATAATTAATGAAATATAAATAAGAATTATAAGGAGAGACAAAGAATATTACTTTTTATTATGCTGTAGTTAAAAAGTACAATTGAGTAATTTTTGGATAAAAGGCCATATTAGAAGCACTAATAAACATAAGAAAAATTTCAGTTCGTCTAAGTAAACCAATGAATGAACATGTGAGAAAGGAAAACCACATTTAAAACTCTTTACATAACACAAGTATGAATCAGAAGTTATTGTGCTATAGAGTGAGTCTGAGAAGTTGAAGAGTAACATAGGAGAGTTTTAAAATTAGATTTTTATTTTGATGATAATCGTGTGGATGACAAATTTATAATCAACTGTAGCCAAATGATTTCAGCACTTGATTTGCATTTATTTTGTGATTTTTTTTTTGGCACAAGTTCAGCTTTTTGAGTTGGACACAGTAGGAAAAGCCACCGAGGAAAACTTAAACACTTTTGACTTTTTGTGTTAATAAAAAGGCAAATTAGAATTAACAATGATGTACCATCTAAAGTTGACAGAAGCTGCAGGAGATTGGTACTTTCATATATGCTAGTGGCATTGTAAATTAACAGCCTGTTTGGGAAGGATTTTGGCAGTATCTACCAAGAGTCATAAAAAACACATACACCCTCTGGTGCAATTTCCTTAACCTCAAAAAATCAGACACAAATATAAAAACGATGATGTTAATTATTGTTTAGGGTCCTCAAACTACTGCCCGCAGACCACATGCGGCGGTGTGATTGTATTTGTTCCCGTTTTGTTTTTTTACTTCAAAATAAGATATGTGCAGTGTGCGTAGGAATTTGTTCATTTTTTTTTTCTTAAACTATAGTTCGGCCCTCCAACAATCTGAGGGACGGTGAACTGGCCCCCTGTTTATAAAGTTTGAGGACCCCTGGTAGATGATGGAATCATGGTGAATTCTTTTTCTATACCCCTACTATCCACATTATGACAGAATCACTTTCTTCTTTAAAAAATATATTCATATAAATTTGTTTGGAAGCATGTTAAGTTTCAAAAGCTTTTCTCAGAAGGATAGATTTAAAAACCTACCAAACTTTGGTATGTTTGTGTTGCCTTGATCAAAAATGTTTTACACAATAAGAGATACTGATGAATTCTTTAAAGCAGCAGTTCTCAACCTGTGGGTCACGCCCCATGGGAACTGTATTAAAGGGTCGTGACATTAGGAAGGTTGAGAATCGCTGCTTTAAAGGATTGTACTGTTATTGGAACCCATACACTTTTGCATCAGTCTTTCCATTTTTTTTTTCTGTGAGAGAATGATAGATAATATAAATGTAGGTTATAAAAGGAATTTACAAAAACATACAAGGGCATCTTAGGTTGGTGCAGATTTCAGCCATTTTTGTTCTTCCTGTAGCTACACAGCTGTTAATTAGAATCAATATCCCAGGCAGTAACTGACTAAGGAAAGATGAAGGCAGGAATATAAGCTAGTGTATTTTAGGAGGATATTTACTGATGTAATAATATACAAGTGTTTTTCCAGTTAACCTTTCCTCAGCAGAATGTTCTATTAACTGTAACAATATTCCTGCACTCCAAATTATTAAGGTTTTTACTGTGAAAGTTTATCATGACAAACAGTAGACATATAATAGTGGTGTCTACAAGCCAGCATGAGTACACTAAAAATGAAGCCGATTAAACTAAGCTCATTTCCTACTTTGAACGGTGTAGCCAGTCTGGTAGATAAGGAAACAGGGCTAGATATAACGTATCTGGACTTTACCCAGCCATCTGACAAGGTCCTTCATGAAGGCAGTATGTGGAACTGTGCTTTGGATGTCAGTATCTTTATGTGGTTAAGTGATAATTCAGAGGGCCATCTCTGAATGATTAGTGTCAGAACCTGATGTGAGATTTCTAAGCATCTGTCAGTCAGTGGATGATGATAAGGGATAAAAAAAAAGTTTGAAGTTTCTCAGTGCTTGGAGAGTTCTGAGGAGTAGTTAATATGTAGGATAAGGAAATCAGTTTTCTGAAGCTTTAAGCAGGCTGGAATTAAGATTATATTTATTGGGGTTGAATATAAAATGTCATGCTTTGGTTTAGAAGATCAGTCACTAAAGTATGAGAGTGAGGGGTGAGGAAGACAGAAAGAGACAGATAAGGGGAGTGTGGTGCCCAGCCAGTGGGACAGGAGAGCTAGTGGACATGGTCCCTGCCTATTTTTCCTTATCAGGTCACATAGGGAATACATCAATTTTGGTCACCACATTTTTTTTTTTATTGTTAAATCATAGCTGTGTACATTAGTGCAATCAAGGGGTACAATGTGCTGGTTTCATATACAATCTGAAATATTCTCATCAAACTGTTCAACGTAGCCTTCATGGCATTTTCTTAATTATTGTATGTAGACATTTGTATTCTGCCTTTAGTAAGTTTCGCCTGTACCCATTCTAAGATGCACCGTAGGTGTGGCCCCACCTATTACTTTCCCTCCATCCTAACCTCCCCCCTCCCTTCCCCGACGGTGACAAACTGGAACAAAAGAGAGTTTCTAGAATATAGAAAGGTCTGGAACTATGTCAGAATATTTAAAGGAATAAGGCTATGTTGCCAGTGAGAAGAGGAGACTAAGGAGAATTGCGGTGTCTTTATTTGAAAATTTAATGTTACAGGAGGCTTTAGGCTTGGTCTGTTATGATAAGAGTCCTAAGAGCCCATAGTTTCTGGGACCTCCCCTGGGCAGGGCTCTGCTCTGCTTTGCCTGTATTCAGCCCCTCTCTATCTTCACAGTATTCTCCAGAGACAGCTACCATTGTTTATTATTTTTATCTTCAGTTGTAGAAAAGGAAGCGCATCTAGTTGCATGCCTGGCCTGAAGTCCCATGTAGTTAATAGATGGTGGAATCAGAACCAAAAGAACCAAAACCAGAGCCATGCTCCTTTTTTATTTTTCATTGAAAATCGTGGCTTCCACTCCACTCTACGCACACCCCCGTGGAATTCCAGGGGCAGAAATAGAACCTGTGTGTAGATAATGCTGGGAGGAACACTTTGAGTTGTTTCAAGATAGTTCTTTTCTAAAGAACACTTCAATGTGCAGTCGTTTGTCTTGTGAGAAAGTGAGTTTCCCAGCACGAGCATGTTGAAGAACCTGTCAAGGGCTGTCCTACTACCAAGCTCTCATCAAAATCCAAGATTTGATGTTCTGTTCATTTGTCTGATTAGACTCTTGCTCCTCTCTTGATAGACGGACTTCTCTGGTTGCACCACTGACTCATTTACTCACCTACCTGTCTAGCTTCCGCCTCTTTCTCAGTTGCCATTCAAACACAGATACAAGTGTGAACATTTTTCCATTCTTTTCTCTTACTTTTCTCTAAAAGGTAAAATTGTAACTGCTATAATTATGGCATCTCCCACCATGACGAGATTTAGATGCTGATCATCAGGCCCTTGCTTCTCACGCTGGGGGAAGGATCAGGTGGCAGGAGAGTGGGAGGCGACCTGCAGGTTTTCTGGAGTGTTCCATGCACTCGCTTATGTGGTGGGAAAGCAAAGTAGTTTTACTACTGAGGTAACTTCATATTGAAACAAACATAGACTTTCCTGTTTTGTAAAATGCAAAGTTCTCCTGCATTTTTAAGATAAAAGAGGACGTTTCAAAGAAACTTCCAGCTTGCAGAGGCTGCTTCAGGCTATGCCCTCACATCCCCTAGGGGACAGGTACTATTCATTTTCCCTGCTGCTAGGAGTACTTTGGTGGAAAAGTTTTAAAAGCACTTATCCAGTATCTAATCCTCACATTTTTTATAATGAGGGAATTGACTGACATTCAGAGGAAATGAATGACTTATGCCTTCGGGGCCTCAGTTTCCCTCTTCAGTTTTAATTTTTGAGCCCCTCCCTTATAGAAAGCATTGTGCTGGGAACTGTAATAAAGTCAAAACAGCAACGTAGTATTTTAAAATATCTTAGCAAAAATGCAGGCATAAAGTGTGCAGATGTGGAAAGAAAAACATCAAACACATGGGATAAATACTCACACAAATATCCTGTAAAGCCCAAGCTTTCATCAAGATTTCCTGTTTCTTTCCTGTATAACCCATTGGAACAAAAAGACAATTTAATTGTCTTTTCACAAACCGCATTCAAGTTGGAAACAAACAACCAAGCAGGCGTGCTAGGATTTCCTGAACTATGGGGATTTTTTTTTGGCAGTTCCATTATATCATTCTTTAATCTTACATTTTATATCTTCTTTTCTCACTACAAAGCCTTTAGAGAAAAATGTAGTACAGCAGATAAACAAGTGATCAAATTCTTCAGAAAAAATAAACACATATTGTCAAAGGTTACCAAAAATACTAAAGGGCCAATCTCTTACAAGCTACTGTTATTTGGAACAAACTATTTTGGTAGCAACAACAGTATCAAGGATAAAACAAATTATGCATGATAAGTAAGTGGGAAATTTCAAATTAAGGTCTGTTGGGATATTTAAAAATCAGATGACATGTGATTCTCAGTCCTTTCCTTTGTAAATATCCTAGTCTCTAATTATCTAAGTAATGTAACCTAAAAGCATATGCTGCTTTTAAATGAGACTATTTAATCTACACTGGAAAAAGAAACATCAGAAAGCATAAAATAGGGGGCAGAGGTTCCCAAGAAGGTAGAGATGTGTGGACAAGAGCCCTGTCCGGCAGTGTTGGCCTTGGAGAGGAGAGCCAGGCTTTTGCTGCAACTAGAGAAGAGAAGAGAAGGACAGAGGTACAGAAGTGAGTAGGTCTGCAGTAGGCGGATGAAGACACTCTTACTACTGGAGGATTTTCTTTGTGAGTTGGGAGGCTAAATCATTTGCAGAGACTGGGGAATCACAGGAGCGGTGATGAAAGTGGGAATTGTCTTGTGCTATAGTTGGGTTATAGCCTTCATATGAAAGCTGTAATTTAGTTTCATAGTAGGGCTGAGTACATTGGATACTTTTTCTTCCATTCCTGAGATACTTTGCTAAGAAGAATATGTTCCAGCTCCATCCATGTAAACATGAAAGAGGTAAGAAGGGCCAAGGAAGGGGAAGGGAGGGGGGAGGTTATGGTGGAGGGAGGGTAATGGGTGGGGCCACACCTACGGTGCATCTTAGAATGGGTACAGGCGAAACTTACTAAATGCAGAATACAAATGTCTACATACAATAACTAAGAAAATGCCATGAAGGCTACGTTGAACAGTTTGATGAGAATATTTCAGATTGTATATGAAACCAGCACATTGTACCCCTTGATTGCACTAATGTACACAGCTATGATTTAACAATAAAAAAATAAATTAAAAAAAGTGGTAATTGTTTGCTGTCATTTGGGTGATTGTAAGACAGATCTTACTAAAAAGCTAGACAAAACTTCTTTTCAGTAGTGACTTTCCAGATGAAGTTAATAAGTTAATGACCTGAATTTGTGGGTCTCTCTACAATCTCTTCAAAATGGATTTTGCATGTTTTATTGGTTTCTCAATATGAATTTATGGTACATCCAGGGTATTGTTTTCAATCTCTTTGTCTTATTCTTCTTGCTCAGGGGTGCAAGAAGACTACTTATCATACTCTTTTTTAAAAGTCTTTTTTGTTTGGCCTTCATTTTCTGGTTTGTAATAAATAATTTTTGAGTCCCAGCTATATGCACATCAACCACTTTGCTCCTCAATGGTGATCAAGACAAATGTAAGCTTCAATCTAATGATGCTTTTTCAGATTTCCTTCAAAAACCTCCTAATTTAGGGAATACAACTATACTACAAGTTACAGATTTGTCCTGCAGGCAGTAGATAAAGTGCTCCAGTAAAGCTCCAGAGCCTGGGTTCTTTGGTCCAGGTCACATATTAATAGCTTAGATTAATTGACTAACTGATTATTAGTGAAGGGCAATCGAAAGGGCCTCCTTTTCCTTTTTTTTTTTTTTGGCCTGAAACTTTTCTCATCTAGGCTAAAACAAATTGTACCTTTATCTAGAAACTTTATCCCACTTTGCCTAGAGTGGAAATTAAGAGAGCAAAGATGAAGTCAGTTCTTCTCAGTAACCATGGCATAAAGTGTTCATGTTTAGTGTTAGAGATACTTTATTTAAAATTTTTTCTAAGACTCATCATGTCTTCTCTAAGTAGATGAAAAATGGAAATAATGCTTCTCAATCATCCATTACTTAGTACTTGTTTATTGAGCAATTACTTTATGCTAAACATCTTGCTAGGCGCCTAGGATATGACAGCGAACAAAATAGTCTTGACCCTTCTGAGAGAGGAAGGAAACACGCCTGCCACTCCCACCCAGGCACCTGCACAAGCATGCACACATGCTGTCTCTTTCCTTCCTAAAATACAATGTGAATTAATGTGGGATAATGATAACTGCTATGAAGGAAAATAAAGCAGGCTAAGGTGAGTGCAGCAGCTACTTTATATATTGGTTGTCATTTTATAAGAAGTGTTAGTGAAGGATTAACTGAAGTGACATTCAAACTAAGACCTGAATGAAGTGAAGGAAGAAACCACACAAAAACTTGAGGCAAGAGCATGCCAGGCAGAGGGAAGAGCAGGTTTAACAGTTGTGAGGTCATTGGTGTTTGGGGGGAGTATAGCAAGTGGGGAGAGAATGGTAGGAGACAAGGCTAAGGAGAGGCAGGGTATGTCAAGCACTACGGACCATGGTGGAGCCATTGGAGCAAGATCTGGTGTGCGTTTTACAGAGATCTCTGTAGCCTTGTGGGGCATTCATTGTGGAGAAGGCAGGAGAGGCAGCAGGGGGGTTGGCTAGGATGCCATTATAGTAGGTTCGGGGAGTAGGCTAGAATGAAGTTTGGGGGGTGACAGCAATGGCAAGTGGTCTGATTTGGGATATCTGGGTCAGATTTTACAGGGAGAACTTGTCAACCTATGTGAAATGGCATGTGAGGCACAGAGGGAACTCGAATGGGACAGAAATTTTCTGGCTGAGCAACACAGCAAAAGGTGGTAACAGACATCCAGACATGAGTAGAGAGAAAAGGAAGGAGGTTCCAGGACTGGGCCCAGGGGTGTGCCAACAATTAGAGGCAGGGAAGAGGTGAAGGAAGAAGCAAAGGAGACTGGGAATGTGCAGCCAGTGAGGTAAAGGAAACACTTAGAAGGTGTGATTTCCCATAAGCCATGTGTAGTAAGGGTTTCAGGAAGAAGGAAATGAGTAACCACTTTTTTTTAAGATGTTGCCAAGAGATGCACTCAGCTGGGAACTGAGAACTGACCACTGGATTTGGCAAGAAGGTCTTTAGCCACCTTGACAAGCTCAGTTTCAGTAGAATATGGGAACAAAAGCCTGAATGATGTGGTTGGAGAGAGAAGGGGATGTGAACAACTATTTGGGGGGAATGTTGAAAGAAGGGGACAGAGAAATGGGTGGTACCTAAAGGGGTATGTTGGGTGAAGGGAAAGTTTTTTTTTCTTTTTTTTTTTCTGGCAGTTTTTGACCGGGGCTGGGTTTGAACCCACCACCTCCGGTATATGGGGCCGACGCCCTACTCCTTTGAGCCACAGGTGCCACCCAATCAAGGGAAAGTTTTTTAAAAATTGTAATACAGTAAAAATGTGTTTGCTTGGTGATGAGAATGATCCAGTGTAAAAGGAAATATTGATGATGCAACTGATAGGATAATTGTGAGAGTGTCGTGCTGAATTTGATGAGAGGGGATGAATTCAGTGCACAGATGGAAGGACTCTACTTAGCAGCAAGGCTTCCATCCCTTCAACCACAGGAAAGGCAGAGACCATGGGGGTGGACAAGCCAATTTGGTGATGAGGAAGATGAAGGAGTCCTTTCCTATCTATTTCTAATTCTATTTTTTGTTTGTTCCTGAATGCCACATTATTCCAGTTTAAATGATGAATAATTAGGAAGCCATCATAATGGGTGAGGTAAGGAAAGAAAAAAGAAAGTAAAGACATAGCCCTTTGTGTCAGAGGAGTTTATAACCTGGTTGACCTTTGGCCTTACTACATGTCTCACTAGCTGGCAAACTCAGGTGATTTTTATATTTTATACTCATTCAACAGCAGAGGTGTACTAGATTAAGACAGATGCATATTTTATCAAGAAATGAGTGTGTTTTAGAGAAACAGACCTAAGGTAAAGTAACGTAAAATATATAAAGACATGTTTCCCTCAAAAAAAAAAAAAAAAAACAAAGACGTTTCCCTCCCCAAATTTAGAACTCCATTTCTTTCTTGACACACTGCCTGCTTTTTACTAATTTTTTGTGCTTATTTCTATAAGATGTTGTTCAGAAAGTCAGATCATATTGTAGTACCTCTTATGCCAAAATGTATTTTTACTTTAACTCCAAAGTCTCAGAGAAGATTGCATGTCCTTGAGTTTATCTTTAAGGAGCCCTTTACTTTTCACATAATGGAATATGCGGTACCACATTTTACATTGTAGAACTGCAATTAATGATAAAGATTTCAACATGTTTTAGTAAGAATATAAAATCATTCTAATGACCCTGTGCTAACTTTTCAGGTCTGCTCTGTCCTACCGGAGCCACATTTCTGGAGCTTTACAGAATTAGATAATTTATTTTGATATTTTATGTATGCCATTTCACATATTTTGCAGACTTAATGCTGTTAAGTCTCTATCTCATTAAATAGAAATTACCAGGGTCTGATTCCTTGTTTCTTAGTGTGGATCTTAATGCCATGAGTCTAATGAACAATACAAAAGTAGTTCTAAATTTTACAACCAAGAAGCAAAAATTTTCCTCTAAGAGCTCTTGACTAGTCTGTAGGATGATGTGGAAGTGTTACCTGTCAAGCCCTAAAGAAAAATGCCTGTCTATTAATAGGCAACACTTTAAAGCAAAGAATCCCTCGAAGTACGAGTCTGATGATCAATATAATTTTTCACAGATTTTCCAACGTTTGGGTGCCCTTTATCTCTCTTTTTAAAAAATACACCACATTTACAGTGGTTTGTGATTTTACTAGGTAGTGGCCTTCTCTACTTCTTCCCTATTATTGGCTGTCATGCTGGAACTGCCTTGGCATAATTCTGAGGAAGACTCAAAAGTATCAGGAAAGAGAGAATATGAGAGAGGTTTTGTTATTTTAGCCCAGAGAACCTACCCGCATAGGAAGGCCTACATGATACTGCCTTCACTAGAGTACTGAGGGTACACTGATCATAGAGGCATCGGCACCCCTGAGCAGCCTCCTGGTAGCTTCCTCTGTATTTCTGGGCTGACATTAAGAGATGCTGCTATGGAATTGAACTGCTTACTTTCAATAGGAAGGTAGGGGCCAAAATGGCAGATCCTTTGTGAGACACTCAAGTCAGGTGGAAAGTAGAAACTGCTGTAATGGGCAGCAAGGCTATACTGGCAGTCAGGGTGTCTTGCCTTGCAAGTATCGGTGGTATAGTGAGCCTGGTTTTGTGAGGGATATGATAGCCAATGAGAATATCACTTGGATGTGTAACATCAGGAAGTCTAGAACTGGTGACTAGACATTAGACAGTTTGTCACTTCAGTGGAAAATCATGATCCTCTGCTAAGTTTTCAGATCTAACTAATTTCATAGATTCAGAGCACAGGTGTTAAAGGAATGCCCCATCTTTGTTTCAGACTCTTGGAATACCACTATAAACAAATATACCAACAGGAGTTATTGCTGTTTGACGAGGTAATTTACTACACATAAAGAAGAAAGCAAAAGTTCCAACCCAAATAGTGTCTTTCAGAAATGAGTGACATTAATGTTAGGTGAGCATTATTCTAGAAACGTATGAGAGATAGATAAATCAAAGGATAAGTAGATATGTAGAAAAAAGCAATTTTATTAGAAATATAATCATGCTACATTTTCCATGTTTATTAAAATATTTAATTTAATTTTATGCAAAGTTATTTTAAGAAAAAGGGAAACTGAAAGATTGCTGACACCCAAGAGTTTGAGGTTGCTGTGAGCTGTGACACCACGGCATTCTGCTGAGGGTGACATAGTAAGACTCTGTCTCAAAAAAAAAAAAAAAAGGCAGACTAGAGCCATCTCCTCACCAGCTGCTCTCGGCCACTCTAACAGCCAAGCACATAGACAAGGAAAATTAAGGAGAAGGAGGAAGCAAGAGGAGAGAATAAGGGAAGGAAGTGAGCAAGAAGAAAATATACATGGAGGAACCAACAAAAAATCCTGGCAACATAAAAAACCAGAGTGGGTCAATCCCCCCAAAGGATCACAAGGCAGCTACCAAAGAATATCCCACCTATAAAGAAATTATAAAAATGACAGAAAGGGAATTTAGAGCATGGATGGCAAAAATAATAAAGGAAATTGAAGGAAAAGTAGAAAACCACCAAAAGGAAATCTAAAAATTGATGCAAGAAATGAATATAAGACATGATGAAATTAGAAAGGATATCTTGGAGCTTAAGGAATTGAAGGAGTCATTCAGGGAACTTGAAGATGCAGTAGAAAGTGTCAGTAACAGGTTAAACCATGGAGAAGAAGGAATCTCAGAGCTAGAGGATAAACTTTAGACTTAACTCAGGCATTTTAAAAGGCAGAAAAGAGGAGAGTCAACATAGAGCAATCTCTTAGAGAATTATGAGACTTCACCAAGTGTACAAACATACAAATTACAGGTAATCCTGAAGGAAAAAAAGAGTGATCTAAAAGTATGGAAGCCCAACTGGAGGGTATCATAACTGAAAATTTCCCAAGCATCACCAAAGATTCTGACACACTCCACTTAGATGGATATTAAACCCTCTTAGTCTCAATACAAACAGAACATTTCCTAGACATATTGTAATGAACCTGGCCAAGGTCAAAATGAAAGAGAAAATTCTGCAATCAGCCAGGAGTAAGCACCAATTGACCTATTAGATTCCATGTTAGATGGAAAGCAGAGACTGCTGTAAGGGGTAGATCCATCAGGGTGACAGCAGAGTTTTAGTTGAAACTATTCCAACCAGAGAGGGTGGTCATCTTAAACTTTAACCTTCTTTAACAAAACACTTTTTCAGCCTAAGATTATGCATCCTGCTAAACTAAGTTTCATATTTGATGGAGAAATCAAATCTTTTACTGACATGCAAACAGTAAAGAAATTTGCCACAACAAGACCAGCTCTGTAGGAAGTACTGAGACATGTTCTTCTCACTGACCATCAGAATGGATCACAAGCAAAGTAGGCACCCATAAACTAAAGAACAAAACCTATCTTCCACAGTGGCACAAGGAATAAAACTAAGAAATGGAACTTCACAAAAAAAGATGAGCAGAACTCCACTATACTTATTAGTTCTCTCAGTGCATATGAGTGGCTTCAATTTCCCACTGAAAGGGTACAGGCAGCTTATTGGATAAAAAAAGTACAAGCAAAAAAAGCACAAGCCAACTTATATTGTCTCCAGGAAACACACCTAACCTCTAAGGACAAACAAGACTCCAGGTGAAAGGTTGGAAAACAATATCAGGCAAATGGAAATTGGAAGAAAGGATGGGTTGCAATTTTATTTGCAGATACAAGTGGATTTAAATAAACAAAAGTAAGGAATGACAAAGATGGACAATGTATATCCATTCAGAGAACCATACAACAAGAAGACTTATCAACTCTATATATGCACCCAACTTAAATGTTCCCAGATTTATAAAATGAATCCTAACTGGTCTGAACAATATGATATCTTACAACACTATAATTTCTGGGGACTTCAATACCCTACTGACAGAACTGGAAAGATCCTCTAAACATAAACTAAAGAGAGTATCAAGGGACTTAAATGCAACCCTAGAACAGTTAGGCTTAGTAGACATATACAGAACATATCATCCCAAAACTATTGAGTATACATTCTTCTCTCCAGCTCATAGAGCATATTCCAAACATATCCTAGGACACAAACCCCCCAAAAATTAAAATAATAGAAATTATACCTTGTATCTTTTCAGACCATAAGGGCATAAAGGTAAAACTCAACTCCAGCAAAAATCTCATCCCCGCACAAAGTCATGGAAACTAAACAACCTTATGCTGAATGACAGCTGATTCAAAGAGGAAGATAAAGAAGGAAATCATTAGATTCCTTGAACATACTGACAAGGAAGCCACAAGCTATCAAAACCTGTGGGATTCTGCAAAAGCAATTCTAGGAGGAAAATTTATCACATTAGACACCCACATCCAAAAAACAGGAAGAGCACACATAAACAACCTAATGAACCACCTCGAGGAACTAGACAAGGAAAAGCAATCTGACCCAAAACCTAGCAGAAGAAAAGAAATAACCAAAATTAAATCAGAAATAAGTGAAGTTGAAAACAAAAGAATCATTCAAAAAATTAATGAAACAAAAGATTGATTTTTTTAAAGATGAAGTCAAAAGCCTTTGGCCAGATTAACTATAAGCAGAAATGTAAGATCTCTAATAACCTCAATCAGAAATAAAAATGGGGAAATAATATCAGATACCACAGAGATGCACAGATCATTTCTGGTTACTACAAAAACTCTATGCCTAGAAATTTGAGAATGTGGAGGAAAGGGAATGATACCTGGTATCATACAATCTCCCTAGACTTAACCAGGAAGAAATAGATCTCTTTAACAGACCAATATCAAGCACTGAAATTGAACCAACAATAAAAAACCTCCCATTAAAAATGCCCTGGACCAGATGGCTTCATACCAGAATTCAAAGAAGAGTTTGTACCTATACTACAGAGCCTATTCCAAAATGTTGAAAAGGAAGGAATCCTCCCCAACCTGTTCTATGAAGCAAATATCACCCTGATACTAAAACCAGGAAATGACCTAACTGAAAGGGAGAACTACAGTCCAATTTCACTAATAAATATTGATGCAGAAATACTCAATAAAATCCTAGCAAATCAAATACAGCTACATGTTAAAAAACTTATACATCAAGATCAAGTAGGCTTTATCCCAGGGATACATGGTTGATTTAACATATGCAAATCCATAAATGTAATTCACCACATAAATGGAAGCAGATCATATGATCCTCTCAATAGATACAGAAAAAGCATTTGACAAAATTCAGCAAGAACAAGAACACTTAAGAAAATAAGCTTAGATGGGGACATTTTTTAAACTGAAAGAAGCTGTCTATGACAACCCCACAGCCAATATCATACTGAATGGAGTAAAACTGAAAGCATTTTCACTTAGAATGCACATAATCTAATGAACCATCTCAAGGTACTGGAACCAGACAAGGATGTTCACTATTGCCACTACTGTTCAACATAGTGCTAGAAGTTCTAGCCAGTGCAATCAAGCAAAAGAAGGATATTAAAGACATCCAAATGGGGAAGAGGAGTTTAAACTCTCACTCCTTGCTGATGATATGACCTGATAGTAAGAAAACCTCAGGGACTCAATCAAAAGACTCCTGGAAGTGATCAGAAATACAGTAACAGAGCCGCACCTGTGGCTCAACCTGTGGCAGTTTCAAACCCAGCCCCGGCCAAAAACTGCAAAAAAAGAAAAAAGAAATATAGTAACACTGCAGGGTATAAAATCGGTGTCTACAAATCAGTAGCCTTTGTATCCACCAAATAACAATCAAGCTGAGAAGCAAATCAGGAACACAATCCTCTTCACAGTAGCGTCAAAGAAAGTGAAATTCCTGGTAATATATCTAACAAAGGATGTGAAGGATCTCTACAGAGAATTATGAAAGCCTGAGAAAAGAAATAGCAGAACACCAACAAATGGAAAAGCATACCATGCTGGGAATGGCACCATGGCTGGCAAGAATCAACATTGTTAAAATGTCCATACTACCCAAAGTAATCTATAAATTTAATGCAATGCCATTAAAATACCAACATTATATTTTGAAGAACTCAAAAAAAAAAAAGTTCTTTGTTTCATTTAGAACCAGGAAGAAAACCTGTATAGCTTAGGCGGTTCTTTGCAATAAAAACAAATCTGGACATATCATAGTACTAGACTTCAGGTTGTGCTGCAAGTCCATAGTGATCAAAATAGCATGATACTAGCACAAAAATAGAGACATAGCTCTATGGAACAGAATAGAAAACCCAGAGATGAAAGAGCCTCATGTCCCCATCTGATCTTCAAAAAACAAAACAAAAGCATACACTTGGGAAAAGAATCCCTATTCAACAAATAGTGCTGGAAGAACTGAATTACTACAGGTAAAAAGACTAAAACTGGACCCACATCTCTCACCTCTTACAAAACTTAACTCACAATGGGTGAAAGACTTAAATGTAAGATACAAAATGATAAAAATCCTAGAAGAAAGTCTAGGCAAAATTCTTGATCATATTGGCCTAGGGAAACATTTTATGAAGAAGACTCCATTGGCATTTGCAGCAACAACAAAAATAAATACATGGGACTTAATTAAGTTAAAAAGCTTCTGCACAGCTAAGCACACACCAAATAAAGCAAACAGACTACCTTCAGAATGGGAGAAGACATTTGCATGTTACAAATGTGACAAAGA
The DNA here is from genome assembly GCF_027406575.1 of Nycticebus coucang. Lineage (NCBI taxonomy): Eukaryota > Metazoa > Chordata > Mammalia > Primates > Lorisidae > Nycticebus > Nycticebus coucang. The sequence continues at coordinate 66,856,322 of NC_069797.1, forward strand.
ATCTACGGATAACTCAAATTCATCAACAAAAAAAAGAGCAAACAACTTCATTTTATCATTGGGCAAGAGAAGAGCCTTCTCTGAAAATGACAGACAAATGGCCAAAAAACACATGAAAAAAAAAGCTCATTGTCCCCAGTTATCAAAGAAATGCAAATGAAAACCACCCTCAGATAGCCTTGACAATAGCCCACATCACACAGTCTCCAAGCTGCAGATACTGGTGAAGGTGTGGAGAAAAGGGAACAGGTTTATAATGTTGGTAGGATTTCAAACTAATACAGCCTCTTTGGAAAGAAATATAGAGAATCCCCAAAGAGCTAAAAGTAGATCTTCCATTTGATGCTGCAGTCCCCTTACTATGTATCTACCCAGAAGAAAAAAAAATCATTTACTTACATGGAAAGACTAGGGACCCTAAAAATTTTGAATTTTAACACAGATTCACTTTGATAATAGCCTCTTTGGTTATGCATACCATCATCAAGATGTTCCCAGAACATTAGTTTTTCCTCTGGACTCTACCATTTATCTGTGAAGACACCCCTGCAAAAAGATGCTGACGGTGAGAAAACTTAGGCATACACCAGAAAGGGCTTATAACACCTAGAAGTTAGCCGAGCAGTGTTGGACAGAGCAGCAGAGCCTGAGCTATTTCACTTTAAAAGGCTTCAGCAACCTTGAGATTTGTTCGTTGAGTAGAATCACTGAACAACAGGTCCTGGCAAAATAACAAACTAATAATTTGTGAACATTTATCTTTAGGCTTGAAATTCCATTATAGCTATTTTATTTTGTTACTGAGTTTTCAAAATAAATGAACTAAAATTTATACATGGCATGGTCATTGATCAGTTTATAAGAACACTGAAAATGGCTCAGTTTAGAACGTTACTATGGAAGTGCATTATTGCAAGAGCTTTAGAATGAGGCAGCATCGTCACTAATGATCGCACAGCTAGTTCTAGTGATGTGTCTTTTTTGGGGAGAAAATTCTGTAATTCTTTTGCCTCAGTTATAGATCATTGATTACTTTTCTATAAAATATTGTAAGATATTTTGCCTTCTGTCAGTGTTAAGTCACATTCCTTCTACCAATTTTTCTGAGGCTTTCAAGAAGATCTCAGTAGAACTATCTACCTTTTACCTTCCTTCAGTGTATTACATACTTAAATGATTTTGATTAAAGTTTATAATTTTATTATAATGATTCTTGATAATATAACACTGAGTATAAATAATAAAGTGTCAGAACTAAAAATATTCTAACTTAATAATTTATTCACTTGGCTTTCTGAAAAAAAAAATGCCATAATCGCAATAAAGTTTTAAATTTTCTCTTTTGTTGGATTTAACATTGTAGTTGTGTGAAACACAGAATAAAATATACACATTCATTTTAAATTATCAAAAAGACCTTTTCTAACCAATTTCTCCATACCAGGAGACCATTTTTATACTATTTTTTCTATATATTGCCAACAGTAGAATAACATAGGGGAAAAACCCCTAAATTTCAAATAAATATAAATTCACCATATATTTGTTCTGAGATGCAAAATACATTTTCCTTGTTATTTATACATTATTTTGCTCTGATAAGTGTACATGTTTAAGAGTTAGCATACTTTTCTTTTTTCTAAATAGCATAATGTATTTATGAATGGTTAAAAATTTATTATTGGTTTTCAAACTCTCCATGGAAAATCACAATAAGAAAACATTTGAACCTAGGTGTTAAAGCAAATTTAATTCGTGTTTTAGTTCTTGATTTGCAATTAGGAGGTAAGCTTTGCAAATTTAAAAAGAAAATAACTTCTGAAATTTAGTGCAGTGTGCAGGCCTAGAGAAATGAATGCTATAGCTTTAAGATAAGGTAGTCTGGTGATTCATTGCACGAAAGAAGATCGATTTGGAGCAGGCTCCTACTGTTAGCTTTTTTGAAGATGGATTCTCACGGCGAAAATAACAGAACATATTCTAGATAACAGCAAATTTTTCCCCCTGAAATCCACCAAAACTGAAGAAAAATCCAAGTGACTGTTCCTAGCAGCTGTGTGGCCTGGAGTTCACTGGGGAAGCTGGCTTCCTGCAGTCCCCTATTCATCACCTGCTTCAAAGACAGCCTGGCTGGCTATAGTTTGCAGGCCAGGTAGGGTGCCATTGTGCACAGTCTGGGAGGATTAGTATCAAAGCTGCGGCTACCAGGCCCTTGGTCTCGGGCTGCCATTCAGTCTAGCAGGGAGAGGCTAAGACTGGCCAAGGTCACAGTCTCCAGTGTGGAGTGGACTGGGAAAGGATCCTGAGAATAGAATGCTCTTTATGAAATCATGGCGCAAGCTTGCAGCACAGCAGGTGCCCTTCTGGAACACATAACATCTGTTTATGTTGGTATACCGTAGCTGACAACGAGATAATAGAGCTTTGAAATTTATCATTTTATTTTTAAAAAGGCAACTGTATATACAATAATCCAGATACGTATTTAGCTCCATTCTTTTATTTGAAAATCATAAAGAAAACTGACCGATTTAAGTGCTGCTTTTTACATGTATATATTTAAGCAAAAAAGCAAAGCGTACTGACTATTAACCATTTGTAACCATTGCTGATCAGTAATACCCGAATTCTTGGGGAGGAAATACCTAGCATTCAACATAATTTTTTTTTTTTAATGTTCAGACATTTGTGTCAATAGATTGCAGAAGGATTTACTAAATATACCCAACTATTTTGAATACGAGGAGGTTTGAATAACCACCACCACCCTACCCCACCCCGAATAAGTGTATTTCAAGGGTGAGGTAATAATGACGCAAAAATAAGATTTTCAACTTGGGGAAATTAGAGAAAAATTAAGCTGTACATGAGTTGTCATGACGACAAGGATGTTCTGTTGATGAACTGTCTTCCTCATTGTCCAATCAGATAGTAGAGCTGAAGCTGGAGCATGAACAGGAGAAGACGCACCTATTACAGCAGCATAACGCAGAGAAGGATAGCCTAGTCCGAGACCATGAATGGGAAATTGAAAACCTGGAGAAACAGCTTCGCGCTGCCAATATGGAGCACGAACATCAAATTCAGGAGTTCAAGAAACGAGATGCACAGGTAATTATCAATAATATTTGATATAAATATTATATTGTTTTTAAAAAGTCATCAGCGTTTAATGTTTCCTTATTCTTGTTGATGCACGCTGTTTGATCATTTGCAAAACTGACATATAAATGTGATTTTTATTGTTTTTCTCACTCCACCCCCGTTTGAGGGATGAATAAGGCTTTAACTACAGAAACCACAGGTAGCCAGATTAAAAATCCCATGGCGTGCTATAACTTGGCCCCTTTTTGATAATCTTGTCTCAGTTCCTTTCATGATGGATTTTGTTAAGGTATCTGCCCCTTACCCCTCCCCTCGGCCCTAGCAAATCCCTAAGAAATATATCAGCCTCCCTCCTTGCATTTGTTTTAATCTCTGTAGGTAATCAAGCAGTTGTTTTAATATTTGCTTTACCTTCTTAGTGTTGCTTTTTCATTAGACTCTATATTTGATTAGATCACTGAGATGGTAATTGATAAAATGACTCCAGAGAAAGACTATTTCCCATCAGGTCTGTTGCTTTTTCTTGCACACACACATGCCTCCTAACCTCCATCTCTGTAGTCCCTGTTGGAAGCCATTTGGCAGAATAACCCCCAGCTGTGGTAGCATTTGACTCCTCAAACTTGTGGATGAAATGTGCACTGTCAGCATGAAAAATTATCTTTATAAATTTCAGATGAAAAAAGTCTTATTGGGTATGTATCTTTGTGGTACAATACATTCTTGAGGGTATATATAATCAAGGGCCTTTAATGTATCCTCTTGTGGAGATTGCTGTGAAATTGTATTAAAGAAAAATTTGAGAGCAATTGATAAAAAATACGAAGATAATATTCTTTTCTAATAAAATCACATCATATACTAGGTCTCAATGCCTCTTTTCCTATTGAAATCTAGCCATACTGACCACACCAAACATAAGCTTCTTCCCCTAGATAGCCTTCCTTCCAAAATGATATAATTGCCAAACAATAAAATAAACCTTCTGTTGTACTATGTGTTTAGACAATTTTAAAATTATCTAAACATAAAAATGCCCCTATTTAAATAAGATGTTAAATTTTTGAGTGGAGAGCGGGAGGCGGTAAGGCAAAGAATAGGAGTGATTGGTTATTTTTCACTTGACCTTGAATTGTCTTCTGTTTTAGGAGAATAACTGATGCAGTATGAATGCACTCAGCACAGGTTTTTTTTTTTTGGTCCATAATATACATTTATAGGAAAATTATTTTCAATTCTGTGGTGATCTGCTAATTAAAAAGGAAATCATTGTTGTAGCCATAGTTCAGAATAATCAGTTGGTTTTTGTTAAATCAATGTATATTGTACTTTTGCCACCAACCTTATTACAGCTTTTATAAAATATATGCTGGTCTTTTGATTTTTAGCCATATAATTTATTAAGAATATTTTCAAACTTATATTCTCCTTTAAACATGATTTCAGACCTCACCATTGTTTTCCCATGGTAAGGGATATGGGTTCTGAGTCAGTATAGGATTTGTTTGCATAGTAGAATTGAATGACGGATATAATACAATACATTAATTTACATAATTTTCTACTATTTTGGTGCTATTGTGGGAGGCTGGCACAAGTGGAGGCCGAATTTAGAAGAGACCTTTGTGATTTTGCCTATGTCGTATCTGCCATATAGGGTGCGGTTCATCCAATCATAACAAAAGGGAAATTTTGGAATTGTTACATGTAATAAATCCACAGGGGTGGTATTCTTGGGATATTAATTGAATTTCTTCTTACTGAAACAGTAGATGTGAGGACTCTATGACCTCTTCAAATGCTGTAGTTTAGGATTATATTTCTCATCTTTTGTGTATTTCTTAGAACGTTTTACACATTGGAATTGCTGTCATGGGAATGCCAGTAAGCAATGAAAACTTAGTCTAAATACATTCTTGGTCAAAGCAAAATAATTTTGCATATGTTGTATGTAGTTGTTTGTAGAGAATACAGTTTTTAAAAACATTTATCAATAAGTTGTACTTAAAAAAATCTTATGTGTGCTGAAATGCTGATAATTTGTATTTATGTTTGGTTATTCATTGAGGGTATTAATTCAAAGTTTCTTCAGGTAAGCCCTAAATTTTCAAAATATATCTCTTCATGATTATGGTCTAAATAATTTCATGTATAGTACCTTTTAAGTTCTGAATTCCACTTACAAATTTAAAAAAAAATGGGCATATTATTTTCAACAGGGAATATCTTTTTCAAGTCATTGTGTTGTAGTTTAATGCAAAAAATGTCTATATTTTAAATATTAGATTGGATACTTTTTTTTAGTTCCAGAGAGATTTGATTTGCAGTTAATGTTGGGCTCTTCCAATGTGGCAATGGAGGCCATTTTGTAGAAAGGAATATCTGAAATGCTTAATCAAAAGAGAGCCAGTGAAATGTGTATTTTGGATAGTATGGCTTTGCTGCCACTCTTCCATCAGATTTTTAAATAAGGAAAGTCTCCTAAAAATCTTTTTTTGGCTTCTTCCAAATATGTTAGTACATTCCATGCTGATAAGAAAATCATTATATAGTATATATACCTACCTTAAGATGAAGCATACCAGTTAGGAACTCCATTTTGGTGAATGTGTTTTGTAATTATTAAAGGTTAGTTATTCTAATAATTTCTGTTTTACAGAACAATGGTAAGATGTGGAAATTCAACTAAGAACAATTAACCATTTTTGTTCATTTTATTTAGTGCAGTTAGCTAATTGTTCTATGTATATATTACATTTTTTGTCATAATACTTTGATTTTCAATGGCAAGATATATTATATTATGATTCTTAATATTTGCTAAGTGCACATTAAATTTTACCTCCTTCATGTATGATGGGCAGTCTGGTATCTACCTGAAGACATGAGTTTAATAAAAAGCATCATCTAGATCAGTAGAAATCAAGACACTATTGAAGTTGATCATATCAACATGTCTTGATCATAATCAAGACACTATGAAGAAGTTCATAGCCTCACTGTCAAATATTTCTCATTTACCAGGTCCCTCCTGTTGAAATTATCTTTGAGAATAATTAGATTGATTTGATCACATTTCTAATATTAATTTATAATCTGAGAAAACTTCTTATAACATGAACGTTCTACATGTAATTTTTGCTTTGCTTTTGAAACATAAAATAATGAAAGAATTCCTGCAGTTCATCTTGTTGAATTAAAAGAAAAATAAACCATAAGTTTACTTGTTTTTTTTAGGGCTCTTAACCATTTAGAGATTGGTTGATAATTTATGTTTGCTGCCAAAGTAGGTGGTGTGTGTGAATACTGTAGAGACTGTTACATACCACCTTTGTGGTCCACCTCAGAGGAGGTGTCACTATCATACGACAACTATGTGACCTGTTGCAATACAGATGGAAACCTACCTAAAAGTTACAATGAACACTGTTTGGGTGATGGGCGCACTTATACTCTTGTCTTAAGCATTGTAAAAGCTATCCATGTAACAAAGACATGTGTACCCCATTAATATTTTCAAATAAAATAATGATAAAAGGAGTTAGGGTAACCAGCAGCCACTGGGAACTACCATCATTATTATGCAAATTAAGTAGTATTCATGGAGAGGAATATAGTCAATATCTGAAAATATATTAAATTTGGCATTTCTGTATAGTACAGAGCATCTTGGATAACACTGTCATCTAAATGACTTTCTTATTCTCTAAACTGAGAATCATAAGCCTAAGATGAATAATTTTTGCATAATAAATGGACAAATCAAATTAATTTTGCTATATTGATTCACATTAAGAGCTGAACCTATCACTGATTCTAACTGCTACTTAACAAAAAGTTTTCCCAAACAGATACAAGAAAATTTTAATTTTAAAAATTATATATCAATAATGTCTTATTTTCCATTCATTTGCAAATATGGGCACAAGATAAAAAAAAGTCCCCATTTATAAACTCAGCATGTTCTTGCATGCAGTGGCTCAAGCATTGGCTATCATTCTTCAAAGATGACTCCAAGGGTAAATGTATATATATACTCTGAACATTACTGTTATACTTATATCCATGGTTTTTGGGTTTTGGTAGCATTTTTCTATTGAAAACATTTAATTTCTTATATGCCAGTCACTTTCAAAAAGGATTTTAGATAGCATTTTTTAACAAACACCTACTTAAAATAACTGAAAATAGTAACTAAGCAGTAGGTGATATTTATCACATTAGAAAATCTATACTGAAAAAAAGTGTTACAGTTAAGTGTAAGTTTCAGCTCTGCATTTGCCTAGAAGCCAGAGCAAAGAGAGAAACATGATGGATTATTTAATTCTAATTATGCAATGAAAGAAATAATAGCAGTTTTTTTTTAAGCTCTCAGTTCTCAGAGAAATATATACCATAGGACATTGACCAATGTAACTGATGATATTCTCTGTAAGCTAAAACATTTGGAAATTAAATTCAGTGAGAAAACCTTAGTTCTTTAAATACTTTTATAAAATATAATTACCATATTTCTTTTTTTTTTTTTTTTTTTTATTTGGCCGGGGCTGGGTTTGAACCCGCCACCTCCGGCATATGGGACCGGCGCCCTACCCGCTGAGCCACAGGCGCCGCCCAATAATTGCCATATTTCATTTTAATGTTCAGAATTTCATTTTAATTTATTGACTATATTCTCAAACCAAGAAATAAAGCTGCTTTGAGAATTCCAATTTCATACATATTGTGAATCATAAGAAAGTATATTTTAAGTCATAGGCCTAAAAAATTCCAGATACCCTTATAAAATGTCTTCAGGAAGTAAAAATTAGAAGCATGGCTGAGTTTAGAAATACTTTAGATGATAATGACTAATGTTGAATTCCAAGGGTGTTTGTCTCTTTCTTATATCAGATTCTCCTGTCCTCTAAATTTTTACTACAAAAAATTATAAAAAGAAGTATAAAATAAAGTGGTAATTCATTTCAGGAATAAAAGATATCTGGCATTTACTAAAATGGTTCATATCCTACCTGTATAACCAAAATTGCATTTCATTATCAAAGTTCTTCATTAACATCATTTTCTTGGTTCTGAAGTAGTATATATTTTTGTTTCTTTGGGTCAAATTGGCCTGATTGCTTAGAAAAACCAAACTATGTAAATTGTATTTTTCCCTCAACCTAAGAAGCTGTTGCTGTTGATGCAGCCCTGGTTTTGTTCCCCTCTGCTCCCCAGTGACAGACACAGTCACATCAGAGTGGTTGCCTGGTGTTCTAGCTGTTTACACATCATACTTTGACACTTACCGATGGACCGAGTTATTTGTATCAGAGGGATAGTAGAGTGGAATTAAGTGTATTTTAAGTATTAAGTGGGTTTTGCTACAGTGTACAAAGTGTAAAGTCAGGCATTGGAAGAGTGCTAGGAAAAGTTTTTCTCATTTCACATTTATTTTGCAAAAAGGAAATTAGACATTTTGGTGGACTTCTGGTAAAACCTAACATCATAATTCTCTATTTTCTTTAGATGAAGTTTTATTGCAGCCGTTCTCAACCTGTGGGTGGCTGTATTAAAGGAACCTGTGGGAACTGTATTAAAGGGCCGCGGCATTAGGAAGTTTGAGAAACACTGTTTTATAGTATTATCTAAGTGTTGCATTTCATATATCCCAGGAACAACTTCCTGTGCACATTAAATATTAATAGAGATTTTCCTAACTAGACCATTTTTAAAAGCCTGTGGGGAAAACACTGTGTTTTTCTGACACCAAAAGCATAGGTCATACAGAATTTTACAAATAGAGGGGGCAAAAATCTTTATATTTTGACATGATTGCCCTAATGCTAAGATCTTGTGTCATTAGTATTCAATAGTGGTGTGTCTAATAGTATTACATATAAATTTAATAATATATTTGTATTCTTTACATGTTATAAGAAGTGAGAATACTATATTATGTACTTAATTACAAGAAAATATAGGAAAATGCCATTTCAAGTAAAGCTTACACTTGTTGTAGCTCACCAGCTATTTTTCCAATTATAATTCTAAAATTCTATAATTATTTTCATTTTCCAAGCACAAATATAGCATATATACCTGTAATTAAACTATTCTAAATAATTCAACTTGATCCTCAACATGGAGAAAATTATATTAAGTTTAAAAATGAAAATAAAGGCTGAGACAAGAAAACGGATTACTCTAAGAATGATTCATTTGTGGAAGATGTATCTTTAGTCTTATGCATTTTTTTTAAAATGTGGCAGTTACCATGGAAACCACATTCAATGGTACTTGGTTCACTTTTAGATAAGGAGTATTCCTTTTAAAGGCAAACTTTCTAAATAATAACATATAAGATATTTCCTTTGAATTGGCAGCTTTATATCAACTAATGATGATTGCTTAAAAATCTGTCTTTTGTTCTCATTATACTTAGTAGGGATTTCTGTAGAAAAATTAAAATTGTTCTTAAAGAAGAGGTAATGAAATGCAAGGGATATTTTAAATAGGTACACAGTTATGATTTAATACAAATAAATAAAAATAAATGGGTAGTAAAATGTGATCATTCTTCAGTAGTGAAAATTGGGAAGATTGCAAGGAACCATAAGTCATTTTATACAGCATGTTCTTCCAAACATGAAGTTTTTAGTAATATTAGGTGTCTAAATCTCTAGCAATAATGTAGTCAGATTAAGTAATCTAGAGATGACAACATCTAATTATTTTCCATTTATAGATAGGGAACCTGTAATTCAAGGGCACGATATTACCCAAGGTCATGGAACTAGCAAACCAAGGATTCTTAATCTTAATTCAATGTTCTTTCTATCACAGCCTTGTCAAAGAAAGATTTTTAGATTTTTGGAGAGACTTGGACATAGCAAAAAAGGGAACAGGATTATATGTGAATCTTTGCCTAGCAAGGAAGGGAGACACTGGTGCTCTTTGTTCCCCACACTGAGATTCTCATAGCAATTTGCATTTCTTTCCGTGATTTGCCATACTCAGTGTTGTTACAAAGTCATAATTAAATAATGCTGCTTCGTTTCCACTGTTAGTATGTAATGCCTCCTAGAACAACACTGAATTTTTATGTTTGTATATTTTTAACAGCAGCAGCAACAGCAGCAATTAATACTAATTCAGTACTTCCTAAGTGCCAAGCTTGCTGCTAGATCCTTTGCGTTACATTATCTCATGCAACCTTTAATACCTTGTGAGGATGAAATTTCCCATCTGGAAACTCTGTTTTGACCTTCTCACTTCGGAAAGCATAAATAAATTGTCCAAGATTTTATAACTAGTAGTTAGTATATACTGGGACTCATGGCAGTCCCCTGTTCCATATGCCTGAGTATGTCTGAAAATTTTATTTCTTCTACTTAAGTCAATTATATTTTCAATTTTGGATTGTCAATACATTGCTAGATTTAAAATATTGATACTCATAAACCTGACTATGTAAATCCAAATCAAGTTTTAGCCACAACTTTCATTTGTTTTCTCCAAAGCCACAAGCCATGACTTTGTTTTTATTTTGAGATAAATTAAACTCTGAAGAGATATGCATTTCTTAAGATTTTCTTTGGAATATAGTATATTTAATCAAGTTTTGTAGAATTTAGAATCAAGAATTTGTAGAATGGAAAAAATGGATATGTTTTGAAAATGGGCTTACTTTGGGTTTTCACATTATTACTGAAATAAGAAAGTATGCTCCAGGTAAGGATCCACAAAGCTTTTAGGTCAGTGGGACTAACCAGATGGTACAAAATCTGCATAGGAATTAGCCTTTAGTACTGGTGGAGTATAGTTTGTTGCAAGATTATGATAGGCAGATGTTTGTTATACTCACATACTGATTTGGAATATTATATATGATTCATTCATTTTACATAATGAAGTTTTAAATAGGGAACCTAAATAAGGATCCTATTATAACAAAAGCTAGTCAAAACCTTTTAGAAATGAGGTCAAAGATGTTTAAATTCAAACCTCTAGAAATACAAGGAATAATTAGAAAATGTCTTTCTTTAATATTCCTCAAAAACAATTTATGTGGATGCAGTAATCGCTTATTTCTGGAGCTATTTTGATCAAAATCAAAATCTTTTTAATTATTAAATCATAGCTGTGTACATTAATGTGATCACGGGGCACCATACACTTACACTAGTTTTATAGACCGTTTGACACATTTTCATCACACTTAGTGTAAGTGTTAAGACATTTACATTCTACATTTACTAAGTTTCACATATACCCTTGTAAGATGCACTGCAGGCTCAAAATAAAAATCTTAGGCAGAATGCTTTTAATAATTAATACTCCAGAGATGAATCATTATTCTGCATACTGAATGTCCTTTCCATTGACGTCAGGAAAAAGTGCCTCTGATTATTGTTACACGACTGCTCTTCCTTCTTCTCTTCACTTCTGCCTCAGTGACATTTTCTAAGAGTATCGGCAGAAATTATCTTGGAGGAAATGTTGGATGCATAACTCTTTTCCTTAATGTCTTGGATGGAAAAGTCATTTTTGGATTTCTGAGTTGATCAGTTCTGTAAAAGACATCCCTGATGTCTTCATTTGTATATCTGAGGTAATTTTTTGTGACAGAGAGGTTGAAGCCAAAGTGCAAGAAATGATTGGCAAAATGATGATATCATCAATGTTCAAAGAGCTGGCAAATAGAAGCTTATTAAACTGTCATTTTGTCTTCTCCTCAGGACTAATTGGAATCATGCCTAGTTGCATGATATGAAAGATATTTAACACCTGAGCACTTTTCATGACAAAAATGACATAAATTGATGTCAGGGAGACCTTTAAACTCCTGGCTGAAGAGAGGAACAAGGCATTACATGAAAATAATAGTCTATTTTCAAACATCTTTAATATTTGTGTACAGAAAATATTTGGAAAAGTATTGTCATTAAGTGGAAACTTTCAGATAATAAAAATTGGCCTAATTGAGCCCCAAACATTGAAATTGGTAGGTTAATGTGAAACTTGAGATATTGTTTTTTAGTTGAAACAAATGTGCGTATTAAAATTCAGTGAAAGTTATTTTTTTTTCGGTTATTTTAATAACTAAATTATTTCCTGACCTCTTGAGTTAGTTATTTTGGATATTTGAATACTGGGAGATGGGGAAACATGAGAAAAATCAGAAAGAAATAATACATAATTATATTTCTAGGATTTGAAAACATGTTATTTTTCTGGTTCATTTTGATTTGTTTTGCTTAGGTTAGGTATAAATTTAAGGCCTAAAAGTATTAGTAATATTTGAATATGAGTTAATGGTATCCTTATAGAATAAAGTTTGCTGAATTATGTGGCCTGGATTTGGGTCTCTTCCCTTGTTTGGAGGGGCAGTTACAATGCAGTGCTAATTTTGAGGGTATGTGTGTGTGACCTTCTGTCTGTCTGTGTCCTTCCCCCTGCCACTGTTGCTGTGTGATGCAGAGGACCTTTCAGTGGACAGGAAGCTAACAGTCTGGCCAGGCCTAGCATCTCAGAACAGGGAATTTTCCAGTGGAAAGACTGGAAAGTTGCAGGTCTTTAAAAAGGTTAAAATTAAACTGGTGATTCATTCATCTTTTCTCCTTAAGTCAGTATTTATTAAAGAAACAAACCCCAGATCCCTAAGGTGAGGTGAGACCTTATTTATTTTGTTATTTGCAAAGATGCCATTTAGTACAAAATGCATGTGTTCACCAAATGTTTCCTGAAAAGCTAATTTTTAAAAATGTGTTATCCCACTTGTTGGGTTAATTATATGATAGCTCCAGATATAGTGATTCTGGTATGTGCAACAAGAGAAGTAGAGTGTGAGGGTTGAAAACTTTTGCTCTTCAATTATTCAGAAATTAGTGCCAAAGCTGTCATTAGACAAAAGCCATGAGTTCGAAAGGTGCTGTGTGTTCCAGGCTCCCCTATTAAAGTCAATCTTGACTGTGCACTTGATGTTTCAGACTTTAGGTGAAACTTGGAAATGTACTCTTGTACTCTTTCACCTCTAGAACCATTTATAGTGGAATATAGTAAAAAGACACCATCTATTGCCATAATGTTGATGCTTCTTAAAAATATTATTCAATTCAGGAATGAGTAGTAAAGTAAGTCTTCTCAAGAAAATCATAATTATTAATGATTTTGGTTACTCTTTGAAATCTTATTTTTCCAGATTGATATTGACAAAATGGAACTCTGGCACTCGAAAATTTTTTAATTTTTTAATAGATGATTTGTAAATCAAATTTATTTTCGTATAAGTTTTTCTATCTAAAAATTAAGCAGAATTATACATGATATGTATGGAATTGCCCTATGACATCAACTTTCTTTAACTTGATTTATTCAATTAAAGTTTTTTGCTGACCCTTGGGATTAGGAGTGTACATCTTTAGAATATGCCTTTCACAACCTGGTTTAATGTGAATGTTGCACCAGAGTTGTACAGGGAATGGCCTATAGGGCCCTGAGGTATTCCTGTATTGGACACAGCAAAGAACAAGATAGACCAGTACCCTACTCTAAAGGAACTCAAACTTGAATTGGGGAAGACAGATGATGACACAAAGAACAGATTAACAGGGAGAGCATCACATAGCAATAACATGCAAGTGGAGAGTTAAAATTGGGAGATATGTTAGTGCACCATCAAAGAAGGCCTCTCCTAGGAGGAGATAGTTCAGTTAAGACCTGATTGATGAAAAGCCAGCCAGACTGAGGGAACAATGGTGCAGAGACCCTGTAAAAAAGTAAGTTTTGTGTGTTCAAGAAATGAAAAAGGAGGCCTGTGTGGCATGGGCACAGTAGGCGTAGGCCAGGATGGAAAGCAGACACAGGGCTGTTAAAGCCCTGGTGAAGAGTTTGGATTCAATTTTAAATGTGATGGGAAGACAGAGGCTTTTAAGCAGTAGGATAACATGATTTGATTCATGTTTTTAAAAGCTCGCTCTGGTTGTTGTGAGCAGTTGTGGATGTCTGTATAATGTATGTATTTGAGTCAGTAGGACCTGCTGATGGATTAGGTATAGGAATTGGGGGAAAGAAGAATTAAGGGTAACTCCTATGGTTTGGGGTTGACCATCTAGATGGTGGTGTCAAGTATGAGGAAGATTCAGAGGGAACAAAAGCAAAAGCAGGAGTTGTGCTGCTCCCAAGCTAAATGTGAGCAGCATGTTAAACATCCAGAGGGAAGGGTGTCAGACAGGGAGTTGGATACGCAGGTTGAGATTCCACAGATAAGAATTTGGTATGTAATAATAATCACAGCATGGGCCCAGATACAACTACCAATTTCTTTTTTTTTTTTTTTTTTTTTTGTAGAGACAGAGTCTCACTTTATGGCCCTCGGTAGAGTGCCGTGGCCTCACCCAGCTCACAGCAACCTTCAACTCCTGGGCTTAAGCGATTCTCTTGCCTCAGCCTCCCGAGCAGCTGGGACCACAGGCGCCCGCCACAACGCCCAGCCATTTTCTGGTTGCAGTTCAGCCGGGTGCGGGCTTGAACCTGCCGCCCTCGGTATATGGGGCTGGCACCTTACCGACTGAGCCACAGGCGCTGCCCCACAACTACCAATTTCTTATTGAAAATGAAGGCAGAGGTACGAGTGGTGCCATTTCGTGACCAATCTTTATGATATTGGCTCTGTGAGCCTGAGTTAATAAAGGCTAACTTAGAGAGAATCTTAATACCATTTTCCAAACCTATACTAGTCGCTCATTCATTTAGTGGCATTCATTGAGCTCCTACTTTGTGCCAGGCCCTAAGAGTTTAAAAAAGTAATGGTTCCCACCCTCTAGCTTATGGGCTATGGGGAAACAGGTATTGTGGATCTCTCATTAAATGAAGGTAGTATGATTCATAACAACAGAGAGGAGGAAATAATGTCTCCCTTTATCACAGACAAGGGATACACAGACCAGGAGACTCAGCAAAAACGCTGGTGGAAGGACCAGCTCCCCTGCCTCTTAAGGCCTCAGGAAGCCCCCCCGCTCCTTTCACCAGTGGCACCACCTGATTGGTGTGATGATATAATCGGCCCTTTCAAAGAACCTTCCTCCCCATTCTGTAATATGGAAGGCAGTCAGTACCCTCTTGGCCCATTTCTGCTGTCTAGAAACTTTGGTCATTTGCCTGGCTGCCCACCAGGTGTATAACTGGTAACAATACCAGCATTTTTCTGAGAATGACAGAAAGAATGAAAATAAAATGTTATATCCTGTGGTTCTCCTCTAACATGCTCATCCTTCAGGCCTTCTAGAGACAGAAGAGTGTAACGAAGTGATAAATGGACTTTGAGCTCAAGAAAAGAACAGATGGTAATAATGGATATAGGGCCATAGGGTCCAGGGGGTCATCAGAAAAGTTTACATTAGGGGAGAATTATATACATTGAGTTTTTTTTATGAGTAGAAATGTGCTATGCCAAGTAAATTGGGGCGGCTCAGTGCCTGTAGCTCAGCGGCTAGGGCGCCAGTCACATATACCAGAGCTGGCAGGTTTGAATCCAGCCAGGGCCTACCAAACAATGACAACTACAACCAAAAAATAGTTGGGTGTTATGGCAGGCACCTGTAGTCCCAGCTACTTGGGAGGCTGAGGCAAGAGAATCACTTAAGCCCAAGAGATTGAGGTTGCTGTGAGCTGTGATGCCACAGTACTCTACCCAGGGCAAGAGCTTGAGACTCTGTCTCAAAAAAAAACAAAAAAAGTAAATGGGGAAAGCATTGTAAACAGAAGAAGCAGCATAATTAATACGTGGAGAGCAGTCTGTGCTGTACTGAAAAGTCTGGACTGGATCCCCTTGACCAGGGGTCTCCAATTTGGTGTCTGTGCTGCCGTTTCTACCTCCGCAGTTTCTCTTCCATTTCCCCACTTTAGTAGCCTACTCATTACACTGATTATCCATCTGGTAATTATTAATAATTATTTAGAACAGTATTGTCCAAAGTGGAGTTAATTAAGGGATGGCAAGAAAAAAAACTGGAGCTTCTATTTATGTGTGTGTGGATTTTGTCCTTAAAATTATTTTGTGCAATTTTTTATAATGTATGCAGTGTATTAAATAGTAGTGTTACAGATTTATACATATATACACCCTGGGTTGTGTGCCCCACTATTTTGTGATAGCCATATCAAAAGAAAGTTTAGGGACCGTTAATTGTCAGCAATTTAAAGTTAACCTAGAATTTTAAGCAGCAGATTAAGAATTGAAGGTAGTGAGACTGGAGCCTGGGGGACTATTTGGAGTCATCATAGTGAGAGGAGATGAGGGCCTGGGGCAAGGCAGTGCCAAAGGGGAACGTTTATGTGGAAGTGAGGGACAGAAGAGAGACCTGGAGTTACGGTTTGAGGTACCGTAGGACATTTAGGTGTTGATCCCACTTAAGCAAGTAGAAATATAGGACTGAAGTTCAAAGGAGACTCTCCCCTCCACAGGAAATAAAGGTTTGGCAGTCACAAGCATGGGTGGTGGGGGATCCCAGCAGGGAAGATGAGATCTTCTGGGGGGGCAGAGGATGAGAAGAGAAGACACTCACTGCTTAAAGGGAAGATGGGGAAAGTAGAGCTGGACAAGGAGGCTGAGGAAGTGATTCCAGGGAGATGGGAAGGGAGCCCAGGGAAGGGAGTCTTTGAGAGCTAGAAAAAAACATGAAAATACTACCTAACTCCTGAATTGTTGTAAGAATTTGAAATGGGCAAATGTTTTTGAATAATACTATTAGTTTTAGTTAAAATTTTTCTTGAAGTTGTGAACTGTGGCTATACAACATAAATGGACCGCTTCACCGGAAGAACAGCAGTCTCTGAAGACTGACTTCATCACATAATTCTGTAGTTGGGTATGGACTTTGAGATAAGGGAATCCATTACAGAGGTTGAAAACGTGAGAGCCAAGTGACTGAAGGAGCATAGGCCATTAATGGTGGAGTCAGGCATGACATTCAGACAACACCAGCAAGGGTTTATTGAGTGATGTGAGGAGGACCAACACCCAACCCAGACTCTCCAGTCCTGTTGTTGCTACTGAGAGCAGTAAGGTTCCATGTCTGTGCCAGAGTTGGGTACTAACAAAGGTTCCACACTTCACCTGGGGAGGCAGGGATTGACTGTCAAGATCATCCAGGAAGGCACAAACTCCGTTCTGTCAGGAAAGAAAAAAAAAAAAAAGAGGGTTTGTCTGGGCCTATCTAAGAGCCAAGAGTTTGAAGAGGTGAGATCCGAGGGAGACCCTGTGTAGCATGAGCACAGGAGAGCAAAAAGCTAAATGGAAATTTCTCTAAAATGCCCAGATTCTCAACTGAGTCAGTTGGCTGGGAGAATGCTCCCACTCCAATATTCCACCAGTCAGCCTGGAATTCATCAGTTACATTGGACAGATAAGTAGAATTTTCTTGGGCTGAGTTATGTTCTCTCTCTTGCTTTCCCTTTTCTTTATTTTAATTTAATATATTTGCCTTGAATAGGTAACTCATGAATGTCTTTAAAAATTCAAAATGCATCAATATATATGATAAAATGAATACTTAAATCGGTGATTCATGAATACATATACAATTTAAATGAATAAAGATACATGGTTTTTAAAAAGGCCTTTTTAAAGATGAAAATATATTTCTAAGGATTCTTTCCTTTATCCTTTGTTCCTTCCTCATTGGTTGAATATCTTTGTGTACCAGTCACTGTGCTAAGAAGAAGTATACAAAACAAAGACAAAGCCCTCCACTGGAAGGCTTCTTACCGGGTACTTTAGCAAGTGGGTGCAGCATTACAACCCACATCCCCCGTCAGAAGACTGAGTATGCCTGAAGGAACTGGGAAGTCTCCATACAAGGGAAGATGTAACTAACACTGAGCTGGAGAGGAAAACAGCTGTTGTAGATACCATGTTGGGAGATTGTTTCTAATTAAATTTCTCCCATCAAGCTGAAATTCGTCACACTGGAGAAATGGGAGTTTTGATGGCTGGAAAGAGCATAAAAGGAGAAGGGAAAAGGATATTGCAGGAAGGTGACTTCCTGCTGGGATGCAACAGGGGTGTTGTAGTCAGAAAACTTGGACATCTGGAGGTTGGGGAGGGAGACAAAAAGTAATTGAGAAGTACAGATGGGGGTAGAAAGATGGCAAGGCTGACTTCGCCTGCTTTGAAATTGTGCCTAGGGTTAGTAATGTCAAAACTATAGTCACCTGGAGACCTGAAAGAGGAAACAGCCCCACCATCAGGAAGATAAACCCCAAGGTGCTCCTGTCCTCAGAGAAAACCTGGGGAGCAGGCGAGAGGATTGTTAAGTCAGCAGATCAAGTGTAGGCCTCTTGCCTGCTGAGAGATCTGCTCCTCTGGATGGGGGGCACTGCTTACTCCTGTCCATTTCCCAGGTCTGTTGCCTGTCCTGCTGGAGAATGTTATTCCCCTTCTCCCCCACCCCAGCCTGAGCCCTGGTACCATGTCTGCTTAGCTGCTTCCATGGGTGTTCTTACAGCACTGGGCTCAAGGTTAATTTTCAGAAGCAAACAGGTGTAGGCATAAGGGTTTGACCAGCACGTGGTGATATAAGATTATAATACGTGGAAGGAGCAGTACTCACAAGCCTTTGGTCCTGGAACAGTGGGAGATTTCAACATCTACTTTTAAAAGAATGGCTATTTTCATTAGCATGTGATTTTGTTGTATATAGAAACAAAAATATTTTCAGTTAGAAATGAGCTAATTTTAATTTTTCTGTGTATAATTTAGTTTGAGAAAGGGAACTCAACAGAATATTATGTGCCGGACACCTTTGCGTGCTTTCTAGGAGGAGATGGGTACATAGTATCTAATTTTTTTACAGATAAGAAGACAGACTCAGGCTAGCCAGCTATTAAATGAAAGGGCTAGGATTTGAATCCAAATCTTTCTGACTTCGAAGCCCATGAACTCTCTCTCTTCTGCATTTCATCTTGGATATAAATTACAGACATACTCACTGGTGGGAAAGCCTTTTTTTCCTGCTACTGCTCACTGGAGACTTGTGGTTAACATTTGTGAATATTGTGAGGATAATTTCACAGAACAAATCAAATTGACATGTCAGAACTGTTTAGAAGGGCAAATAGTTTGGGAATATTCTGAGTCCCTCCCCTAAATCTTAGAAAAGTGTCCCCCAGCATTTTGCACATGGCTCTTTCTTTTTGATTAGGCCATAATATTATATTATAGCTGCAATTTTCCCCCCTAAGCAACTCTTTCTCTTCTCAACCCTATGGCAGTGCATGGTTATTTAGCTTGAGCTCAGGAATGTTTTAAAACATTAATTTAGTTTGACATGACTTGGTGCACAAATTAATTATTCCGGCACATATTGTTCCATGTACATGAAAAGAATAAAACTGTAGTGAATTGCATTCTAACTACCACATGTGAATTGTAATGTTACCAGCAAACAGACTATTAAAGAACAAAAGCTGGCAACATATAGTAATTCTGAACTGGGCCAGTCCCACAAAATTAGCATAAATATGTGAATCAATCAGAAGAGTTTTGGACTTCCTAACAAAGTGTCTCTATTCTTATCTAGTTCTAAAAGAATGTGAAATAAACTGTTCATTTAACCAAGTATAAAAATATGTCTGCTATGCAGTTATAATCATATGTCATTAATCAGAAAATACTGCAGAAACTCTGACAAATTAAAAACACAAGGATGTGTCTGCGAGGGTTTTTTTAGCCATTATAAAGCTGCTTCACCTCTCAGGCAAGCTCTTTTATGGCAACTTCTTGCTCAGTGTACTGACATCTTCAAAGGCTCTGACATCTGTCGGCCTTTGAACTACCATTAAAAAATATTATCCCATTTCCATTCTTTTATGCCCATTTTTTTAATTATAGCCCTTCTTTCAAGTTGGGAACATGGTTGGTTTAAATGATGCTGTCCTTTCGTTTTCAGCCACCCAGCTGCGGTTTGAATAAATTGATGTAGAATCAAAGGCGGGACTTTAAAGGAAAAAGGTTTGATGGACTTGGACTCCGAACCAGATGAGGTTTTATGATGAAAAGGGTTTAATCCCAGCACAGGCATTGCTTCTATCAGTTGAGCAGTACAAAGTAATTCATATATATAGGTTCACGTGAAATGATCTATTTTTTTTAACAGCGCAGATCTCTTCAGGACTTGCAAATGTGGCATTAGCTAATATTCAGAGAGCTGATTTCCTTTCATCCCCCAGAAGCTTATGATTATAGTACAGTTCTCGAATTGGAAATGAGAGCTGCAACATAGATTTAAAGCTGTGCTGTCTGATTTGTATTCAATATACATGTCACTGCGGGACAGGCTAGTCTGGGCCATGCTGGTTCAATACAAGAAAAAACAGTTTCATCGTCTGAGATCCTTAGTCAAAAATATCACCAGCTAATTAAAACAGCAGTCTCGTGATTATTAGCAAGGTGCTTGGTTGATTGGTAGCTCTTAAAATCTGACATGAAGGATTTGAAGATGCATCCTTTCTTTTATTACATATTCTTCATGCAGTGATAATGTGTTCAAGTGCATTGCAGGGTAACGAAGCATAATCAGGTAACCCAAACCATTTTTTTTTTCCAAAGGAAAACAACATATTTTTTAAAAAATTACTTATTTGGCATTAGAATCATCCCTCTTACTCTATTTCTGATCTGGAAAAGAAATTATTTATGAAAGTAAATTTCAACATTATCTTTGCTCCTATACTATGAAGGATAAATATTATCTTGAGCTAAACAGTTAAGTAACATGAGTAAGTAGGATAATTACAGATCTAGAACACAGGTCCAAGTCCCCTCAAAAGTAAAAAGTGACAATTTTTTAATATTCTAAATGTAATTCAGGATAAATAATAATCTCAATCTGTTAGAAAATTTTCTCAAGATAATGGGTACCTGCTTTGTATTAGAAAATGTGCTATTTCTCAGAATTAAAAATGGTTCTTCCATTTCCTTGAAAGGTTTGGTGCTGTTTAATAGTACAGACAGCAGTTCTATAACATTTTTTTCATATTTTTCAAATAGAATTTTCATTGGAAACTATAAATTAATATCCAAACTATAATTAGCATGAATTCTGAATATGTATAGTTTTAAATTAGTGAAGCATAAACCCTTTGGGAAAACTTCTGTAGACGATAGTGTATGATCTACCTCATATTCTAGAATGTTTTATTTATTTATTTTTCTTTTCCTTAGAAGAAAGCATGGAATAAAACACTTTTCATATAGGTTGTACCAGGAAATACATCTTCCCTACTCTTACATATTTTCTGTAAAATACATGAGAGTTTGCTAAATTACTTACAAGGAGCTGTATTTCTCACAATGCAATCATTTTTCACTCTGTATTCCTGTTTTAGCTCCCTCTTTTTTATCATTCTGTGATTGTCATAGCTGGATTTTTATCACTGAATATATCTCTTTCACGTTTTCCTGCTGAACTATGTCTGCATCTTCCCAGTTTGTCCTAGTTTTCCTCTTCTTCCACTTCTCCACCTTGTTTTGTATTCCCACTGGCTCCTCTACCTTACGCTGAGTACTGGAGTACTGGCCTGCCCCTTATTTACCTCTCTTTATGCTTCTATTAAATGGTGACCTGCATTTCAGTGGCCTTAATCTTGTGCTAATAACCTCAAATTCCCATCTCTTTTTAGCCATATTTAATTATATAAATCGTATCTTCCTTTATTGTTAACATTTGTTGCACAAATAATAAAAATGAAAACATATATATTTTTATTTTTTGGAAGTTTCTTTTATTATTACTATTATTTTTTAAATTTCAGATTAAAATGAGGATACATACAATTAGGTTACACAGTTTGCTTTCGTAAGGTAAAAGTCTTGAGTTGTAGTTGTGTTCCTGTCCATGCAGTGTACCCACAGGGTGGGAACTTAACCAGCCCTCCCACCACTTGAATTTAATTGAGCTTTTCTCTCATGTGAACATGCGGTTGTTAATCTACTGGTTTCAATTTAGTACTGTTTTTCCATTCTTGTGATACTTCACTTAGGAAGATGTTCTCCAAATCTGTCCAGGTTGTTATAAAAGATACAAAGTCGCCATCATTTTTATGGCTGAATAGTATTCTATAGTCTACATACCTATCCCACACTATGTTAATCCATTCATGTGTTGAAGGGCACTTGGGTTGTGCTGCTATAAACATTTGGGTGCAAATGTCTTTTCTTCTTTTGGGTAGATTCTTTGCAATGGGATTGCAGGATCAAATGGTAGGTTTGCTTTTTGTTTTCTGAGGAATCTTCATACTTCTTTCCTCAGAGGATATACTAGTTTGCAGTCGCACCAACAGTGCATGAGTGTTCCTTTTTCTGTGCATCCATGCCAACGTCTGTTGCTTTGAGACCTTGTGATGTGGGCCATTCTCTCTGGGGTTAGGTGGTATGTCAAAGTAGTTTTTATTTGCATTTCTCTGACGATTAGAAACAATGAGCATTTTTTAATGTGTTGTTGACCATTTGTCTGTGCTCATGAGAGAAGTTTCTTTTCATGCCTTTTGTCCAGTTTTTAATGGAGTTTTTTGCTCTTTACTTATTGATTTGCTTGAGTTCTTTGTAGATTCTGGTTGTTAGCCCCCTTGTTAGATTCATGGAATGAAAATATCTTCTCCCATTCTGGAGGTTGTATTTTTTCTTTGTTTACTTGTGTCCTTAGCTGTGCAGAGACTTTTTAACTTGATCAAGTCACATCCACTTATTTATTTTTACTGTTGCTGCAATTACTAGTGGGATCTTCTTCATACTTTCTTTCCTGGGGCCAGTAAGATTAAGAGTTTTTCTGATACTTTCTTTAAGGGTTTTTATAGTTTTGTGTCTTAAATTTAAATCTTACATCCCCTGTGAGTTCATTTTTGTGAGAGGTACAGGTCGAGTTGCAATCTTTTGCATGTGGCTCACCAGTTCTCTCAGCACCATTTATTGAATAGGAGTTCTTTTTTCCTGTGTATGCTTTGGTTTGCGTTGTCAAAGATTAGATGGCAGTATGAAGCTGGTTTCACCTCTAGATTCTCTATTCTGTTCCACTGATCTATGTCACTGTTTTTATGGCAATGCCATGCTGTTTTGATCATTATTGACTTGTAACCTAAAGTCTGGTAAAGTGATGCCTCCAGAATTGTTCTTATTTCATAGGATTTTGTTGGCTATTTGTTTTTTTTTTTTTTTTCCTGGTTCCATATAAAATTCCCATCTCTTAAAAAACAAATCTCATCTCTTAGATCTAGACTCAAATAGCCAGGTGCCTCTTGGTATGTTCTTCTCTTAGCTTGCTCACAAGCACTTCAAACTTCATAGGTCTGTAACTTAAACTTCTACCTACCCATCTTCCCTGTGTCTGTCAGTGGCATTACTATACCACTGAGAGTTCAAACCAGAACTTAGAAGTTGTCCTTGATTTTTTTCCTTTCTCTTAACCCACTGGTAAATACTATAGATTCTGCCCGCAAATCACATCCAATCTGTTTACTCGCTCCACTGCCATCTACTGCCCTAGCCCAGGCCTCTATGTGGTCTTCTGATAGACTTGCTTTCTTATTCTTCTCAACAGCCATATCATCTTCTTTAAAATGTAATTTGGATTACATAACTTCTGAGCATAAAATCCTAACACAGGTTGCACTTAGAGTAAAATCCAAACTTCTTAGGTGAACTGGAATAGCTTGCATAATTTGGCCCTTTTGTTCCCTTCCCAGCATCTTTGGCTGTTGTCTATGAGCACACCTTGTTTGTGAACTTCATAACAGTTTTCTCATTTTATAATTGCATATTTATAATTATTGTTTCTATTCCCCTAAATAAACCGAATAAAAGAGACCTTACCCAGTTTTCTTTCCAGTACCTAAAAGGTTCCTAGCACAGATTGTAACAAACATTTGCATATGGCTGCATTAATGAAGGCAGATTCACTGAGCAATAAGCACCACTAGAAAGGGAAGATAGACACCCCTGAGGTGTCAACAGTGGCATAAAGGCCAAATTAGGTCATGGAGGAGTCCCTTGGCTTGCTGTGCTCTCAGAGAGCTACCAGTTTATTTTGGTTTTGGGTTTTTCTTTGTTTGCTCTTTCATGGATACCATTGTCAGTGCATTTATCATTCTCACCTCTTTGAGCTCTCACCAAATTTCTATAATAACATATACCAACAAAGACTTATGTATAGGATAAACGTGTAATTACTGTAATGTTATTATATACATGTGAGTGTCTTTTAGAGGAGAGACTAGATCTCATCTGCTTTGCACCCCGAGGACCTGCTGGAGGACCTGGCCCAAGTGCTGATGCTTCATCATTGAATGAATTGACAAAAATAAGTTTAACTATTCTGCAGACACTGGTTTAGTTCTGAGCTTTGCTTGTTTCCATATCATATTTTCTAACTCTCAAATATCTAAAATATATAAAGCACATTTGTTAAATCTCCAAAGAATGATGAATTCAAAGAACTAGTTACTATTTTGGTGATATGATTAAAATTAAAGAATATTCAACCACATTGTTAGCTGCGAAAGATGCAAAAATGAATAAGACACACTTAACATAAGGAGTGAAAGACAAATAAATACAAAATTTTGTGCTAAAGTGCAGTATCAAGGACATAATGAGTTGTCATCAGCCATGAAGATCACCTAAGGCATTCTGGGAGGGAGAAGAGGGGGATGTGTTTCTGTCCTTCAATAGTGCAAGTTCCCTAGGCACTGCTCTTGTAGAATTTAGTGCCAATTGAAAAGAGCACAACTTTCCTCCTTTATTATTCAGTAAGTACAATATTATTTTACTTTCATGCAATTTTTCCCTACAGAGGCGGCCATGTCTATAAGAAGCAGGAACATAGTCAATAAAATACCCCTTTTCAGTTCTTTGTTGAAAGCCATCACAGTCAGCCAAGGAGTGAATTCTACTACTGAGTTCTTGGTGGCAGAACAGTATTTCTACATCATTTTAATTTCCTCTCCACAATTTATATTCAGATCTTCAAAATGGAGTCCAGTAGAGAGAATGTCTTTAATTTTGTCATCTCTTTATAGTGATCACTGAAATTGATGTGGTTTGACTTTTTAGGTGCCGCTCTGGTACATAAACTAAATTCAGTGTGTAGAAATACTGCTCTCATCCCACTGATGTGTTGCCACTGTGAGGACAGATGTGGTGTTTGTCTCATGGTGTCCTGCTGTACCACAGAGCCATCACTTGTTCTTTTCATCCATGTCCAATGGGTATGATGCTATAATTAAGGATAGTTATTTGGCAAAGGGAAAATAGTCTGAGATCATCTTCAGGAACTTCCTTTGCTCTTTTCCAGGCAATAAATTTACTTTTAAGGGGTAAAATAATAAGATGGTTGTTTGAAGCTGTGTCTGATGGCCAAAGGGAAAACATGCACACAGAAGTGCGTGCGCACACACAAGCACAGAGGGCCTTTTTTCTGCTGTGCTTCTGAAGTTAATGTGTGAAACTTGGCTGTGTCTGTACTTGTAAAAATGACACAAAGGGGAAAAATACATCAGCTATAATAAAGTAGCATTGCTCTAGTTCCAGAGGGCCTTTGACTTCCTTATTCATATTTTTTGTTTTTACCATAATTATAGACCTTCTCATTTGAGATTGAGTTCACTTTGGAATTAATAAGGAATGGTTCTTTATTAAGCAAAGACTCTGAGGTTGAACAATCAGAAGATTCTGTCACTTCAGTAAGAACTGGTCTTGAGCCCTGGCCACGTGTCCCCATACCAGGGTCAAAGGGGACTACTTCCAGAGTCCCTCTTCACACTTCAAAATTATGAGACTGTTCATTGCCTCTATCAAGGATGTTCTAACTCTAAATCAGGGAACTCAGAAATCAGACAATACGCTTTAGAAGAGATCGTAAGTCTGAAAGTAGATTGTTATCATATTTCACAGGGAAGAAATCCTGGCTGGCACATGCAGTTGAATTAGCGGAAGTGTCTTCAACATCTTGTCTACCTCCATATGACAGCCACTTCTCTTTTTAAATTTAATTTTTTAACCTATCATCTATCTGTTCATATTCTTCAAAATAGTATTTGCTTGTAGTAACAAATATGATGATACCCATTATCATGACTCCTTATCTAATATTTTAAAGAAGTCCCTATCTCTGCAGTAAAATAAGAAAAAAGAAAACAAAAAAATCTTTGTTATGATGTGATTTTTGGTCTTCTGGGTATATGCCTAGTAGAGGAATTATAGGATTGAATGGCATGTCTATTTTTAGATCTCTAAGTGTTCTCCAAACATCTTTCCAAAAGGAATGTATTAATTTGCATTCCCACCAGCAGTGTAGAAGTGTTCCCTTTTCTCCACATCCATGCCAACATCTCTGGTCTTGGGATTTTGTGATATAGGCTAATCTTACTGGAGTTAGATGATATCTCAAAGTAGTTTTGATTTGCATTTCTCTGATGATTAAAGATGATGAACATTTTTTCATATGTGTGTAGGCCGTGCGCCTGTCTTCTTCAGAGAAGTTTCTCTTCAAGTCCCTTGCCCAACCTGCAATGGGATCACTTGTTCTTTTCTTGCGTATCCGTTTGAGTTCTCTGTGGATTCTGGTTATTAAACCTTTGTCGGAGACATAACCTGCAAATATCTTCTCCCATTCTGAGGGCTGTTTGCTTGCTTTACTTACTGTGTTCTTGGCTGTGCAGAAGCTTTTTAGTTTCATCAAGTCCCAGTAGTGTATTTTTGAAGCTGCTTCAGTTGCCCGGGGGGGTCCTCTTCATAAAATACTCGCCCAGACCAATTTCTTTAAGGGTTTTCCCTGCACTCTCTTCTAGTATTTTTATAGTTTCATGTCTTAAGTTTAAATCTTTAATCCAGTGAGAGTCTATGTTAGTTAATGGTGAAAGGTGTGGGTCGAGTTTCAGTCTTCTACAGGTTGCCAGCCAGTTCACCCAGCACCATTTGTTAAATAGGGAATCTTTTCCCCACTGAATGTTTTTAATTGGCTTGTCAAAGATCAAATAACGGTAAGTAGCTGGATTCGTCTCTTGGTTCTCTATTCTGTTCCAGACATCTACTTCTCTGCTTTTGTGCCAGTACCATGCTGTTTTGATTACTATCAATTTGTAGTATAGTCTGAGGTCTGGTAGCATGATTCCTCCTGCTTTGTTTTTATTTCTGAGTAATGTCTTGGCTATTCGAGGTTTTTTCTGATTCCATATAAAACGAAATATTGTTTTTTCAAGATCTTTAAAGTATGACAGTGGAACTTTAATAGGGATTGCATTAAAATTATATATTGCTTTGGCTAGTATGGACATTTTAACAATGTTGATTCTTCCCAGCCATGAGCATGGTATGTTTTTCCATTTAAGGTTAGAAATCAGGAAATAAACTGTCATAAGCAGTATCTATGATACTTTGACAGTCTCTAAATCTAAGCCTAGTGACTGGGTATAAAATCAATTCACTATAACAAATCAACTGCATTTTTATACTTTAGCAATAATAGACAACATAATTAAAAAATATTATTTATAATATCACAAAAACACAGGGTTGCCAGAAATAAATTTTTAAAAATATGCAGTCTTCTGAAATTTCATCACTGACGTGAGTTGGCACAGGTCCTT
This sequence comes from Nycticebus coucang, assembly GCF_027406575.1. Taxonomy (NCBI): domain Eukaryota; kingdom Metazoa; phylum Chordata; class Mammalia; order Primates; family Lorisidae; genus Nycticebus; species Nycticebus coucang. Next base: position 66,884,048 of record NC_069797.1, read on the forward strand.
TTCCAGCTCTGGAAAATTCTCTTGGATTATTTCTTCAATAATCTTTCTTCCAGCTTTGTTGTTACTATTTATTGTCTTTTCTGGGTTACTGGTAGTTGTATGTTGAACCTTCTGGATTTGCTTTCATGACTCCTTTTTTTGGTTTCAGGTTTTTTTTTTTTTCATTTTGATATTCACTCGGTATTTTTGTAGCTTTCCTTCCCTTCATGCTCAGGAATCTTATGTGTAGACTCTAAAAGATCTGTTTGTACTTTATTTATTTTTTGGAGCATCTTGTTTTCATTTTATAGATGTAATAAATTTTCCTCTCTCCAAGTTTATGAATTAGATTTATTTTTAAGTTCTATTCCCTTATTTTTATCTTTCCTTAAGTGATAGCTTTTCTGTTTATTTTTATCGTTCATATTTCTTTGTGTTGGATTTTCTTATATGCTTAATGATTCTTGCTTTTGATTAATATTTACAAAAGGGAAATATCTTAAAACAAGAGAAAATTGTTATTTTATAGTTCTGAAGGTGAGGAATCAGAAATTAGTCTTACAGAAGTAAAATCAACTTATCAGAAGGCCTGGTTCCTTCTGGAGGTTCCAGAAGAGAATATCTCCTTCCTTTTTCCAGCTTCTGGAGGCCACCAGCATTCCTGCACTTCATGTCACCTTTCCTCTTCCCTTGTTCTGGCTTCACTCTGATGCTGCTCTAGTGCTTGCCTCCCTTTTATAAGGACTTTCGTGATGACGTTGGGCCTACAGCATAATTGAGGGTAATCACCCACTGCAAAAATTTTAACTTAATCACCCATGCACAGGCCCTTTTATTGTGTAAGGTGACCTAATCACAGGTTCTAGAGATCTTGAAATATGGACATCTTTGGGAGAAGGGAAGATTCAGTTTACCACAAGATAGAACAGCAGGATAGCTGATTTTTATTTTTATTTTATTTTTTTTTGTTTTTTATTAAATCATAGCTGTGTACATTAATGCAATAATGGGGTACAATGTGCTGGTTTTATATACCGTTTGAAATATTTTCATCAAATTGGTTGACGTAGCCTTAACCTCATTTTCTTAGTTATTGTGTTAAGACATTTATATTCTACACTTAGTAAATTTAACATGTACCCTTGTAAAGGGATAGCTGATCTGTTGTGTAAACAGAGTTACTTTTCCCATCCCACCACCTAATATGTCTCTCTCTGAGTAGGAATTCAGAGTGAGTACTGGAGTCAGGGGTAAATATGTTAAAATTCAGGCAGTTTAAGTGCTAGAATGAGGAGGGCTTTATTCTGGGGTTGTAAAATCCACACTAGGAGGCAAAGGTTTTCTCAGATTGTTCATTCAGCTTTTGAGGGCCAGAGGAAGAGCCTTCTGATTTACATGGACTTCTTACAATCTGCAGGTTGAGATGAGGCTTACCTCTTCCATATTCAGGGACTGGTCTTCATTCTCCCCTCTCACTGTTATTTTTACCACCTTTATAGTACCTGAGTCCAGAGCCTCTTGTAGCAAATTTTCAAGCATATAAAATGGTATTGTTAATTATAGTCACATTGGTGTATGTGGCTCGCCAGGACTTATTTATCTTATATAATTGAAACTTTGTATCCTTTGATCAACATCTCATTTTTCCCTGGACTGAGGGTTGCCCCTAGCAACCACTCTTCAGTTCTCTGTTTCTATGAGTTTGACCATTTTAGATTTCAAATAGAAGTGGTCTTTCCATGTATGGCTTATTTCACTTAGCACAACATCCTCCAGGTTCGTGGATTTTGTTGCAAATGTGAGGATTTTCCTTCTTTTAAAGTACGAAAACATTCCATTGTGTGTATTGTATATACATATATACACACACATGCACACACAGTTTTCTGTCCATTCTCTTGATAGACCTTGGCCTATTTCCATATCTTGCCTATTGTGCATAATGTGTCAGTGAATGAGATAGTGCAGCTGTATCTTCAAGATCCTGATTTAATTTCCTTTGGATATATATACACATATCCAGAGGTGGGATTGCTGGATCATAAGGTAATTCTATTTTTAAGTTTGGAGGATTCAGTGTATTGTTTTGCATAATAATGTCTGTATTAATTTACATTACCACCAAGAGTATACAAAGTTCCCCTTTCTCCACATCTTCATCAACACTTGCTATTTTTTCTCTTCTTGATAATAGCCATTTTAACAGATGTGAGGTGATAGCTCATTGTAGTTTTAATTTGCATTCCCTTGATGCTGAGCATTTTTTCATATCCCTATTAGCCATTTATGTGTCTTCTTTTAAGAGGTGTCCATTTGTATCATTTGTCCTTTTTTTTGAGACAGAGCCTCAAGCTGAGTAGAGTGCCGTGGCATTACAGCTCATAGCAACCTCCAGGTTATTTGTTTTGTTATTTTGCTTTTGACATGTATGAAATCCTTATACATCCTAGGATATTAACCTTTTGCCAGATATATGGTTTGCAAATATTTTTCAATATTTGCCATTTTAGCCATTTCATTATGCTGATTATTTCCTTTGCTGTGCAGAAGTGTTTCAGTTTGATGCAATCCTGCTTGTCTAGTTTTGCTTTTGTTGCCTGTGCTTTTGGAATCATCTCCAAAAAAATCATCATCCAGACCAATGTCAAGACTTTTCCATATTTTTATTCTAGTAGTTTTGTAGCTTCAGGACTTAAATTTAAGTTTGTAATCCATTTTGAGTTGATTTTTGCATATGGCATGAGATAAGGGTTCACTTTCACTCTTCTCACGTGGATATCCAGCTTTCCCAGCATCACTTACAGAAGAAACTATCGTTGTCTCATTTAGTCTTCTTGGCATGTTTGTTGAAGATCAGTAGACTGAGATGCATGGGTGTATTTCTAGGCTCTATTCCGATGCCATTTGTTCTGGTCTACATGTTTGTTTCTATGCCAGTACCATACTCTTTTGATTACTTTAGCTTTCTAGTACATTTTGTAAAAGACGAAAGATTTATGTGATCTGAAGAGAAGCCAGAGTATTCTAGTACATTTTGTGATCAGGAAATATGAGGCCTCCAGCTCTGTTGTTGCCCAATATTTGGGATCTTTTGTTCTATATGAATTTGGGGAATTTTCCCCCTGCTGTTATAAAGAATGTTATAAAGAAACTACTGAATCTATAGTTTGCTTTGGGCACTGTGGACATTTTAATGGTATTGTCTTCCAATCCATTCCACCTATCTGTATCTTCCTTAATTTCCTGTATCAATGTTTTATAATTTTCAGTGTATATGTCTTTCACTTCTTTGGTATTTTATTCTAATTTTTTTATTATTTATGTTGCTATTGCAAATGAAATTTTTCTTTTCTAATAATTTGTTGTTTACTTATTAAAGGGCCACTGATTTTTTTTTTTTTTTTTTTTTTGTAGAGACAGAGTCTCACTTTATGGCCCTCGGTAGAGTGCCGTGGCATCACACAGCTCACAGCAACCTCCAGCTCCTGGGCTTAAGCGATTCTCTTGCCTCAGCCTCCCGAGTAGCTGGGACTACAGGTGCCCGCCACAGCACCCGGCTATTTTTTTGTTGCAGTTTGGCCGGGGCTGGGTTTGAACCTGCCACCCTCAGCATATGGGGCCGGCGCCCTACTCACTGAGCCACAGGCGCCGCCCCAGGGCCACTGATTTTTGTTTATCAATTTTGTATTCTGCAACTTTATTGAAATTATTAGTTCAAACAGTAGTTTTTTTACTTATGGATTTCATTTTTAATAAATTAATTATAGTTAGGGAATACAAATGTTTTTGTTACACAGGTAGCTTTTGTAATGCTTTAGTCAGGGCTGTAAGTGTCCCCATCACTTGAATAGTGTTCATTGTATCTGTTAAGTAGATCTTTACCCCCCATTCCTCTTTTCTTCTTGATTTTCAATACTTTTTAATTCTTTGTGTCCATTTTGTGCCCATCAATTTGTTCTAAATTATTAGAAAGTACATGTGGCCTTCGTATTTCCATTCTTGAGATAATTCATTTCAGATAATAATCTCCAATTCCATCCAAATTGCTACAAATGACATTATTAATTCATTTCTTTTTTATGGTCCAGCGTACTCCATGCTAAATGAGGGCTGTTCAGAAATTATCCAGCCATGTATGTCTCTATTTTTTCCTAGTACATGGCTGGATACCTTCCAGACAGCCCTTGTATATACCACATTTTGTTAATCCAATCATGACTTGATGAGCATTTGAGTTTATTCTACATCTTTGTAATTGTGAATTCTGCTGCAAAAAGCATTTGAGTGTAGGTGTCTTTTTGATAGAATAATTTATTTTCCTTTGGGTAGATACCCAGTAGTGGGATTGTTCCTTTGAAGGGTAGACCTACTTCTACTTTTAGTTCTTTGAGTAATCTCCATACAGGTTTCCATAGAGGTTGTACTAATTTGCACCAACACTGTCATAAGTGTTCCTAGCTCTGCATCCACACTACATCTGCTATTTTTGAACTTTTTAATAAAAAGCCATTCTAATAGTGGTGAGGGGCTCTCTCATTGTGGCTTTAATTTGCATTTCCCTGATGATAAGTGATGTTGAACATTTTTTCTTATGTTTATTGGCCATTTGTCTGTCTCCTTTTGAAAAGTTTCCGTTCTTGTCTTTTGCCCGTTTTTAATGGTGTTTGTTTTTTTTCTTGCTGATTCATTAGGGTTTTCTTCAGAGTCTTTAGAGTTTTCTACAAATGTGATTATGTTATCTTCAAACAGATAATTTTACTTCTTCTTGTCCAATTTGGATGCCTTTTATTTCTTTTTCCTATCTAATTTCTCTGGCCAGAACTTCTAGTACTTTGTTGAATAGAAGTGGCAAATAAGTATCCTTTTTTTATATCAGATCTTACGGGAGAAAAAAAAAAAGACTTTATGATACATCATATTAATTTAAAGATATAAAAATATTTGTGCACGTAAACATTAAACAACTGCATTCATGGAATGAATTCATGGTTAGAGCTCTTTGCTAATTTATATTTCATATTTTGTCAAATATATCATGCATATTTATTTTTTAACTAATGGCTACTGAAATTGACTGGAATGAAGGGTAACTAGACATATTAATAAGAATGATCCTGCCATTTCCTTTGCAATTTTGCATAGTATTGCAGAGCACCTTTGCTCAGAGCACCTGACCCAAGAGCTCAGTTTGCATGGTATTGTCTTATTTGGGGGTTATTATGGAAACGGAGCCTAAGACAATTTATTTGAGATGGGGGAATTTATAGGTGTCTGAAGTAAGAAAATGGGGAAAGAGAGACAGGGAGGGAGAATAGAAAATAAAGAGTGGCTTCTTGAGCAGGTTGCTCTGTGAGCAAGCAGGGACTCCATTTCACTGAGGGTCCCTTGGTAATATTTTCGAATTCACTACAGAATCGTCCCACCAAAGAATGGGAGTCGTCTGCAGCGCTTATCCGTGGGCTTCCTGCCCTGTCTAATGGAGGGTGCTCTGAGAGGGCATCTGTACCCACATTTCCTGGCCGCACCTGCACTTCCTGCCTCTACCTCTACTTGCTAGCAGCATCTGTGCTTTGGCGTAGTAGCGTTCCCTGGTGTGGAGGAAGGCCAAGGTAGAAAAGCTGAGTCTTAACCACAGTTCACTTGAGATGGTATCAAGTGTGAACTGCTTGCTTTAGCTGGGTTGCAATAGGCCAGGGAGATATCCTAGGTCACAGTAACACATAAACTCCAGCCATGCAGACATACAGTGCTTCCAATCTGCATTTTACCTCCTCGGTCTTAACTATGAACAGATTCATCTGACTTTGAAGTTTTGCCTGAGGGTCATGAAAAACTAACCCAGTGTTTTTCAACATTTTTTATCTCATGGCACACTTGAACCTGTTAAACTTCCACTTAAATTATGTTGGTCAAAATAAAAGAAAAAAAGAATAAAGAAAAGAATATACTTACTGTGCTTTGAACTTCTTTTGAAATAATTTTTTAATGATCTTTAGGAATTTTTGCAGCAAACCTAAGAGCCTCTCCCTGTACACCTGTGTGCTACAGCACACTGGTTGGAAATCACTGGACTAAACAAACAAACAAAATGGATGACCACATGGAGAAAAGGAATTTCAGAAAGCAAAAAGTAAATAAATTTAGGGAAAACAAAACTGAAGTATCAAAAATAGTATTATATTTATAAATGAAGAACAGGCTGTTTTGAAAATGTGACAATGAAAACAATAAGAAAGGGCTCCTATAAATTGCAATTTTTTAAAATGCTTGCCAAAATTAGTTTCAAGATAATCCTTCACAAAAGAGAATAAAAAGCAGAGAAAAAATATGAATGTAAAAATGTATTTTAAAAAGCTAACACATAGATGATTAACCCAGATGTTAAGTATGTAAATGATGTTTGAGAAACAGAAAATAGAGTGGAGGAATCATCAATGTGATAACGCTAGTGAGGTTTATAGGGCAGAAGGGTGTAAGCCTTCAGTTTCAAAAGGGCATAAAAAGAGAAAAAGATCTATATCTATATATATCCTTGTTAAATTTCAGAACAGAAGGAATAAAAGAAAGATTCTAAAACCTTACAGAAGAAAATCAGGTCCCCTATACAGGAATAAGATAGATTGGCAACAAATTTCCAATAATAAATGGTGAAAGATAATACTTATTAGAACTATGAGACAGAAATTTTTTAAACCAGACTTCTATATGTAAGTCAACATTCAGTCATGCAGAGAAATCTTAGGTCGGTTAAAGACATTACAAAATGTAAGAATTTAAAAAGTTTTACCTCCTACATTTCTTTGGAAGTTGTTTTGTGGATGTTCTTCCATTAAATAAAGGAGAAATACGAAAGATCCCTTGAATGACGGATCCAGTCCAGGAGAGAAGAGGGAAGTCCAGAGGATAGCTGTGCAGTGAGTCCAGTCTATATTGAAACAGAAGTGGAGTGCGGGGAGGAAGACCTTAGATACTAGTCATGAGAATTCTCAGTAACATGAGAGAGCAATAAAAGCGGAAAATGCAAGGGAGAAATAAGAATGACAATTAGAAGCCTCAGGAAAATCAAAAAACTCTACCAGAAGGCTGATATAGTTATTTAATATATTCTGTTTGTGTTTTGAAGAATAATTAGACTTACTCCAAGTAATAAGTTTTACCTTTTGAGAGCAAGTACTGTTTTCATCAGCAGCACTTCTGCACTATTTAGTTTGTTGATTGTATGTGTACTGAAATTTTAAAAAATCAGTGAAAAAATTTAATATAGAAAACTTTTTACAGTACAATAGCCTAATTTTTCAATTTACATACTTTTTTGCGATATTCTGCAGCATTAGACTCATAAATGGTTTGGGCAAATTCCTATCTTGTTAATTCATAATGAATCTTTTCAGAGAAATTTGAGGATGTCTAAAAGACATTTCTGACATGTATCTGATATTTTAGAATGCAGCTAAGTTGCATTCTGTAGCCTAAAACATCTTTTGTAGCATACTAATTAGTACTAACATACTAATTTACTATGTTCTTATAAGAATGGTCAGTAAGATATGTTTACTGTTGGTGCAACAAAGGGCTAGGAAGCCAAGGATAAGTATCGTTTGGAGTTGTTATTGGGATAAACTGTTAGTGACATAAGGAGAACTTATCTGTGCTCCTCATGTGGTCACAGATGCTTTAATTTGACAAAGATCGGTACTTTTTTGTGATGATAGTTGAAAGAATAGTTTACAGGTGTAGTTTCATCAATGTTAGATAATCTCAATGATATAGTTGTATATGCTTGTAGTGAGTTGAAGATATAAAGATCTAAGTAAAAAAGGATTAAGAACAAAAGGAAACAAATTGTGTGGAAAACTGAAATAGTGGAAATCAATAGAAGACAGACGAGTCAAAACTTTAATGTATCTTGAACACCCTGTTGACATGTAATTTCATGAGGAAAAAAATGTGAGAAAAGAAGCAAAATTATAGACTTTAACAAAATGGCATTATTTCAGGGAGATAGTTTGCCCACACATAGGAAATAACTCCGTGTGGATGGATCTAACATTATTAAGCTAGCTGGCAACTATTGTAAAATAAATTAAAATTAATAGTGATTATTAAAGATTCTAATTAAAAAGAATTAGAAGTGCCCTAAGTGCCCTAGTCACTGGAGTCTAAACCTCTATGTAAAATTTCTATGATATTCTGAGCTAAGCTTTAGTTAAGGAAGTGCTGTCTAAAAGGCAAGTGAAGTCAGAGGGTCTGGATGTAACTTTGATTGCTACTTGCCAGACTTGTGAACTAAAACAGATACCTTAATTCCATCTTTTTGAGCACCCATTTTATAATTTTTAATGGAAATGGTAAAGTATGGTAAAGGTACATACTTACTATAAAAGTTTCAAATAAGTCTGTTAAGCTGCTTATAAAATTTTGAAGTGGTAGAATATCTGTACACAGACGTATACACACTCACTTACAATGTTTTTTTAAATGTAGAATTGAGGCTGAGCACAGTGGCTTAACACCTGTAATCCTAGCATTCTGGGAGGCCTAGGTGGGTGGATTGCTTGAGCTCAGGAGTTCAAGACCACCCTGAGCAAGAATAAGACCCCGTCTCTACTAAAAATAGAAAAACTAGCCAGGCATAATGGCACATACCTATAGTCCCAACTACTCGGGAGGCTGAGGCAAGAGGATTGCTCAAGCCCAAGAGTTTGAGGTTGCTGTGAGCAATGATGCCACCATACTCTACCCAGAGTGACAGAGTGAGACTCTGTATCAAAAAAATATAGAATTCAAATGCACAGTATTATTTATGTGATGTAGTTTATGTTAGGTATAATATTTTAACAAATCTATTTTATTACATACACTCAATTGTAATCATACAGAACTAGGAAAAATTCCTTATGACATGAAATTGATATTTAGTATATACCCACATGCTAGGCATCTGTTACTGAAACAAACAACAAAAAACACCATTTATAGAGTTTTATTTCTAATAAAAGTAATTTGTACTTTCTGGTTTCTTGGATCACATTCTTAGTTAAGTTTCTGTCTCCTTATTGGCTAGTCCTTTGCTTTGGAATTACATGGAATAAAGGTGAGTCATAAATATATTTTGTATCCATGGCAACATACATTTTTGTTTCAACACTTTTCAGGTAGTTATTTTTCTTCTCATACCGTACTTAGGTTTGCTGGAGGATAAATAGAGGATAATGGCCTGAGAATAAATCTAGTAATCTTAGTACTGTAGCAGGGAGCAAAGGGAAAAGACCCTTTTAAATTCGTTTTAGGTTAATGAAGTCAGATCAAGAAGTTGGAGAATGAACGTTAAGAGTCCAGGTAGTTAAAGCAAGAGATTTAAAGTGTGTAAGTATAGAAAGTTAAGAATCTAATCACAAAAACAATTTAGGGAGCAGATAGTAACTTTAATTTAGGAACATGCGCAAGGTCACTAAACCAGATCCCAGATTATAAAGCAAACAAGTATCAGAGATTAAGGGTAACAAAAATATTTAGTCTGGCAGGGGGGCTTGACAGTTCATGGCTGTGAACGTATCTCAGAGGTGAGATCTCTTTTGGCTTGGATGTGTTCTTTCATAGCTGGGAACAAGTGGGTGGGAGAGTGCAAGTTAGTATCTGAGATCAAATTGGGGAAAGAGGATGAAAGCAATTTCTGAACTTTTTAGGGTAACAAAAAGAGAAGTAATCTCATATAGTGTATATCTCATATACTATCAGGTGACTTTCTTCTGTACACTGGGTAAGTACAACATACAACTAATACCCTACCTATAGTTTTAACAGACCTTGGAAATGTGTTGATACTGACTGGAATAGTTTTAGAAGAGCTCTGTATTAAATTGGGTAGAATATTTTTGTCATTAAAAATGTCAATCTCAAAGTAAATTTGATGTTTATTAGTATTTAGTGAACATTTTAATGCACATATTTAAAAATGTTAAGCTAATTGGAACCACATTTTTCATTAGTGTTTATCTGTAAATTTACTTACAACATTGGACAGTCTATTAGTGTCCATGATCTTGATCTAGGTAGCTTTTGTTTCCTAGTTTATTTTAAATATTGTTATAATTAGAGTCATTTTGTCTGTAGCTAAGTGTTTGAATATCCAAGATGGATAACTTCTTAAATTTCATAACTGTCTAGTTTGATCAGGTATAAGAGTATAATGCTGAAAAGAATTTAACATTATATTTAGTAAGATGAATTCTTAAAAATGGTAGTCCAAATCCTTCTATAAATTAACTAAAACCTTTATGTCATTGTTCTAATGTCTGCATATATTATGTTGTAATTCTAATGTCTGTATACCAGTTTTTACTGTAGAACTATTTGTCTTTTGAATATACACTTGTGTATGTTTAAGAATAGTTTTTTAATGTTAATTTACATAAGAACCTCAGTAACAAAAAAACGAATGTTAATATAATTGAAAGTAATTTTAAAGTAAAAGGCCAAATAATTAAAAATTAATAATTATGTGTTTTACTTTTTTTAATCAGAGGCAAATAATATCACCATGAATTTAGTGTATTTTTTTCTAGTACTTTGCTTTGTCTTTTCCCACACAATTTCTTTTTATATAAGGTTAATTCATTTTATAAATAGAGAAACAAAAGCAGACATAACAAGATCATGTACAAAAGTACAAGTTATTATGATAAATTATTATTGCACCTTCTTGTGGGGTTGCCATGTTGATGTAAAATTCATCCTGGATGCTCTCATGAGTTTAATGGATTAAGAGTGAGGTTGCCCCATTCTCTCTTCTGACTCCATACCCTAAGCATTATACAAAGAATTCTGATGCTTAAGATATTTTGGGGAGGTCCACCTGGTCAGTAAAGTTATCTTCTGAGGTCAAGTTGACCAGGAAGGATACTGTTCTGTGATAACGGAGGTCTTCATCAGCAATGCCTTCATGGCATTAGAGTGGATTTTCTTTAGTCTGCATACAATTAAAAATTAGTTGCATGAAGTATGCACATTGCTCAAAAAAACTCACGTAATGGGAGAAAAGAGAAAAAGGCTGTCTGAAGTGATAATAACAGAAGACTGATCATATTGATTCTGACTGAGGCAGCATTGATCAGTTTTCATTGTAGGGGGGGAAATCTTCTCTCTTTCACTGGGTCATTTTAAAAAACTCAACTAGGGCGGTGCCTGTGGCTCAGTGAGTAGGGTGCTGGCAGGTTCAAATCTGGCCCTGGCCAAATTGCAACATAAAAATAGCTGAACATAGTGGTGGGTGCCTGTGGTCCTCGCTACTTGTGAGGCTAAGTACCAAGGATGGCAGGTTCAAATCTGGCCCTGGACAAATTGCAACATAAAAATAGCTGAATGTAGTGGTGGGTGCCTGTGGTCCTTGCTACTTGGGAGGCTAAGGCAAGAGAATCTCCTAAGCTCAAGAGCTGGAGGTTGCTGTGAGCTGTGAAACCATGGCACTCTACCGAGGGGCACAAAGTGAGACTCTGTCTCTTAAAAAAAAAAAATTCAACTATTTATGTCAGAGTGTTCTAGATTTTCTTATATTATATTTAATTAAGCAGCCAGGCACTGTAGCTCACGCCTGTAATCCCAGCACTGTGGGAGTCTGAGGAGGGAGAAATGCTTGAGCTCAGTAGTTTGAGACTTGTCTGAGTGAGAGTGAGACCCCGAATCCTAAAAAAATGAAAAACCCAGACAGGCACCACAGTGAGCACCTATTATCCCTGTGGCTTCTGGAGGCTGTGGCAGTGGGATGCCCACAGCCCGAGTCTGAGGGTGCAGTGAGCTATGACGCCACTGCACTCTGCTCAGGGCATAGGGTGGGACTCTGTCTCAATAAAAAAGAAAAAAAAAAAGCAAAGAAATAAAAATAAAAAATATATATATATTTAATTAAGCAACCCAAACTCTAGACTTTATGAATTTAGTAGTGTCGTACAGTTGTTAGCACAGTAATGAATGGCACTAGTGTAACATGTGGGCACTGGTGACCTTAGTGTGTATAGAATGTTTGGGTAAAGTAGCTAATACAGAACTGGCAGAAAACCTAGGTCAAAATTCTGCTTTCCTGGAAAGGGGAAGTACAGTCAGTGGAGAGCATATTGAAAATCTTTCCAATTACTTGAATGCTATTCTTTCTAGAAGGTTTCTGGTGAAGAAGAATTCAGCTTGAATTTTATTCTTTGAAGGTCGGATAGGTTACTTGTCACTCCTTGAAACAATCTGTCAAGAAAATAACTTTAAGTGTTTCTAGAGGCTGCAAATAACATCTTTCTGACACATGGGCCTCCTGTTTATTAGCTTGGATGTTGCACGGGAAGAAGTTTTGGATAATGCCCTTGTGTTGGCTTTTTAATACTTATATTTTGCATTTTCAGGATAAGATTATTGAAAGTGCTGTTTAAAGATAGTTTCATTTTAATGTCATCATTCTCAACTGGAATACTTCTACTTTTATGATTCCACTACTTAAGTTTAGAAACGTATACAGAGAGACTTACATTTTTGCTGCTGTTAATTATTTACATGGTTTAATTTAGATAATAAATGCTCCTATATAGTTATTTTAAGTGTGGTAAACATTTCATTCACAAAATTCCAAAAAGGTCAACATATTATGAACCTTCCTTTTTACCTTTTAATTTTAACTTTACCTAAAAGCAAATTTTTCTAGTTTTTTTTATTTATTTTCTTCAAGACTTCTTAATTAGATGATTTGGGTGGGTCTTTAAAAATAAAACTAGAGATTTCAACATCAGTTATTCATCTTTAGCAGTATTGTCACTACTCACAAAAAACAAATGTAGCCATAATGTTTGCCAGTTCAAGTGACTCATAGAATGTTCTACTTCTTTTGATGTTTTTGCCTCCTCCAGATAAGCTTGTAAATTATTGTGTTCTTTTCTTTTGTATTTTCAGCCTTTTATTTTATTTTTAAAAATTCTCTAATTGAAATATGCAGGTAAATGATTTTTCCCCTTGACATTAGTCCTTTGTAGTATGCTACAAAACTGAGTATTAATTGTTCTAAAATTTTTAACCAAATTAAAGTTTTTCATAACTTTCCTATGTGTTAAGCTCTGTCTTCTCCTTTAACCGTTACTGTGATCAATGGCACCAGAATTTAGTTTTGTGTATAGAATTCCTTGTAGAGCTAAGTTATTCTTTTGGAGTTTGGGAGGTATTTAAGCTTCTTCCTCATTTTTACAAGTGAGAAGGAAATATTTTTGCTCAACTACAAGGTAAGCCAATGATTTTATTTTTATTACTAGATCTATAAACAGTAGAACAAGACTCTGAGAACACAAATGCACTTCACATAATACCAACATGTGTGGTGGATGTCAGAGCAAATTTTTAATTACTTTAAAGGTAAATCTGTTGGCTCTATTTCTAAATATTTCTTAGCCATTTAGGAGATTTTAAAACTATTTTCTGTTTAATAAAACACAGGCAACGTGAGTCAATAAAATTCTATTTACAGCTGTTGCTGTAAATTTAGATGCAACAGGTTAAAAGTAGACAATATGCTGCCTTAGGAATCTGAAAACCTCGTTAATTGCCCAGATCTCTGTGACTTTACTTGCATACCTTGATGTTCTCTTTTCTGCTATTATCAACTACCTGCCTTTCCTATAGCATATGGGAGCACTTTAAAGTTTTAACCCTTTAAAAATACAAAATTTTATACAAAAACTCACATCAAAAAAAATTGTCTCACCTATACAATGATTTTATAATGCCAACTTAATTTGAAATCATTAATGTCCAAAAGTGTTAAAAGGTTTTCTAGTATAAAGTATGATGTAATTATAAAGTAAAACATGCAGTTTATATTAAATGTTTAGATGAATTTTAATCCTTAATGATAATAAACATGTAACATATATAGTTGTATGTATGGTATAAACTTAGTTTCTGTGAAATAAACTGACATGTTAAACATATCCAAAATGTTCTTTCTTTATTGATACAGCAGCATTTTCCTAATATTTTTTATTATTTATTTTTTAATAATGTATGCTGTCCTTTGAAATCTGAATATACATTTTCAAAACAGTTCTATATACTTAATAAAATCTCAAATTGTGTATTTCATTCGGTGTATTTCTTTCATTAAAAATAAAATGAGACCTCTTTGGTGGAAGAAGTTTCAGGTAAATAAGAGTCTAAAGTTTTGCCTCTTTAATAACTTTGACATAAAGAGGAATCCATCACTAAGTGTAACTGAATATTTTTTAATTTTTACAATATATTTGTAATACAAATAATAAATGGTAATATAAACCAACATTAATGATAAATATATACTTAGATTGTATATTATAAATAATAAAAATATGGTTTTTAAACTTAGCTATTGGGGTTTTTTTCCCTGTCAACATTATTTGAAAACACAACCACAGGTTACAGGCAGTCCCTGAGTTAAAATATCTGACTTATATACAACTCAAGAACAGTGGTTATTATAGTAAGTCCTCTGGTTATAGACATCTGACAGACATATGACTCCCATTAATGAATGGAGGCTGTTACAGGTAATTGTTGAACCTATATACAAATTCAACCTAAGAATAAACCTATAGAACCAATCTCTTTTGTAACCTGGGGACTGACTCTATGCTTTTCCCTTTCCAACACTGAAAGTTATCTCCACTTGACAAGAAAGATTGCAGTGACACTTTAGGGACATGTGATTGAGGACAAATCTGGTGTGTTTCACTGTAAAATAGTAAAATCAGAAAATATAGTAATAAATAAAGCTAAGTTATTACATAATAAACTCATCATTTAGGAGAATTTAAATATGTAAGCTCTATAAAGATAAAAAGCTGACGAGAAGGAGTTTTTAAAAATGATTTATAGGTTATCCATCTGGTTACTGTAGATTAACCCCAATCCCTTAAACCTTATTCATTCATTTATGTTCCTTTACAACGATAATTGGTGTTTATAGTAATGACCTTGAATGCTCATATGATCCTTGAGTGTTTTCAGAATCTTCAAAGTAAGATTAAAGTATTACAAGCATGTATGTAGCAACTTGCCCTCCTCAGTACGGTACCCTCACTTCTTGCTGTGCGTGATACTTAATGATGGGCCAATTACCTCGTTCATATACAAACCAGGCAGACCAGCCGCAGTAGTCCTTCCTGTGTGAGGTAAAAGGAAAGGACCAAGTGAATAAAAGGTAAAACCCACATGCTGTCTCTCCACACACACACCCCACCTTTAAAAGACCTCTTCACTCAGATGTCACAGCATTCCAACCTCTTCTGCATGACGTAACCAACCGAAGAATTAGTAGGTCACTTGCAACTTTTCTCATCTCTGAGGCTTCCAGGCCTGTGGCTCTAGATCCTGGCAGCAGGGAAGATGAACAGCGCCTTCCCGTTGTTTCCTGCACCCTCTGTGGGGAGCAGGCGCAGCTCAGCCGTTCCATCCGCGTCACCCACAACTCACGTCAGAAACACAGGTGTGTTTGAGTTCTGTGGCACCGTGCTTCCAGAAGCCTGAATGAAGCAGCTATGATGATACCTGACCAAATACAGTAGTGCTTACTAGTTGCAACCCCCTGTGACGAGCCAGAGAATGTCAAGGAAGGGAGGAGAATAGAGTCAGCGCCCTACTGGTAGAGGGCTTGCCCTTTTACTGGGGAAGAGGAAGTCAGGAGCCTCGAGTGCTGCTCTTGAAATCCAATCCCAGACAGTTTCCTTTGAGAGACTGATAAACTTGGTGTATAAACCACAACACAACTCTTCAGAAGGAGACACTGTAGACATGTTGGTATAGACAACCTAGCTCCTTAAAATGTGGTGTGGTGAGGTAATGGACGTACACACACAGCAGCAAACCAGTCACTGCTGTGGCTGACCAGGGAGCTTTGATCCAGGATCCAGGTCCTGAAAGATGTGAGACCTGTGCCAGAGCGAGAGCTCACCTGCTACTCACCATTCTTGGAGCAGCTCTGCCATTTTGTTTCTTTTTCATCACGCTTATCACATTTGTCTCTCCCTGCCACTACCTGAACTCATGGTGCTTGTTATATACCACCTGTCCTACTTCAGAGCAGAGCCGATTGGTATTTTATTATTGTATTTATTTTGATAGAAGCAAAATAATCATCTAGCATTTTTTATGGCACTAACTTTGTATCTTTGGGAGACAAATGCAATGTTTTCTTAGCGGTAAATCCTCTTTTATGCTGAAGTTCCAATGGGAGTTGTTTACAGATGAAAATTCTAGTGCATGTGATATTTATTGAAAAATGTTGGAAGGCTCATTGCCCATAGCTTAGTGGTTATGGCACCAGCCACATGCAATGAGGCTGGCAGGTTCAAACCCAGCCTGGGCCAGCTAAGCAACAATGACAACTGCAACAGAAAAATAGCCTGGCGTTGTGGCAGGTACCTGTAGTCCCAGCTACTTGGGATGCTGAGGTAAGAGATTTGCCTTAAGCCCAGGAGTTTGAGGTTGCTGTGAGCTGTGATGCTGTGGCACTCTGTTTAGGGTGACATAGACTCTTGTCCCCCCCCCCAGAAAAAGTTGGAAGACTTAAAGCTAAAAGAACAAATTAAAATGATGTATTGTCTTGGAATTTGTAAGCTTAAATCCAAATCTATGTGTGTGTATATTTATTGTGATCATAATAAAAATAGAGGAATCATTTTGATCTGTTTTATATGATTTAAATAATAAATTTGGTGGCCTTAATATTGACTGTAAGTAATTAAAATATATACTACAACTATTAATACGTTGTTCTAAAGAGAATATATATATATATTATTTTATTTTTTTGCAGTTTTGGCTAGGGCTGGGTTTGAACCCACCAACTCTGGCATGTGGGGCCGGCACCCTACTCCTTGAGCCACAGGCGCCGCCCAAGAGAATATATATTTTTAATTAACTTTGTTACATGCTAATCAAAAGTAAAAAATAATAAAGCAAAGTGGAATTTGAAAACATAATTGCAATTGTATGTCTCCTTTGAAATATTCACAACATAAGAAAAAACTGTCATAGAATGTTTGCATTTCCATAATAAATAGGATGCAATATATTAAAAATAATTGTTATATTAAAATTTAAGAAAATATTTCTTTTTAGAAGCATTCTCCTTGTCACCTGGGCTTAAAACCCCTCATCTTTTAAAAAATTTTTACCTTGGCCAGGTGCAGTGGCTCACACCTATAATCCTAGCACTCTGGAAGGCCAAGGTTGGCAGATTGCCTGAGCTTACGAGTTTGAGACCAGCTCTGAGACACAGCTAGACCCCATCTCTGAAAATAGCCGAGCATTGTGGCTGGCACCTGTGTTCCCAGCTATGTGTGAGGCTGAGGCAAGAGAATCGCTTGAGCCCAAGAGTTACGTTGCTGTGAGCTAGGCCACAGCACTCTACTGGGGGCAACAAAGTGAGACTCTGTCTCAAAAAAAAGATTTTTTTTTACCTTGTGTCTAATGCGTATGGGGAATGTATGTCATAGGTAATGTTTAAGTACTAATGTGTACAACACAATGAATGTGATCAACTGACTGCTTAGGTTGGGAATCGAATATCATTAAAATTGTTGCCTCTACTTGTATGTTCCCTCCTTTTCTATATTCCTGGCCATTCTGTCCCAGAGGTAACTATTATCCTTAATTGTGTGTTGATAGTTACCTAATAATTTGTTAGTATACCTTTATTACATATAAGTTCTCTGAATAGAAAAGTGTTTATTTTTGGTTGGTTTTGAACTTTATTAAAGTGGTTTCCTATTGTAGGTAAACTACTTTGCAATTTTCATTCAATATTTTATTTTTAAGATGTAGTTATTATCTTGTGTACACCTCTAGTTAATTCATTTTGCTGGATATAACATCCCATTGTATGATGAGAAGTCAGTTGTGACAATCATTTGGGACCTGTTTAATTATGTTGTTTTTAAAATGCTGATGTGTGCACTCTTGTTCATGTCCTTGGTACATGTACACATGTGTAAGAGATTCTCTACAGATTACTGGCACTTAATTTATGAAAATGTTCAACTTTTCTAGGTAGTATAGTTTACAATGGGGTTTTAACACATAACATTCAAATCAGTAGTGTTCTGTAAAAGTACTCATTAACACACATCCTTGATAACATACGGTATTGTCAGACTGTTAATTTTTCAAATTTGTGATTGTAAAATGTATGTGGTCTTAATTTGTACTTGTGACTACTAATGAAGTTGGCCACTTTTTCATATGTTTGCTGTAAAAATTTTGCCTTTTATAAAATCCAATCCTGCATTTTACTTATTTTTCTATTGGGATGTATATCTTTTATCTATTAGTATACTTTAGAAATTATGGATAATATTCTTTTATAAATTACATATGTTGCAGATCTTCCCTTCTAGTAGGTGATTTCATTTTTTATTATCTTTATGGCATCTTTTCATGAACAAGGTTCTTATTTGAATTATAATCTAATGTATCAGTCTTTCAGGTTAGTGACCTTTGAGTCATGCCCTTCCTTACCTTGAAGTCACAAAACCATATCTCAAATGTGTGTTTTAAAAACTTTTGTCTTTTATATTTGGCCTCTAATCCACTGAGAATTAATTTTTTAAAAGTTTTTTTTTTTTTTTGAGCTATCATTGCCATGACATCCAATCCACCCATTTACTCTGTATATAATTCAGTGATTTTAGGTATATTTACAAGGTTGTACAATCATCATTACAATAAACTGTTACAGCATTTTATTACCTCTCACCAAAAAATCCCATTCCCATTAGCCGTCACTCCTCATTTTTGCTTAACACTCCCAGCCATAGGCAGCCACTAATCTAATGTCTGTCTCTATAGATGTCCCTGTTCTGAGTATTTCATATATAAGTTGGCACCCTTATGTGCTCAGGTGTGATATTGTTATGCTATAGAATTACATGTTTCTGATTTTGTAGTAGAAGATTGGTATAAATTATCAGCTTATGAGAAGGGGTGTTATTTCTGTTGTTACGTGTGCCATGTAATTTGGTAATATAACAAAATCACACTCTAGCACAAAAGAGTGATACTTCGCCAGGCCCTGTATTTCATATAAATAGAATCATGCAACATGTGGTGACTGGCTTTTACTCAGTTTGTCTTCAAGGTTCATTCATGTCGTAGCCTGTATTGGTTCTCCGTTTCCTTATATTACTGAATAATATTACATTGGGTGGATATAATGTGATGGACATTTTGGGCTATTATTAATATTGCTTCTATGAACATGCTTGTACAAGTATTTGTGTGAACATGTGTTTTATTTCTCTTGGATATAGACCAAAAACTAGAATTTATTTTTGTCTTTATTGTGTAAGGTAGAGGTCTGGTTTCATTGTTTTCCCACATGCATAATTGTTGTCTCAGGACAGTTTTTAGAATACGGTGGTTTGTCACATCCCTGCTACATTGCAATGCCAGCTCTGTCCAGTGTGAGCCTGGTCTAGGCATCCAATTCTGTTCTATTGGTCAATTTTTTCTCTTCTCTATGATAAAACTATACTGTGTTAATTACAGTTACATTATATTAGGCCCACATATCTGATAAGAAATAGCACACCACCTGTTCTTTTTAACGGGTGCTGTGTTACTGCATTCATCCCTATACACTGTGGATTCACCTGGTCAAAGATCTTGAAAGCTTTTCTTGAAATTTTAATTAGACTTGCATTGATGCTGTAGATCAATCTATGGAGAACTGATGGACAGGCCTTCCACTGCCAGGATGAATCTCTTTGTTATTTAGGTGTTCTCAAATGTCTTTCAAAAAGGCTTATACTTTTTTTCCTGAAAAGTTGTGAATATCTTTTGATAGGCTTATTTCTAAGAATCTTTCATTTATTATAGTAGTTGTAAATGGTGTTTTGTAACTTTTTGCTGACATAAAAATTGCAGTTGATTTTTGAACATTGATCCATTTATTCAGACATCTTTCCAAATTTAGTATTTCTAATAATTTGTATTCATTTTGCATTCTCTATATGTATATATACACTCCTAATATCCATAATTAAAGTTTTGTTTTGTTCTAGTTGTACACTTGTGAATACAAGTAATGATAGTAGGCATTCTACTTTCCAGTTTTAAAGGGGGATATTTTTAAACTTCAAAATAAAAAATAAATGAAACTTGCTGAGGTTTTGGCAAATACATGTTATCTGATTAAGGATAGCTTTTTCTATTCCTGTTTTGCTAAGAATGTTGTTGGATTTTATCAAGTGTTTTTCCATACATTGAGACGATCAGTGCTTTATTTTCTTAATGCATAGATGGAGTGAATTATGATATAGATTAGTTTTTTAACCTTACGCCGACCTTAAGTTGCATACAGTTTTTCAATAATGTGGTATCATTGGATTCAGTTTCCCAATAATTTGGTAGGCATCATTGAGAGAGACTGACCTGAGATTTTTCTTTTTTAGACTCTCCCTTGTGTGTTTTTAAATTGGTGCTGTGCTAGCCCTCTGCACTGCAACTGCATGTTGCTTCCTTTTCTTATTCTCTGAAAGAATTGGTATAAGAATAAGTTATTTGTCCCTTAAATATTTAGTAGAACCAGCCAGTAGTGTCATCTGGCCTTGATATTTTATTTCTGGAAAGATTTTTGACCACTATTTTAATTTTCCTAAAGTGGTTATGGAATGATTCACATTTTCCAGTGTTTTATAAATTCAGTTTTGATAAATTTTTGTAGTTTAGGAATTTTTCTTCTTCATCTAAATTTGATACACATTTTTTATTGGCGTTTACAAATTTTTACAAATATTACACTTCCTTGCATTGTATACAACTTGGTAATTGTATATTTTATTTTTATATATTGCTGGACTTGGTTTGCCAATAGTTCGTGCTTTTTCTGTTTGTGTTCATAGGTTGGTTTGGATTTTTTATTGCTCTTCCTATCTGCCACATTTTGGTATCTGTATTATAATTACTTTTAAATTGATTTGAGAGTATTTTTCTTGTGCGTTATTTTCTAGAAGCTTTGTAAAGGACTGAAATGACCTATCCCTTGAGAGATATTTTTAGAGATCACCTGTAAAATTAGATGAGCTCAGTGTTTTCTTTTGGGAAGATATTTAACCATTCTTTAAATTTCCTTAACTGTATTATTTAGAATTTTTGTTTCTTCTTTTGACATTTTATATATTCCTAGAAATTTGTCCATTTTACCTAGATCTGTAATTATTAGCATAATGGGTTTATAATATAATGTTATTTTTTTAAATCTCTGATGGATCTGTAGTATTTCCTTTTTAAAATTTAATGTTTGGTTATTAATATCTTTTTTATAGATAACATTGCCATAGCTTTTATTTTTTCAATGCAAATATTGTTTATTTGAACCTTATTTTATCAGTTTCACCAGAAATTATTCTATCTTGCTCCCTTCTTCAACTGGTTTCCTACTTTGTTAATAATTAGCCTTTTAAAAATAAATGGTATGTTGGTGGTACCTGTGGCTCAAAGGAGTAGGGTGCCAGCTCCATATACCAGAGGTGGTGGGTTCAAACCCAGCCCCGGCCAAAACTGCAACAACAATAACAAAAAAAAAATTGATATGTTAAGTCTGTACTTTTCCCTCACTTTAGCTTCATTCTTCAAGAGTAATAAGTCATATTTTAATTTAAATGTTATGAATTCATTTTTAATTAGGAAATATGTTAACATTGATCAGAATTTATAGGCCACACAGACACAGTAAAATATCTTACACTCACCCCCTATTACTAACCACTCATTCCCATACAAAATGGTATCAATGTTAAGTGTTTTGTGTCTCCTTCCTGAGATCCATTCTACATACTTTTAACTTCATCTTAATTTTGTTTGGAACCATGAGTTATTTAACGTATGTATTTGAAATTTCAAAAGCTTTAAGGAATTAATTTTGCTTTATTTTTGTCATTTTGTCATTGCTTTCTAATGTTGTCAAGTAATGTTTCTGATGCCAATTCCTTGTAGTATGCTGACACTTGACACATTTTAAATATGTATGTTATATATATATATATATGTGCATATATAATTAAATCACCCGCTAGAATGGTGGATTTGTCATTTTCTCCTGGAGTTCCATTGATTTTGTTGTATATTTTGGATGTAAGTCCTTTACCATATGTGTTTTGCAAATATTTTCTCTCTGTGTGTGTCTTTTTATTCTGTGTCTTTTTATAGAGCAGAAGTTTTTAAAATTTTAATATCCTCTTCCTATGCAAATGGAAATTGAAAGTGTACAAGAGTAGCTATTCTTACATTAGAAAAAAATGACCTCAGTGAAGACAGGGGTGGGTCCCTGGATGGCACTCATGAGTCCTGATCTGAAAGCTTGACCCGGTAGAGAGGGATGGATGCCCTGTAGGCATGTAACACTGCTTCTCTGCCATGTTGTCCTCATTCCTCTGTGCTTGTGACTGGGCCACTGAGGCAGGGTGGGCCTGTGGTGCAAGATGTGTGCATGAGATGGGTCTGGTCTGTGGGAGAGGGTTTGTGTGTGGGATGAAGTAGGCCTGCCACGGGCAAAACGCATGTGCACGGTCCTGGGGCTGCAATGCGCTTGAGTCCTCACAACTCTGTTTCTAAATTATATTCTCACTCGTTCTGTTCTTTCCCCAACTGTTGGCCTTCCTCTCTCAGTCTGGAGTATGTCTAGTGCATCTTATGAACTGTCTTTAGATTAGTCTTTCTTAGTCTTAAAACCCAAAAGTGTCGGTTGGCTCACTATACTCCGCACCCTCTCCAACTTAGCTATCTTCATTGGTTTTTCATTGTCTACAGAATAAAACCCCATTTCTATAGCCTAATTCTTCAATATCTCCCCCAAGTCTTTCTTTCCTGAGTTTATTTCCCTTTAATGATTTTTTTTCTTTCATGCTGCTCATTCTTTCTGCTGAAAAATGTTCTGTGGCTATCCATTTTCCCAAATGGTACCCATGCATCTCTTAAAATCCTTCTCAGAGGCATTAGTTTTTTTAGTTTTCTAAAATCCTTGCTAGCTGGAAATAGCTGTTTGTTCCTCATCTGAGCTCGCATGGCACTTTGTCTTCCTTTATGGCTTTTCTGATTGTTTTTGTGTGTGTGTGTGTGTATAAGTGTGTGTTTGTAGTTTGTGTATTATAGTGTAAATTCTTTAGGGAAATTTATTTTCTTAAAGTCACCTATCATGCTTCCACATCGTAATTCCTAATAAATATGTGTTAAAATAGTAAATTATACATAATTTTAAATTAAAGCATGACACATGGGAAATATTTCAGTTTTGTGTGATTGCTCATAAACTTTCAATGAATGTACAGAGTTAACATGATATATCAGGTAGTTATTAATGTGTCTTTATTTCAGTTTTTCTTATAGAATAATAAATAATCCAAATGGTTTTTTCTTAACCATGAACATGTCCTCAACTTAGATATATTTTGCTTTAATGGAGTGCATTTTTAAATTTTGTGTGACTCTGGTTTGATGATAATCCTGGCAATGTATAACCACTGATAGGATATTTCAGCCTCACACTTTTTTTTGCCAGAACTTAAGTTCAAAGTAGTTTCCAGAATCATTGGCTTTCTAAGAAAAGTGGTCTTTATGTTTTTAACTGTAAAGTTGTCCTTATAATGTGTTTTTATGGATACAACATTTATTAATTTTTCAACATTTTTTATAGTTCAGCTGTTTTATATCAGTCAGATAGATGGTTTTGTAGTTCACTCTAACAGTAAAGAAAAATGAACACATTTAGTCTATGTTGATCTTGGCACCTTTGTCCATCTGTTTATTAGAACATTTTAATGAGTAAAAGAAGGGAAATCTTTAGCATCAAGTTCTTTTCATATAATGTTCTCTCTTCCATAATGCATTTTTCAGTGCAATTCTTTTTTTGAACGTGACAGTTTGAACAAAGTCAATAAATACCAGTATTGCTGGCAATTAAAAATACCTTCCTCTAAATTATTATCACATACCTTGTTAGCCACTAAACGTATACAAGGTGACGAAGTGGAGCAATGCCAGGGTATGGGGAAACAAGCCCATAAGTACACTGCTACTCTCTCTGGAAGTGTGTTCAGTGCTTCTGTAGAGTGACTTTTTTAAAAGTTATTTTTATCAAATACTTAATGGCCACAACATTCTCTATCTGGATGATGGTCACACTAAAACCCCAGACTTCACCCTCATAGAATATGTCCCTGTAACAAAAGTGACCTTGTAAAATTATACAAATGAAATTAATTTTATTGTGCTTTGCAAATATTGGTTTGTTTGTTTTTTTAATGAATTGAAGATTTGTGGCAACCCTGCCTCTAGCAAATCTATCAGTGCCATTTATCCAACAGAGTGTGCTCACTTCATGTCTCTGTGTTACACTGGGTTAATCCTACCACTATTCCTGCCTTCTTCATGATGGTAATATGAGTATGGTGATCTCTGATGTTACTATTGTAATGTTTTGGGATGCCGTGAACCACATCCACATAAGATGGTGAACTTAATCTACAGAGTAGTTCTAGCTACTCTCCTAACGGACTATTCCCCTATCTTATTCCCTCTTCTCTGATTTCTCTATACCCTAAGACACAACAATATTGAAATTAGGCCAATTAATAACCTTACAATGGCCACTCGGGGGCCAAGAGAAAGGAAGAGTCACGTGTTTCTCACTTTAAATCAAAAGCTAGAAATGACTGAGCTTAGTGAAGAAGGCATGTTGGAAGCTGAGAGTCTGAAATCTAGGTTCTCGTGTCAGACAGCCAAATTGTGAGTGCAATGGAAAAGTTCTTGATGGAAATTAAAAGTGCGATTCCAGTGAACACAAGTAATAAGAGAGCAAAGCAGCCTTATTACTGATATGAAGAAAGTTTGAGTGGTCTGGATGGAGAATCAGACTGGCTGCAACATTCCCTTAAGCCAAAGCCTAATCCAAGGAAGGCTCTAACTCTCTTTAATTCTGTAAAGGCTAAGAGAGGTGAGGAAACTGCAAGAATAACATTTGAAGCTAGCAAAGGTTTGAGGTTTAAGGAAAGAATCTATCTAAATGTGCATAGTGAATCAGCAAGTGCTGATGAAGCTACAGCAAAAATCCAGAAGATCATTGATTTTCTTTTTTTTTTTTAATAGCACAGAAAGAGTTTATTCCACATAGCACTAAGTGGAGGAAGATCATTGATTTTCAATGTAGACAAAATCGCCTTCTATTGGAAGAATGTTTCATAACCAGAGAGGAGAAGTCAAAGCATCAAAGCTTTAAAGAACAGGCTGACTCTATTGTTAGGGTCTAATCTGAGTGGTATCCTTAAGTTGATACCACCTACATTGGGTGGTAATGCTCATTTGCTATTTCAAAAATTCTAAACCCATTAAAAATTATGCCGAGCCTGTTATGCCTGTGCTCTGTAAATGGAACAACAGAGCCTGGATGACAGCAGATGTTTTTCAGCATGTGGTTTATCTGTGAAATGCCTGGTTTACTGAATATTTTAAGCCCCTTGTTGAGATCTACTAATTTGGAAAAAAGATTTCTTTCAAAATATCACTGCCTATTGACATCACAGCTGGTGACCCAACTCTGATGGAGATGTAGAATGAGATTAATATTCTTTCCGTATCTACCTACACAACCTTTATTGTATAGCCCATGGCTCAAGGAATCATTTCATCCTTCAAGTATTATTTTTTAAGAAATGCATTTTATAAGGCTCTGGCTGCCATAGATAGTGATTTCTCTGATGTATTTGTGCCAAATAAATTGAAAAGTAGATTCTATTAAGAACATTCATGATTCATGGGAAGAAGTCAAAATGTCAACATTAACAGAAGCTGGAAAGAAGTTGATTCCGCCATTTATAGATGACTAGGAGGGGTTCAAGATTTCAGTGGAGGAATTAACTGCAGACTGGAGTGGAGTTAATTAACTGCATAGAGGAAGATAAATAAGATAACTAGAAATAAAGTAGAGCCTGATGATGTGACAAGATTGCTGCAATCTCATCATCAAATGTGAACAGGTGAGGAACTGTTTCTTAGATGAGCAAAGAAAGTAATTTCTTGTTATGGAATCTACTCCTGGTGAAGATATTGTGGATATTATTATTATTTTTTTTTTTTTGGCCGGGGCTGGGCTTGAACCCGCCACCTCCGGCATATGGGACCGGCACCCTACCCGTTGAGCCACAGGCGCCGCCCTACTGTGGATATTATTGACATGACATGAAAGGACTTAGTTCAGTTGATAAAGCAATGGCAGAGTTTGAGTGTATTTCCTGTCAGTTTGAAAGAAGATCTGCTTGGGGTAAAATGCAATTAAACTACTTCACATGCTGTAGATAAATCTTTCATGAAAGAAAGAGTCAACCAATGCTGCAAACTTAATTTTTGTCTTATTTTAAAAAATTGCTACAGCCACTCCAACCTTCAGCAACCACCACCCTAATCAGTCAGCAGCCACCAACATCAAGCCAAGCCCCTCCACCCATGAGAAGATTAGGGTGCAGTCTCTGATGATCATTAGCACTTGTATCAATAAAGTACTGATATGATAAATATTAATTTTTAGATATGCACGTTTAGACATAATGCTAGTGTACACTTTTAGACTATAATGTGATACAAACATAACTTTTACTGGCACTGGGAAACCAAAAAATAAATTGTGTAAATCACTTTATTATGACAATCGCTTAACGGTGAAATTCACTTTCTCATAGTAGTTTGGAACTGAACCTGTAATATCATCTGAGATATGCCTATATTCTAATTATGAAATGCCAAGGAGTCACTAAAAGAGCCAAACACACTATTAAATGAGAATTAAGGTGTAAAATTAGGTGTGGGAAAATGTATCCACACAAAACAGTATCCACACAGTGACTAAACCATTAAAAAATATTTGTATGTACATTGACAAAGATCGAAATCCATTTTGAGGTGGTGTCAATGCTTTTAGAATATTAGCATAGTTTTGTTTGTTATTTATTTTTTATGTAGGCCTTATGGCCCTGTGACTTTGGCTGTTCACTTTGTAGTAACCGTACTGGAGATTTGGGGGTAGGGGTGTTTGATGAGAATATACTGTTGGCACTGCTGAAGTCTATCTGCTCTTAGAAGATTCTCATCTATTTCAAGATTTGATTACATTGTCTATCTCTTCTCTTATTATTCCCAAGTATTGAGTTCAAACAAATCATTATAAAACAAGGAACAAAAGGCAAGGGACTTTGTTTTCAAGGACGACTGGTCCCCAGCTATGTATTGATGTACAGATACCAATACATCTATGAAACAGAGAAACAAACATTAAGACATACATTCATTTCCTAAGAAAAAAGACTCATTTTCCATATTTGTGAGAATTAGCCTCTTGTATAAAGTTCTCTTACACATTCCTCTGGGACTATTTCAAGTCAGCTATTTTAGAGAGGCAAGATAAAAATGGGACACCAGATCACCTCATGTCTCCGGAGCTCAGATTGGTGATTATCAAGCACTTTCTTTTCCAAAATGTTTTTGTCCAGACACCTGCAATGTCTCTTTCAGTTGAGTATAGAGAGGGATCAGGGTCAGTAGTTGAGCTCAAGTGTACCGATCACAATTCAAGTAATGGAACAACTTTGCCTATTAATAGTACCCTGTTTCCTTGAAAATAAGACATCCTCCGAAAATAAGACCTACTTACAGGAACGATAAGACATCCCCTGAAAATAAGACCTAGCGCATCTTTGGGAGCACACCTTAAAATCAGACACTGTCTTATTTTCAGGGAAACAGGGTATTTATGATACTGGGTTGTTGCAAAGATTAAAATAACCTCTACGAATGTACAAGATGCCTGGTGTATACTCAACATCATGGTAGTTATTATTTATCATGTAGAAATGTTATAACTGTTAACACTTAAAATGGGATGAGCAAATTATTTTTATTGAAAATGAAATAATTTTAGACCATATTGACTATTCTACTAGCTTCACATCATTTAGCTTTGTATTCTTATTTCTAGCATCCTGATGTTATTTTTGCATTATAGTCACTTGGATTTTCTCATTTCTAGTCAGGGAAATGTAGTACTTGTTGAAAGTACATCATACATAAAACAGCTACCACTGTGTTTTAGAAAATGGTGCATTATTTGTAAATAATACATTGGTAGTAATATGAGATTCCCTTAAGCCTGAACTAACAACTATTCATCGGGTGGTAGTAAGGCAGACCATGTTCTCTGATCAACTTTCCCTCTGAAAACAACTAAAAAGGATAGATAAGAATAAATTTTTAAATAACTTATTTTTAGTGTGTTTATGAGCTATTAATTTGGTTAGGATCCTCAGAGACCAAAACCTAAGTGGAAATAGAAACCTGGAGATGTAAGCACAAGGCTCTCAACTTGAGGACCTTTCTTCAACTGAGTGTACTTGAACTTCAGTTTTATTCCATTTTTGTTTTGGCTCTTACGGGGTACGGTGGGGGCAGGGAGTAAAGAACGTTCAGGACCTGTTTAAAGTGACAAATGTAATATAATACCAGCAAACACCAAGTTTTGTGAGGACACAAAAGGGTCCTACCCGTAGTAAATGGGTAAAATGGAAACCAGGGAACTAGAAACAGGAAAACTACTTGTCTCAAATCTTAGCACTGAATAGGAGATTGCCCCTGAAAATTTATAGCTATAAGACGGTCTTCGTGGGGATTTTGCTGTCTGAATTCATAATATCAGAGTGTTCTGAAAAACTTGAGGCTCACTCCCACAAACCTAGAGCCTTCAGAGATTGCAAAAAGCAGAATGAGACCTGTGAGGACTTCAGATAGTGGATAGTAGAATAGATGTCATGTATTAACATGTGATATACACTTAAATTGTAAATGGATTTAAAATCGTAAAAGCCGATCTTCTAGTCATATGTCACTTTCACAGGTTCTGTGTGGATATGAAATTTGAGGAAGACCCCACTCAACGAAGGACATGGAATTTAATGATTATCTTTTTGTCATTCACTTCTAATTGCATCATGGCCAAAGAAAAGATATAATGTTTGGTACATTTACTACTCCCTTGTCATGTCCTTTGTTGAGTGGTATTTCCTTCAAATTTCGTATCCACACAGAACCTGTGAAAGTGACATTTTTGGAAATGGTGTCTTTGCAGCTATATAATCAAGTTAAGATTAGGTGGTAGTAGATTAAAGTGGGCCCTAAAACTAGTCTGACCAATCTCATATTGGGAAACACAGAGAAACACCCAGAGAGAACTCATCATGTGAAGACAGAGGCACAGATTAGAATGAGGTGTCCTGAAACCCAGGGACACCAAGGATTGCCAGCAACTACCAGAGGTGTGGACACAGGCATGGAACAGATTCTCCTCCAGCTTCCAAAAGGAACCAACTCTGCCAACACCTTGTTTAGACTTCTAGCTTTCAGAACTATGAAAAAACAAAACTATGTTCTTGTAAGACATCTAGTTTGTGGTACTTTGTTATGGCATTATTGATGGCATTAAGATACCCCATATACTCAGAATTAGGATGCATACTTCTAAATGGTTTGTAAGTCAACAGAATAAATCAAAGGAGGTGTTAAAAAAGATTTCCAACTCAATAATAATGAAAATTCTACTTATCTAAATCTAAGAGGTAGAACTAAAGCAATAGTTAGACATTTATAGTCTTAGGTTTATTAATCAGAAAAGAAGAAAGGATAAAAATTAATGAGTTAAATATCTGAAATAAGAAATTAGACAAAGGAATACAAAATAAGCCAAA
Source organism: Nycticebus coucang (assembly GCF_027406575.1). Taxonomy (NCBI): domain Eukaryota; kingdom Metazoa; phylum Chordata; class Mammalia; order Primates; family Lorisidae; genus Nycticebus; species Nycticebus coucang. Next base: position 66,913,804 of record NC_069797.1, read on the forward strand.
CAAAGTAGGAGGAAGGACCTAAGAAAAAATCAAAGCAGAAAGCAATGAAATAAAAGACAAAAATGCAATAAGGAGCACTGGGTAAATTTCGGGAATGTGATGTTATTAAATTTGAAAGAGTAAGTTTCAGAAGACTATATGTAAAATTCTGTTTACCTAGATATTAGAAACAAGTAAAAACTGAACAATACTTTGTTTTAGGATACAAATATATGGTCACATGTTCCAGGTGGTATTCCACCTCTGATCTGAGAGGTGATGGCAAGTGAGTGGGGGATAAGGGAAGGAAGGGGAGGAAGGAAATGAGGATGGAAGGAAGGAATGAATGTTTGTATTTCATATTTTCATTTTTTGTTTATTGGCTGTTTGTAGTTCTTTCGTGACGTCCCTATTTATATCTTCTGCTTATTTTTCCCTTTTTAAAAACAAGGTTATTGCTGACATGGAAATGCAGGTTCACAAGTTGAGAGAAGAGCTGATCAACGTTAACTCACAGCGGAAACAGCAGCTAGTCGAGCTTGGCCTTCTTCGTGAAGAGGAAAAGCAAAGGGCGGCAAGGGACCATGAAACCGCTGTCAACAAACTGAAGGCCGAGTCAGAAAAGATGAAGCTCGAGCTGAAAAAGACTCACGCTGCTGAGACAGAGATGACATTGGAAAAGGTAAGACAACTTAACAGACTGTTGAAACTCATGTTTAAAATATTCTGCTACCACCCTGGTATATAATCTCCAAAAGGTAATAGGCATGAAATTTCTCTTTAGAAACTGTTCAAATGAATAATTACAGCATCTTGTTCTCTAATTACCATGTCCACTAGGATTTATTTTGTTGCCTTATGATACATCCTTTTAAAATAATATAAGGAATTTCCTAACATTTCCATTGGCTTTCATGGAAGAGATTATTTGGACTATTCTCTTCTGTAGTAATTAAACGTAATTGTGATAAAATTATATTATCATATTGTCAAATATTATATTAATTAGAAATACTTGAGCTGTAGTCCTACATTTTCCTAGGTTAATATTTAAGTTTCAGATTTTTCTAGGTTATCTTAATTATTATTTCTATATTTTACCGTTTTTTATAATATTGTAGCATAAGTGATGATATATTTTCCAAGCTTGATATTTTAGTACAAATTAAAAAAGCCTCTCTAAAACCATATTATCATTGAAGCAAATGTCAATATAATCTTTACATATTTTGGGTTGACTTATATTCAAGGTACAGTCTCAAGTTTACTTTTTTTGATGTTCTGAAAAAGCATAAATATTTTATTCAAGTACTAAATATGAATTGCTATTTGTGAAATTGCTTCTTGAATTTCTTAAGACCAATCTGTATCTTGAGAATAAGAAACTTGAAAAGGGTGATTTAAGAATCACCTAATTCTGTTTAATTTTTCCTCCTCTTCTTCATCTTCAAATAACGTTGTGCTTTCAAAGAGTATATAGCATCACCGTACGAGGCATCACTGCATTGATTTTACATAGGCTGTGATCCTAACGTGCTTTCTGTATAGTACCTTAATTCATTTGAAAGTCAGATTTCAGCAGACTTTGCCCTTGGCAACATAGCTCTGAACTCAGAAATAAATAGGAAAAGGGCTTTAAAGAGGTGGGAGTATGCCTGGCTTCTTAAAGAAATGGCAGAGCAACTGGTATGGCTGGAAATGTTGACCAGGAGAAGAGGGGATGATGATGAGGCCAAAGAAGAAACCGCAGGGCTTGGGCACAGGCCAAGGAGGTCTGGATCAGCCAGTGAAAGGACTTTGCTGTGACCCTCCATGGGGAGAGGAGGCTTGGCAGTTTTGAGTAGAAGAGTGATGTGATCTGACTCATATCTGAGCAGGATCTCTCCAGCTGCCGTGTTGAGAGGGGGCAGAATTAAGGGCAAAGGAGGAAGCAGAGAGACCAGTTAAAAGGCTATTGTAATAACTGAGACAAGAGGTGTCTAGGTCATAGCAGTATAGCTGGTAAAAACTGATCAAATTTGGGGATATGCTCCAAAGGTAGAGTGGACAGGATTTGCACTTGAGGCATACATGGGGCGTAGAGAGTGGGGTGTTGGGGAGCTGTCGAGAGTAAAACCAAGGGTACTTGCCTGAGCCCGTAGACAAATAAATGAGTTCCTCTTTGTGGAAAGGAAGACTTGTAAAAGGAATAGGCCAGCCGTTCAGGACATGTTCACACTGAGATGCCTTTCATACATCTAAGTGGGATGTTAGTGATAATTCCTTCACAGCAGTATAACATAATAATGTTTTGATGCTAAAATATATAGAGTTTCAGGAATTAGAGAAATTGCCTTATACATAATAGTCTTAGATCTTTGAAAGTAGTGAGTTAATAATAGATTTTGAGGGTAAGGGAAAGTGACGGCTCAGCACCTGTTGCTCAGTGGTTAGGGTGCCGGACACATGCACCGGGCCTGGTAGGTTTGAACCCAGACCAGGCCTGTTAAACAATGACGACAACAACAAAAATAGCAGGGTGTTGTGGCGGGCACCTGTAGTCCCAGCTACTTGAGAAGCTGAGGCAAGAGAATTGCTTAAGCCCGAGAGTTTGAGGTTGCCGTGAGCTGTGACACCAAGGCACTCTCCCGAGGGTGACGCTTTGAGACTCTGTCTCAAAAGACAAAAAAAAGAAAAGAAAAAGAAAGGGAAAGTAATGTTGGCACTGGTCTTTTTGTTAACACTTACAAGCCCACCTCACCTTGGCTTCGGTCAGCTCTGCTAACAGTTCCAGATATTTCTATGTAAATGTTCTTAAATGGCACAGATACCTTGTATTTTGATTTAAGAGAACTGGACTCTCCAAAGCCAGACTTACAAAACATCCATATAGACTTTAATTATTTTGCATTATATGTACACATTCCAAATATTTCTTTTTAATAGGAGATGAAGTTTTTAAAGTGTAGTTTTTATATGTTACTCAATTGACAAGTTAAAGGTAATTAAAAAGTTAGTACTAGAAATTATTGGCAAATATTTTTGCTAGATTTTCTGTATTCCAGAAAGGCATTAGTTATTCCAGGTACTGTGTGGACACAAAAGAAAAAGAAAAAAATATGTCACTGTCCTCAAAAAGATGAAATAATAGTGACCCAAGACACACACACACACACACACACAAACACACACACATACACGCACACATCCACAGATAACTATATATACAAGGCAGAATGAATTTGGGAAAAATTGTTTCCTGCTGAGGAAATCAGGAAAAATTAACTAGAAGAGATGTCATTTGAACTAGATAGGATAGGATTCTGATCAGTAGAAATGGAGGATGGAGTTCTGAGTAAAAGGAATAAGAAAAGCAAGAGCAAACTGTTTACATGGCAAATGGTTTAATCAGGGGAGTGGCTAGTGAACAGGCCAAAAGATAGGTTGGGGGTCACTGAAAGTCTCCAAAGCTGAGGTGAGTATTTTGGGTTCACTGGGTAAACACCAAGGAGCTACTAAAGGTCTTGAGAAATGAAGTGTCAAAATTCAAGTGATTATTTGGAACATGAGTTTGTCAGTGTTGGCAAGGTGTGGGAGCAGTGGCGGGTCTGGATTAGTCCACGCCGAGGGTTCTTGTGGGCACAGTAGAGGTGCAGAGAGGTACTGGGCATGTCATGGTGGCTGTGGGACGGAGAAGACTCTGCAGGAGCAGAGATGGCATTGATTAGACTTGTTAAGTGTGAATTCTACTCTTGATTGGGAGCATAGACGTTTCTGGTTTGGGGAGGAGGAAAATGAATTCGCTTAAGAACCTGTAACGTTTGAGGTGCCACACTATGCTTTCACTTCCTGATGAAAGACTATTTCTCGGTGTCTTAAGAGGAGGCAGGACTGGAGGAAAACAACTGTTGGAGTTGCCCACAGAGAAGGCCTGGCCTAGGGCCTTGGGAGTGAGTGAGGCTACTAAAGAGAGTGAGAAAGAGAAAGAAAGAGGGGGAGAGAGAGAAGAGAGGGAGGGAGGGGAAAAGGAGGAGAGGGGGAGCAAAAAGCAGCTCTGAAGGAACTTAGGGAACAAGTTGAGAGAGGTTGGACAGGAAACAGTCACAGAATGGTTATCATGGTAGAAGGAATATGAGAAGAGTGAATTTCCATGGAGATGGAGGAGAAGAATATTCGGAAGGAAGGACTATCAAGAATGTGACAGAAAATTAGTCAGAAAGGTTGAGGGTTGAGGAAAAGTCAGTGGACTTGAAACAGAGAACCCACTGATGATCTTGGACCGTGCACTGAGAACGACAGTGAGCACAGAAGCACAGTGACAGGAGACAAGCTAGCAAGTGGGGAGCAGGGCACACTCCGTTCCGGAGAATGTGATGTGGAAAGGAAGGTGTAGTTCCAAAGAGCAGCAGGAGTTAAGGAAAGCACATTCTTAAGCTGAACATGTCTTGAGCATTCTGAACTACACAAGAAGGGACTAACCAGCCTGAGCCTTATGGGAAGAGTTGCAGATAACCACTGGCTTGTGATCTGAGGGGTGCGGGTGTGAATGAAGTCCCCAGCACAGGCCTGCCCAGGCCCTTGGCTACAAGGAGACCTTGGTCTGTTCCTGGAATGTGCCACACCCCTCTCCTGCTTCCGGGTCTTGACAACTGTTACCCTCTGCCCAGAATGATCTTTGCATTATTTTCTTATGGCCAGCCTCCTCTTCATCATTCTCCACTCCTCAGAGCATCCTTCCCTGACGTCTTTATCTAAAGCCTGGCCTATGAATACCACCTTACTTTGCCCTAGTCGCTTTATAGCTCATCTCACTTTCTGAAATCATGTTTGTTTATTTTTTATTTCCTCCCACCCCGCAGAAAATAAGCTCTATTAACAGGACCTTGTCTGTTCATTTCTGCACCGCCAGTGCCTAAAAAACCCAGCACATGGTAGGTGCTCACCTGGGGATCTGGGGAGTGAATGAGTGACAGGAGGTATGACTTTCACCAAGGGAGGAAGGAAGAAGTGCAAGGTAAAGACACAGCAGTTCTCTCACAGGACTTGAGAAGTATGTACAGCTAATCTCATCTGTATTCTTAGTAAATGAGGAGTTTCTGGAATAGTAAAAGCAGTCAGGCTTCCACTGACCAGACGGCTGGCAGAGAGGAAGAGGGTGTGAAGGAATTTGCTCATAGAATCGGAGTTCTGCAGCTAGAGGATGCAGCATGGGCAGTCTGAGTCTGGAAGAGCAGGATCCTCCTGAATTGGAGTGAGAACACAGGATGCCAGAAGACAGAAATGAGGTTTGAGCGTAGTCGTTTTAGCTGACATGGATGGGCACTGAGGAGGCTATCCAGAATGCAAGGACTTGTTGGCGAGTAGGAGAGTGTGGGAAAGGGAAGAGAGCACTAAATAGGCTAGTGTCTAGTGTGATGAGTTTGGTGTTTGTTGAATTGGTGGAATCTGCCACCTTCAAAGTTCATCTGCTGAAATCCAAGTGTTTCTGGGCTCTTAATATGAAGCATAATTTGTATTTCCAACTGATTGTTTTTGCTTCATTAGTAAAAGGAGCTTAACATTTCCAAATGCAGTGAAAACCTGAACTGTGAATTCTCTGAAAGCAGGAAATGATCATTTCTAAAGCACTGGGATCATGCATGATGCCTTGCCCAAATTAGGAATTCATTAAATGTTAAGTGAGTGGATAAGAGAAGGATGATCAACTGAGAAATTTAGTATAACCCCTGTGCATGGTAATGTGAGTAAATCAATGACTATTGATTTATCCAGATTTTATTTCAACCCATTATGAATACTCTGGGTAGGGCAAGATACATTTTTATATTCAAATATCCGTTTACATTATTTTAAGTGTTATAATTTCCTCTGTATTATGTAATGAGTTAAACACATCGCATAAATCTTTTTTAACTTTTCTACACAATAGTTTTAACTTTTCTACACAAATTAATATTTGAGTTCCTACCATAAAAGTTTCAATTAACTATTACTGAATTTATTTATTGAATTTTATTACTGAATAATTACTTGAATTAACCAAAAAGCTGGTAATTTTAATTCTAGTCTGTTGTGTCATTCTGTGAGCTACTTGAATTCTTCTCACAGTATCTTATAAAAATGTTTTATCAAGTTTAAATAAATCTGAAAGTTCAAACATTTGCTAGCAGTTTAAAATCCAGTCAGAATTCAAAGGTAAATTAATTTTCGGTCATTAAATATAGAATTGAAATTCAAAGAAGAGAGGACAATAACACCTGAATAATAAATAAATAATGTAAATATGACATCCCATGTGGGTCTGGGCTGTTTCAGTAGCACTTACAATGTTAAGGTTATAAAAGAATTCCTGGGTCCAGATCCTACCTGAGTTTCTGTCAGTAGTGATTTAGACCTAAATGATATCTTCAGTGACTTTCACAGAAACATGAAATACCTCCACAAGGTCAAAGTACTTGAAATAGACAATCCAGGAGAGTCAATGATTGACACTTGCAAAGTGAAGGCTTCTTTACTAGCCTTTTAAAATCTTTTCAAACTGAATTGAAACAAAGCTCATAAAATAAGAACCTCTGAAAAATTAAAGAACATTACTAAGTGATGATAGTGGGTACTTTTCAGAAGACTGATTAAAACTTTGCTATTTAAATTTGACCATTGTTTCAGAAAGCTATTCATCTATTTAACAAATAACCTTCCTTAAAATAGAGGATATTTTAGACGCTATGAAAAGTATAGAACAGTATAAAATTCCCTGCTACTGCCACCAACCAGCTATAGCCAATAATAATAATGTGTAAGTAAACTACCTAGATAAACTTAGCTGATCCAGATCATACTAATTAAACAGTTTCTTCTCTTGTTTTTTTTTTTTTTTTTGTGGTTTTTGGCCAGGGCTGGGTCTGAACCCACTACCTTGGGCATAAGGGGCCGGCGCCCTACTCCTTGAACCACAGGTGCCACCCTCCTCTCTTGGTTTTTTGAAAGCTATGCTAAGAAAATTCCATGTTATTTTTTTTATTTTTTATTTTTATTTTTTTGAGACAGAGCCTCAAGCTGTCACCCTGGATGGAGTGTCGTGATATCACAGATCACAGCAACCTCCAGCTCCTGGACTTAAGTGATTCTCTTGCCTCAGCCTCTGAAGTAGCTGGGACTACAGGTGCCCGCCATGATGCCTGTCTATTTTTTGGTTGAAAAATAGTTTTTGTTTGGCAGACCCGGGCTGAATTCAAACCCGCCAGCTCTTGTGTATGTGACTGGCACCTTAGCCGCTTGAGCTATAGGTACCAAGCCAATTCCATGTTATTTTAAATTCTTTGAAAATACAATTTTGTTATTTATGATATTCCGTTTTGTGGATGCAGCATAATTATTATATTACTCCTTTATTTTCAAACAGATTTTTTAAAAAACTGTTAACTGTGAAGATTAGCACATTTTAGATAAACTTTTGTCAATGTTTTTAATTTTTTCCAATTATGTTAAAATTCCAGTGGAATTAACAGGTCAAATTACATTTTGGAATATTTTTATTTACTTATATTTATTCCAATGGAGTATCTATTTAGTTCTTAGTAGTATTAGTATTTTTATTACATTTTGGTACTTTTTATTTAATTTTCATTTTTAAAGAGTGAGAGATGAAACGTTTGTAATAGATTACTTGCTATTCATATTTTATTTTCTAGGAATTGCCTGTCTATGTCCTTTGCCAGTTTCTCTGATCAGCTTATATAAACTCTTTTCATATTTAAGATGATAAAACCCTTATGTTTGTGGAAAATATCTTTGGCATTTGCCTTTTAATTTTGTGATACACAGATAATTTTATTTATATTTAGTGGAATTCTCCACTATAAATAGTTGTTTTAAGATGCCCATTTTGTTATTTATAAATATATCAATATACCAAACATTTTCTGCAATGTAACGTAAGTAAAAAGCTCTTACTAATTTGATGTCGCATTTACTAGTTTGGGTTCCTGGTCTATAATTTGAAGTGGTATCTGAAGGATTATACTGGCATTCTGCCAGCCTGAAGTCATTAAAAGGCTTTGAGCAACAATTTAGCATCTTTTTCAAATTTAAGAAAAGCTCCATATGGCATAATTATTCAAAGCTAAGGTCGTAGAAACTACTTAAACCTTTGAAATTTATAATTAAAGGATTAATATTAACTTAGGAAGACATTGTCATTTTGGCTTAAAATGAATTTCTAATCTCAATTTTGTTCTTTTTACTTTGATCTTTTTCTTAACTTTTTCCTTTGCTACAAAAAGTGAAGTTTTATATCCTTAAATTTTAAATTAAATATTCTCAAATAGTTTAGATTTATAAAAAATTGATTGACAAACAGCATCCACTATAATTTTTATTATTTCCCACAAACATTGATGAACTTAAAGTTGGCACTTTCTTCTGGATGTATAAGCTACAATCTGATATAATGGATGATGATACCTCCAAACAAATGAGTAAATTAATTTAAAGATAAAAAAAAATGCCAACTTGGAGAACTTAGGATGTGTACATAATTTAAATGTGATAAATTGTTAATTTTACTAAGGTTTCAAATTTAAACTTATCTTTAAATGACCTCAATTATAAACCTTTCTTGAATGGTGAAAGATAGTATATAAAAGCTAAGATTTTTATTATCATTTTGAGAAAATACACAAAACCAATCACATATTTTAGTGAAATACATTTGCATATCTCTTTATGTAACAAGAGAAATGTATGTTCCTTATACTCTTTCTTTTTTACATCAGCCCCCAGCTCTACTTTATCTGCTTCTAATGTGAGGCACCTGTTTCGCCGTGTCCATGAAATAAATACTGGAATAATGTCTGGGGCATTTGTCTATTAAACAAACAGGGCGAGGGATCTGTCATCATTCATACTTAGATATTTAACATTGTCAAAGATCTGTCAGCCCTACCTGAGTGGCACTGCAAACCTCAAAGTCAATGTGGAGTCCTGGGGATGGATGGAAATGCTCTGCTCCCAGCAGAGCGGCGTTTACAGTTTCCCAGAGAATCGCTTGCTCTTTCTCCCTCTGCCTCTTTGCTGCATGTTAAAGAGAAGTACTTCTATTTTCTAGCAATCTATGAGAGGAAATCAATAGCTGAACTTCAAAGTCTAGTTTTCCTAGGCTAGAAAACCATGCTTTTCTTGGAGAAAATTAAAAGAGAGTATATTTTATATTAAGATTATTTGAAAATAAAATGTAGAATTATGAATGAGTCATTGTTCATATTTAAAGCGAACATTGAAAAATTGTGAGATTAATACCCTTTTGTCATTCTGTAGCCTAGCTTTTAGTATTCTAATAAACTACTAACAACTGGAGTTCTGCGTTCACCAGAGTTGTTGGTTTTGTCTTTTATTTGGTACTGTTAGTGAAATTTTTTTTTTTTTTACCTTGAATAAAAGAAAATCTCTTAGGTCAGTGCAATAAAAGTGATTTAACATGACAAATTATTAAAAAATAAACAATTTATTAGCCATCTTCAGAGACTGACATGTAAACTGAGAGAGTAGGGAGCAAGTGAAAAGAGCAGATATTTGTGCCCTGAGTCGTGTGTGTGTGTGTGTATCCATTCTGAGTTTTGGAGATCTTTGTTTTTGGAGTGTGTGTTTTAAGATTTGTGCTAATAATTGTACAAACCTATTTTTTAAATTATTTTATTTGTGCATAATAATCATAAATACTTATGGAATATATGTGATATTTGGATAAATGTGAACATGTAATGATTAAATCAGGGCAGTTAGGATATCCATTACCTCAAACATTTATCATTTCTTTGTTTTGGGAACATTTCAAATCTTCTAACTATTTCAAAATATATAATAAATTTTTGTTGATCATAGTTATCCTATGGTGCTGTCAAAAACCAGAACTTAATTTCTTCTATCTAACTTTTCTGTACCAATTAATCAACCTCTCTTTATGTCTCCTACCCCCGACCCTTCTCAGCCTCTGGTAACCATCATTGTACTCTCTAATGAACACAACTTTTTAGCTCCCACATGTGAGTGAGAACATGCAATTTTTGCCTTTCTGTACATGGCTTATTTCATTTTAACATCATGACCTCCAGTTCCATCCCTGTTGCTGCAAATGACAGAACTTCATTCTGTTTAATGGCTGAGTAACATTCACTGTGTATGTATACTACATATTCTTTATCAATTCCTCTGCTTAGGGACCGTTAGGTTGCTTCCATGTTTTGGCTGTTGTGAACAGTGCTGCAGTAAAAGTGGAAGTGCAGGTGTCTTTTTGATATATTGATTTCCTTTCTTTTGGATGTATACTCAACAGTGGGATTGCTGGATCATATGGTAGATCTATTTTTAGTTTTTGAGAAAATTCCACACTGTGACTGTACAAATTCACAGTCTTACATTGTAAGCATTGTCCAGCATCTGTTCTTTTTTGTGTTTTTGATAATAGCCATTTTAACTTAGGTGAGATGACATGTCATTGCTGTTCCAATTTGTACCTTTCTGATCATTAGTGATGTTGAGCATTCTTTCATATACCTATTGGCCATTTGTATACCTTCTTTTGAAAAATGTCTATTCAGGCTGAAGTAGGTAGATTGCTTGAGTTCAGAAGTTCGAGACTAGCCTGAGCAAGAATGAGACCCCGTCTCTAAAAAATTAATCTGGGTGTTGTGGTAGATGCCTGTAGTCCCAGCCCCTTAGGAAGCTGAGGCAAGAGGATTACTTGAGCCCAAAAGTTTGAGGTTGTTGTAAGCTGTGACACCACGGAACTCTACTGAGGATGACAAAGTAAGACTCTGTCTCCGAAAAAAAAAAAAGGAAAGAAAGAAAGAAAAGAAAAGAAAAGAAAATGCCTATTCAAATAATTTACTCATTTTTAATTTAGATTATGTGTTTTTGTGCTATTGAGTTGAGTTCCTTATATATTTTGGATATTAATATCTTGTCAGATGGATAGTTTGTAAATATTTTCTCTCTTTCTGTAGGTTTTCTCTTCCCTCTGTTGATTGTTTTGTTTGATGTGCAAAAGCTTTTCAGCTTTATATGATTCAATTTGTCTATTTTTGCTTTAATTGCCTGTTCTGTTTGAGGTCTTCCACACAAAAAATGTTTGTGCAGACCAGTGTCCCAGAGCACTTCTTCTAGGAGTTTCATCATTTCAGATCTTACATTTATGTCTTTAATCCATTTTTATTTGATTTTTGTATATGACAAGAGATTGAGGTCTAATTTCATGTGCATGTGGATATCCAGATTTTCCATTTCTGCGTGTGGATATCCAGATTTTCCATTTCTGCATGTGGATATCCAGATTTTCCATTTCTGCGTGTGGATATCCAGATTTTCCATTTCTGCGTGTGGATATCCAGATTTTCCAGCACCATTTATTGAAAAGACTTTCCTTTCCCTAAAGTTTGCCTTTACTGCCTTTGTTGAAAATGAGTTGGCTGTAAATGCATAGTTTTATTTCTGGATTTTCCATGCTGTTTTGGTTACTATAGTTTTGTAGTCTCTCTCTCTTTTTTTCCCTCTTGAAAAATTGTCTTTACTTTGCATAGTTATCCTTCCAGGAAAGAATTTGTGGGTTTTTACTAAAGAAGAAGGAAAGTAGGCATATCGAGGAATGCTAACTAGTCTCTTCCACCTAGAGACTCTCCGTAAATTAAGATAATGGTGTCATGGCCTGGAGGGACAGTGAGAGAAGAGTGGCAATTTCAGAGGGGAATTTGTGGGATACCATAAGGTTAATCCTGGCGTAACTGGACTTTACCTGGTTTCTGACATGCAATCACTTTCCTGCTGGAACAATATGTATTCTTTCCCAGTGTTCCTACAACTACTTTCCTGGAGTTTTATCAAAACCTTTTCATCCTTGTCAAGAAGAAAGAGAAACTTAAAATGGAATATTTTTGTCAGTGGCATATATATTCTTGTTATTGTATAATATCTCATAGTCTATAAAGCACTTCCAATCATATCACCCACGTGGACAGAAAAAATGGAAGCCGTATTAAAGAGTCCCCTGGTTTTGACTACTGGATGTTGATTGTAATACTCTGTACAATACACCAAGTTCAGATATTTGTATCTGATTAGGTTTGAAAGAGCTCTGCACTCAGGGCTGAGGAGACAGTTTAAGAACTGAGTCCACTTATACAAAAGGATTCAGAGCAGCCTGGCCCTTCCATCTCTTCCACCATGGGAGAGAACACCAGTGTTTATCACTTTTGCCTTTTTTACCCCTTCTGCCACACAAAGACTCAAGAACAAGAAGGCCTCTATTCCTCATTGAATTCCAGCACCATGATCTTGGTCTTGCCAGTCTTTAGAAATGTGAGAAATAAATGTCCATTCTTTATATAAAAAAAAAAAAGAAAAAGAACTGAGTCCAGGTGTGGTGGCTTATGCCTATAATCCCAGCACTCTGGAAGGCTGAGATGGGAGGATGCCTTGCGTTCAGGAGTTTGAAACCAGCCTGAGCAACAGAGAGACTTTGAGACCCTGTCTCTATAAATATAGAAAAACTAGCCAGCCATTGTGGCGGGTGCCTATAGTCCCAGCTACTTGGGAGGCTGAGGCAGGAGGATTGTTTGACCCCAAGAGTTTGAGGTTGCTGTGAGCTATGACACCATGGCACTCTACCCAGGGTGAAAGAGACTTTATCTCAAAAAAAAAAAAAAGAAGTGAGTCTATACCAAAGACTGGTAACCCTCTCTGTTCAATGAGATGATTTATAAGCAAGCACACTGTGTCCTTATCAATGGGATTCAGACTGCCACTTTCTTCTTTCTCTCCCACTAAGGAACTGGTAAACACCTTTAGGTGTTGAGCTATTTTCCCAGGCTGCAGCAGCAAAGTAGTATAGGCCAGGTGGCTTAAACAATTTAGGCTAAATGTCCAAAATCAGAGCATCAGTAGGGTCAGCTGCATCTGGGTGAGGGAGAATCTTTTCCTGGTCTCTCTCCCAGCTACTGGCGGTCTGCTGACAATCTTTGCCTTGCAGGTGGTTGTCCCATCTTCACATTCCCAGGTGGAGTGTCTCTCAGAAGTCTGGTAATATGATGCCTTCAGCTTTGTTCTTTTTTGCTCAGGATTGCTTTGGATATTCAGGGCCTTTTGTGATTTTGTATGATTTTTTTTTTTCTATTTCTGTGAAGAATGGCATGGGTGTTTTCATAGGGATTGCATTGAATCTGTAGATTACTCTGGTATTGTGGCTATTTTAACAATATTTATTAATATTGTTAAATTAATATTAATATTAATCCATGAACATGAAGCATCTTTCCATTTTTGGTATCATCTTTAGTTTATTACATCAGTATATTATAGTTGTTGGGGTAGAGATCTTTCACTTTGATTAAAATTATTCCTATTTATTTTTTTTCTTAGATACTTTTTGTATTTGTTGCAAAGGGATTGCTTTCTTGATTTCTATCTCAACTAGTGTATTACTGATGCATAGAAATGCTACTGATTTTTGTATATGGAGTCTGTATACTGCAAATTTATTAAATTTATCAACCCTAACGGGTTTTTGGTGGAGTCTTTAGATTTTACTAAATATAGTATCATGTCTTCTGTGAACAAGGATAATTGACTTCTTTCTTCCTAATCTTGGTGTCCTTTATGTCTTTCTGTTGCCTAATTACTCTGGCCAGGACATCTAGGACTATGCTGAATACAAGTGGCAAAAGTGGGCATCTTTATCTTGTTCCTGATCTTAGAGAAAAGGCTTTCGATTTTTCCATGTTGAGCATAATGTTTAGCTGTGGATTTGTCATATATGGACTTTATTGTTTTGAACTATGTTCCTTCTATACCCACTTGGTTGGCAGTTTTTGTCATGAAAGGACAGAAGGATCTTTGGGAATCCAGGTACAAGAAAACAGTGGTGGCTTAGACCAAAGTGGTAACAGGAGAGATGGTCAGATTCTGTATATCCTCATATTTTAAAGTGAGAGCCAACACAGCTTTCAAATGGATTTGATATGGGGTGTGAGAGCGAGAAAGTAAGCCACAGATTAGTTGACACGCAGGAAAATGTGTGAAGAAATGCACTAGCTCCTTTCTCGTTGGGGTGGGATTTGTGTGATTTTTAAATTGTATTATTTTGTACTTTCTAAGTGTTCTCTGTTATAAACACTTTCTAAGCTGAACAGTGATGTACAAAAGTCACCATCTAGTCATGTCTTTGCCCGGTCCCTAAGCTCTAAGGTGTCTTCAGCCTGCTCCTTCTCGCCTGCCCCTTTGTGACCAGAGTCTCAGAGAAGAGGGAGTGCTGGCCTTCATCATGTTAGCTGTGTCAGCAACTGAGCAGTTGATTATGATGTCACCAGCTCTTCCTTATCCTTACCTGAGAGGCTCTCAAATCCTCTACCCTTGGGCTTAATCATCTTCCTTAGCTGTGCCCTTATTAGCATCAAAGACAAGCAGAAGTTTTGCCCATTCTGGACCTGAATGAGGGGCTCTCATCATTGCTTTTAGGAACTTAATGGAGGCCAAAGGAGATGTGGGCTTCTCTGACTTTAGATTGTCCATCCCACAAGAAAGACCAAGCCTTAGGATTGATAGGGAAGAGAGAAGAGAATTGTAATGCTCCTGAGAAAGAACAGGCTGGAAGCTGGAAGGGAGACACGGGACCACCTGCCTTCAAGGAGAAGAAGGTAAGACTGACACACCCTCTGTGTTCCAGAGATAGGGACCTTGCTAAAAATCACACCTCCTTGCTGAGCTGAAATAGGCTCCAGTAACATAAAAACAGCCTCACTTCTCAAGGAGATGAAGTTTGAAAGGGTGTGGACAGCGGAACAGTGATCACACTGAACCGAGATTAGTCAGTCCCCACCTAGATCCACTGGACAGCATGGAAACAACTGAGAGAGTTGAAGTCTGGGGAGTGGGGTAGATAGATAGAATCAGGCAGAACTTTCTGGAAGAGGTAGATTGGGAGCTAATGGCATTTCTTCCCTTGCTTTAAAACGTAAAATGTACAAAGTTCTGTTGCCCAAAACAAAGTGAAATTGCCATGGTTTCTTAGCAGTCTGGCCGAGGATTTACATAATGACATTTCTCCTTTGCCCTTCCTTGTTCTTCTTGTTTGTTTATTTGAATTAATTAATCAAGGTTATGGCAGAACATATATCACATAAAATTTACCATCTTAACCATTTTTATCTGTATGGTTCAGTGGCATTAAGTACATTGAAATTGTTACGCAGCCATCAGTACCATCCATCTCTAGAACTTTTTCTGTCTTGCAAAATCAAAACTATACCCATTAAAGAATAACTTCTATTACAGTGTCCCCAGTAGCCCCTGGAAACCTCCATTCTTCCTGTTTCTGGGCATGTGACTGTTCTATAGGAACTTCGATGAGTGAAATTGTATAGTAATTGAGTTTTTGTGACTGGCTTATTATACTTAGCATAGTCTTCTGGTCCATGTTGTAAGATATATCAAAATTCCTCGATTTTAAGGCTGAATTTTATTGTACGTATATATCACATTTTGTTTATCCATTCATCTGTTGTGTTTCCACCTTTTGGCTATTATGAATAATGCCTCTGTGAATAAAGGTGTGCAAATATATTATTGTGGTTCCTAATATCAATTATTTTGAGTATATACCTATAATTAAAATTAGTACATAAAATAATTCTATTTCTAACTTTTGGAGTGACTTCCATATATTTCCATAATGACTGCATCATTTTACATATCCACTGGCAGTGTACAAGGCTTTAACTTTCTCTACAACATCGCCAACACTTTGTTGTGTAATAGTCATCATAATGGAGGTGATGGTCCCTTCTTCTGTCTTTGTTAACTGTCTCCCCTGCCATCTTTGCTGTGCTTACTCCAGACAACTCCTTTTCTCCACAGTTTGTTGGCTCTAAACAGTCTCCCTTCATGGCTTCACACATTGCTCCCTCGGCTTGGAAGACATGGTAACTCATTATCCTCACTCAAAGTTGTCACCGTGCACATCTTCCTCCTCACACCAGCTCAAAAGGAATCAAGCTCTTTTTTGCATTCCTCTAACTTTTAATTCTTTTAAAAACAAATACAGCTTATATACAAATGTGTACAATACTGTAAGTTTTGACAAACCATCACAATAATCAAGGTGAAGCATAGTTCCATCACCTCAAATATTCCTCTGACCCTTTGTTATCAGCCCCTACTTTCTCTTTTTTTTCTTTTTCTTTTCTTTCTTTCTTTTTTTTTTTTCAAGACAGAATCTCACTTTGACACCCTTGGTAGACTGCCATGGTGTCATAGCTCACAGCAACCTCAAACCCTTGGGCTCAAGTGATTCTCTTGCCTCAGTCTCCCAAGTAGCTGGGACCACAACGCCCAGCTAGTTTTTTTAGAGATGGGGTCTCGCTCTTCTTAGGGCTGGTCTCGAACTCCTGACCTCAAGCAATCCACCTGACTCGGCCTTCCAGAGTGCTAAGATTATAGCCATGAGCCACCAGCCTAGCCCTATTTCTTTTCTTGTGCCTCAGTTCATGGAAACCACTCATCTAGATTTTCCTTTTCTAGAATGTCATATAAATGAATTATTCAGCATAGAGCCATTTGAGTCTGACTTCTTTCCCTAGCATAATGCATTTGAGATTCACCCTGTTCTGTATAGGTGTTATCTGTTTCTTTTTGTTGCTTAGTAATATTCTGTTGTATGAATGTATGAACATTTGTTTATACCTTCTCCAGCTGAGAAATATTTGGGTTGTTAAACATTCCTATAAAGGTTTGATATGTGTATAAATTTTAATTTTTCTTAGGTAAAAAGCAAGGAGTAGGATTACTAAATTGTATATTATGTTTTAAAAAATGGTATCAGAAGCTGCCAAGCTGTTTCCAAAGTAGCTACATCACTTTGAATTCCTGCCAGCAGCATAGGGGAGAGTTCCGGTTATGTTGGAACTCACAAGCCCTTGATACTGATGAGTACATAGTGTTATGTTAGCTATCCTAATAGGGGCATCTTGTCATAAGTGTTTTTCTCTAATAGCTAATAATTTCGAGTACCTTTTCATGTGCACATTTTGTCATCTGAATATGTTCCTGATGGACATAAGTTTGTTGACCAGTAGACTATCTTCATCTGAAAAGTTTGTTTGTGTCTTTTGCTCACTTTTTAATGGGGTTGTTTGGTTTTTTTCCTGCTTATTTGCTTAAGTCCTTTGTAGATTCTGATTGTTAGCCATTCAAATCTTTTTCTGATTTTTTGTTCAGTTATCTATTTTCTAAGTAGTGAGTTTTGAGAGTTATGTATTCTGGATACAAGTCCTTTATTAGGTGATTTGCAAACACTTTACCCAGTGAATGACTTGATTGTTCATTTTTATTATAGTATGTTTCAAAGATAGAGGTTCTTAATCATTATGAAGCCCAGTTTACTAGTCACAAAATTTTTCTCCTTTTTTCTTCTTGAAGATTTAGAGTTTTAGGTTTTATATTTAGGTCTGTGATCCATTTTTGAGTCACTTTCTGTGAATGGTGCAAGATATAGATTAAGACACAATTGCAGCACCAGTTATTGAAACGACTTATTCTTTCTTCCTTGAATTGCCTTTGCAGTTTTGTTTCAAATCAATTGATATATGTTTGGTTTACTTGTGAAGTGTTAACATTTTGTTCCTTTGATCCCAGTGTCTGTCCTTTTCCAAAACCACCCTGTCTTGATTACTGTAGCTTTATGGTCGGTCTTAGAGATAGGTAGCATGACTTGTTCAACACTGATCTTTTTCTTTTTCTTTCTTCTCTCTCTCTCTCTCTTTTTTTTTTTTTTTTTTGAGACAGAATCTCAAGCTGTCACCCTGGGTAGAGTGCTGTAACATCACAGCTCACAGCAACCTCTAACTCTTGGGCTTAAGTGATTCTCCTGCCTCAGCCTCCCAAGTAGCTGGGACTATAGGCGCCTACCACAACACCCAGCTATTTTTTGGTTGTAGTTGTCCTTGTTGTTTGGCAGGCCTGGGCTGGATTTGAACCCACCAACTCTGGTATATGTGGCTGGCACCCTAGCTGCTGAGCTACAGGTACCAAGGCAACACTGGTCTTTTTCAAAATTGTTTTCCTAGTTAATTGTTTTGCTTTTACTTTTCTTAGAATCAGAATGATGAATTCTACACAAAATCATAATGGAATTAAAAAAAAATTGTGTTGAATCTATATCTTTGGAAAGAATTGAAATCTTAATGAAATTAAATGTTATGATACATGAAAATTAAATATCTTGCCATTTTTAAACATTTTCTTTAGTGCCTTTTATAAGTGTTATAGTTTTTAGCAAATTGATATTGTATGTTAGATTATATCTAATCATTTCATGTTTTTAACTTCAATTCTCAATTGTTCATATAAAAGTATAAAAAAATTTGTATGTTGATCTTAATACTATGTGACCTTTCTAATCTCACTTTGTAGTTGTAATCACGTTGTTTGGATAGATTCTTGAGGTTTTCTACACAGATAATCAGGTAAATGCATATAGCTTAGCGGTTTTCACTGTGAGTGATTAATGTTTATCTTAACTGTGCCATATATAGCTTATTTTCCACAGTGGTAGATTTTACTATTACTGGTAAATTTTGGAAAATGACTTCTCAAAACAAATGTACCATATGAAGAATCAAATGAAAATGAATGCATGATAGGGAGATTAGTAATTTCCCAGTTCATAGCCCTCTCTATCCATGGGTTCTACATCTTTGGATTCAGCCAACCGCAGTTCCAAAATATTCAAAATGAAAAAGCAGGCTCGGCACTCGTAGCACAGTGGTTACAGTGCCAGCCATATACACCGAAGTTGGCAGCTTCGGACATTTTCTTTTAGAATTTTTGAAGTTTCGTGCCTTAATTTAAGTCTTTTATCCTTTGTGAGTTACTTTTTATGAGTGCTGGGTGGTGTGGATCCTGTTTCAGTCTTTTACATGTGACCATTCAGTTTTCCCAGCTCCATTTATTGAATGGGGACTCTTTCCCCTAGCTTATGTTTTTATCTGCTTTGTCAAAGATCAAGATTCCCTCATGGGAATATGAGGATGGTTTCCTCTCTGGGTTCTCTGTTCTGATCCACAGGTCTGTATCTCTGCTTTTGTGCCAGTCCCCTTTTGTAGGTATAGCCTTGTAGTATAGCTTCAAGTCTGGTAAAGTAGTGCCTCCTTATTTTTTTTTATTATGTGAGGTTGCCTTGGCTAGTTGAGGTCTTTTCCAGTTCCATACAAAGCGTAGAAATATATTTTCTAGATCTGCGAAAAATAGTGTTGGTATTTTCATGGGGATTACATTGAATCTATGAATCCCTTTGGGTAGTAGCCATTTTAACAATGTTGAAACTGCTGATCCTTGAGCATGATATGTTTTTCCATCTGTTTATATCCTCTGCGATTTCTTTCCTCAGTGTTTCATATTCTCCCTATAGAGGTCTTTCACTTCCTTAGTTAAATATAGTCCTAGGTATATTTGTGAAAGGTATTCAGTTTTAGATTTGACTCTCAGCTTGATTTGTTGGGTGCATATGAAAGCTACTGATTTGTATACATTGATCTTGTAACCTAAGACTTTGCTGAATTTATTTATCCAGGAGTCTCCTGGTTGAATCTTTGGGATTTTCTAGATATAAGATCCTGTCATCAGCAAAAAGCTATAGTTTGACCTCTTCTTTCGCCATTTGGATATCATTGATTTCTTTTTCTTGCCTGATGCTCTGGCTCTGTGAACATTTGGAAGAAAAACTCAGTGGAAATAAGTAGATGGGAGGGGTTAGGTAAATTCACACCTAACTGGCATAATGGATGCATTTTGGGCACACTAATAACTTTGACTTAAAATGTACAAAAGCAAATTACATAACAAAAAGTGTGTATCCCTGTAATATTCTAAATTTAGAAATAATATTGTGTATGAATGTATTCTAAGTATTCTATCGAATTAAAAGCCTTAACTACTTAATTATTATAAAATGTTTGCAAATCACAATATAAAAGTCAGGCCCAATGTATTTGCTTCTTTAATATTAGGCCAAAATATATTTATTCTCCACACGTATATAAAAATTGGCTAAATAATTTTTTAAGCATTATTTGGGATATCTACCATTCTTAGTGAATTAATGACCCTTTCAATGTTCTTTTAAAACATAATATTAGTTTAATAGTGGAGAAGTTTTTTGAAAGTATTCAAATCCCCCAATTGTGCGGAAAATCTCTTTAGCGTCCATGTTTTAAATTAAATTCCCCACAAAAAATATTTTATTTCCTTTAATTTAAATTAGTTACTTAAATATATTTTGAACTTTATAGTCTATCTATATATCAACAAGCCTGAGATGCCAAAAAGAGTTATTAATATACATGTGTATACTTATTTCCACAATTTAGTGTGTAATGATCAACTTAGGAAATAATATAGCATTTATGGCTGACTTATAGCTAAACACTAGTTACCCAGCCAGGTGTAGAGTACTCTACAACATTTTCTGTTGTTTTTCAGAAGTTTTTACAAATTATTGTCCCCACAAAAGGAAGAGCTACATTTTTAAGTGTGTACAGATGTGAATTTTGGCTGCGGAACTATTTTTAATATTCATCTATGGTATTTTCTTGGCAAAGAAAATGGACATTTGTTCCCACTGCACAATTTTAACAGATCAGTAGACAGCCTAGGAATACTCTAAGGAAGCAACCCTGGGTCATGGAAAATATCTCATAAAACATCAGTATCTTTGAATCTAATTTGTGACAGTTGGTTATGTTGTTATACATTTCATATTAATATTGAAAGAGGAATTTTAACAGATTTTTAAAAATTCAGCATTTAAGTGTATAAATTATTTTAATTCTGATAGATCATAGTGTTTATTTAACTCCAACTACTTTATTAAGTTAAAGGGTGTGTTGTTACAGTTTAGAGACTTCTTAAGCACAAGTAATTATGAGAATTACCATACTTAGGTCATAACTAGTGGTTTATGTAGTCTTACATTTGATGTCTTATTTCACAGACAGGATGTAAAGCAATGGTGTGAACTTCTGAATTTCTAGTTTCCTTGATAATTTATGAGTGAAGGAGTCAATATATACTTAATGAGCATTTACTGTATACTTAGCTCAGTACTAGGGACAATCACATAAAGATATGTAACTTTGTCACTGCTTTCTGGGAGCTTTTCTTATTGTAGTGATAATAAGAAATATAATTTAAGAAGAATTATAAAACTATATAATCATGCATAGTAAAATTCTATTGGGAACAATGCTGGGAAACCAGAGAAGGTCTGTAGTAATCAGAGGGCGTGCTATGGAAAAAGTGGGCATTGAAGGGTAAGATTTGAAATGGCATTAGGTATGAAGAATTTTCTGAGCAAGTTAAAAAGGGAAAAATAGGAAGCTAGGAGTTTACAACAAATTGGGAGAATGTCAATAATTGTTTATTAAAACTCACTTATTCTCATCTTACAAGGGTATATGTGAAACTTGGTAAACGGTCTGTGAAGCTAGTGAATGATGCCCCATGATCATATCAATGTACACAGCTATGATTTAATAATAAAACAAAAAAACTCACTTATTCTAAAAGAGATTGAAGGTGAGTTTTTACTTTTAAACTTTTTATTTACTTTTACTGAAAAGTTGCAAAAATTAGTACAGAGAATTCCCATACACCCTTCATCCAGCTTCCCCTAATACTAACATTTATCCATCGCAAATTAATAAAACCAAGGAATTAACATTGTTACAACACTATTAAATACCTACAAACCTTGTTTTAATTTCACCAGAGTGTCCACTAATGTTCTTTCTTCGTTGCTCTAGAGCCCAGTCCAGGCTCTCATGCCCATTCTATTGTCCTGTCTTAGTTTCCTTCACTCTGTGACAGTTCTTTTGTCTTTCTTCATCTTTCATGACTTTAAAAATTTTGAAGATTACTAGCTAATTATTTTGTAGAATATTTTTCACTTTGAGTTCTTTTAATTTTTTCATGATTAGATCGAGGTTTTGCATTTTCAGTAAGAATAATACCAAAGTGCTATGTACCTTACTACTGGTGAGGTTAATATTGATAACTTGGTTATGGTGGTACCTGTCAGGTTTCTGTACTCTAAAGTTATTCATTTTCTGTTCGTAAAATAGAAAGTATCTCGGGAGACATAGTTTGAGATCATGCAGGTATTCTCATACTTTCATCCACTCATTTTCCCATTCTTTGGTGACTTCTCCTATACAATTATCTCTTTTTTTACTCATAATCACTTTGAAATTTTCTTTTTTTTCTGGCTGTAAATTATGCCTAGGGTGTGGGGTTTTGTTTCATATCATTCCCCTTAGAGGAGAAAATATTGGAAGTTGAAGGTGACTTTTTAAACGCAAGATTCTTTTAAAGTAGGGAATCAGATCTAAGGGAAAATAAAAGAAAAAATAAGGTGGAGCTGAAAGTAGTGTTTGTGAAAATATAACGCATGGTGAGGGTTTTATACCTCCTGCTGACGAACCTCAATTTGACTCTACATTTTCCACTAGCAAATAGAAAGACAGCATCAAAATTAGAACAAGATTCAGTGCAATAAACTTTTGAAAGTCATCACTTCAAATTTTTGGAATTAAAACCTTTAGAGAAAAATTTACAAGGGGTTCTTACAAAGAGAACATTTTATAATGTGGTTAATTAACATCTTCAACAACATCCTCATGGAACATAATTTTTTTTATAGAAGTGAGACATAATAGGTATTTTGACTTTAACTTTTCTAAAAATAGAACAACTATTGTGGTAAGATGTAATGTATTAGAAGTCAATCTGACTTCCAAAAGTCCTTTAAGAACCCTCAAGCTGTTATAAGGTTTGCGAAATTATTTGGGGATTAAACACAAATTGATGACCACATAGTATTTACTTTAACAAAAATTAAATTCCTGCTGTTTGAATGCTGCTGTGCTAAATAACCAAAACCTTGTTATGGTAGTATTTTCTCTGAAGTAGAAATCATTTAGTCTTAACATCTAAAAGGGATTAAATAGGAAATTAAATGTCTCCAAATACCCTTGTTACATGATAGTTCCATAATATTAACCTTGAAGAGAAAGTTCTAACAAAGTTGAGATTTTCCAAGCATTTGCCTTATTCATTGTAAATCTTAAAGAGATTTTTTGCTCCAGGTTTTACTTCTGATGATAATTATATCCACTCGACTGACCCTGAGAAAGGGCATTAGGGGAGTAGTAAGGAGGAGAAAGAAGTATCAAATGCTACTTAGGTTATATTACATTAATTTTCTATATCTAAAGAGCTTAAAATATTTAAGATTTCAACATCTTAAAGTACTATGACTTTTGACTGGGCGTGGTGGCTCACGCCTGTAGTCCTAGCACTTTGAGAGGCCAAGGTGAGAGGATCACTTGAGCTTGGGAGTTTGAGAGCAGCCTGAGCAAGAGCCAGGCCCCATTTCTACTAAAAAAGGAAAAACTAACCTAATATTGTAGTCTTTAGTGGCTATAGTTCCATCCACTTGGGAGACTGAGGCAGGAGGTTTCTCTGAGCTAAGCTGAAACCATGGCACTATAGCCTGGGGCAACAGAGTAAGACATTGTCTCAAAACAAAAAGAAACTAATGTTTTTAAAAATGATAGCCGGGCATTGTGGCGGGCGCCTGTAGTCCCAGCTACTCGGGAGGCTGAGGCAAGAGAATGGCTTAAGCCCAGAAGTTGGAGGTTGCTGTGAGCTGTGTGAGGCCACGGCACTCTACCGAGGGCCATAAAGTGAGACTCTGTCTCTACAAAAAAAAAATAAATAAATAAAAATGAAATAAAATATGTGACTTTTGATATTCAGGGATGAGGTCTTTGCTACTTAAAAAAAAGTTTTGAGAGGGCAGCGCCTGTGGCTCAGTGAGTAGGGCGCCGGCCCCATATGCCGAGGGTGGTGGGTTCAAACCCAGCCCCGGCCAAACTGCAACAAAAAAATAGCTGGGCGTTGTGGTGGGCGCCTGTAGTCCCAGCTGCTCGGGAGGCTGAGGCAAGAGAATCGCCTAAGCCCAGGAGTTGGAGGTTGCTGTGAGCCGTGTGATGCCATGACATTACCCGAGGGCGGTACAGTGAGACTCTGTCTCTACAAAAAAGAAAAAAAAGTTTTGAGGGTGGCGCCTGTGGCTCAAAGGAGTAGGGCGCTGGCCCCATATGCCAGAGGTGGCAGGTTCAAACCCAGCCCCAGCCAAAAACTGCAAAAAAAATAAAAAGTTTTGAATAACCTTTTCTACACTTGATCTTAGCCAAAAGGCCAAGAAGTGATTGAATAACCTTTTCTACCATATTTAAATGAATGGCTGCCCACCTGAGGTATGCAAATTAAATATATTTGTACATTTAGAATCATTTCTAGTGAAGGAAAAAGAAATGTCTAATTGCCTTTTATTATTGTATATCACACTGAAGCCCAACTCTTTAAATTGCTTTGTAAAGCAATGCCACTTGACCAGCTAATTCAGTGAAACTTCATATTCAAGTTTTTATTGAGAACTGACAATATGAGCTAGGCAGTAGGTTAAGTACTAAAGATAGAGAAAAGGAAAGATAACCGTTGTTGATCGGCACCTAAAGGATCAAAATATATTTTGGCATAGATTTTTTAAAAATTATAAATTAGTTTATTTCCCATGAAATATAGCCAAGAACAAAATAGCCCCAACATAGCATTAGCTCAGATTAAATAAAGTACTCACCGGGGTAAGTGAATTACATTTGGCAATGTCTATAGAATTTCCGTGTTATCCTCATTTATTAGGTTATAAGCTGAAAATAAAGAACAATAAAAGTTGCCAGTCCGAGTGATATTCTGGCATGATTTTTAACTGCCCTGTACCATCTTTTAAAAATTTGCCTTTTATGGGCAAGGAATTAGATACAACTTCAATCAAAAATCCAGATGTTGAGACTGATGTTTATTTTTGGAATGCCCTAGGAGACTTCATGAATTAGAACCAAATCAAAATTGTCCACTTTTGTAAATGGAATCTTTATTGTTCAGGAGGTAGAAATAGCAGTTTTTTATAGACAAATCTTGGACAAATCTTAGATTTTTTAAAAAAAATCACATGAATCAAGTAAATGAGGTAAAAGCTATGTTGATTGGTTTGATGTAACCATGTCAGATTGTATAAATAAAAATCAACACATTGTACTCCACATATGCATAAATGTATTCATGATCTATGTGTATTTGACTTAATAAAATAAATAAATAAATAATCACATGAAACAGGGATTTACATTAACATGACAGAAATCTGAATTTTTGCTTTTATCAGCTCTTTCAAGACGGAAGGAAGAAAGTTATTTAGGAAACGACCTTGTAATCTTCCTGAGTTGAATATTCATGGGCTGTTTCAGCCTCATATATCTACACATCATGTATTTCAACCACTGTTTCATAATGTTTTAAATAGATAATACTGTTTTTTTCCTTATAATCTGGTAATAAAGAAGCCACTCAATTACTTGAAGAACATTATTCAATATTCTGAATATCTGTACTTGTTAAATAAGAAGTAATAATACCCTTTTGTGTTTTTGAAATAGACTTTAATATCATACTTAATCCAAAATTAATTATATATTATATGTCAGATACAAAGGCTGTCTGGAAAGTAGTCATCCATGTAATATTAAAAATAGAAATATACATGACTGAATATGTTCTGAACCAGCCCTTGTATACATCACCATTTATATTGTCTGTTCCCACATGAGATTTTTTTAAGTGAAGTAGGAAATAAACAAAACATTTTTATTTTTTGCTTTTCTAAATACATATTTGGCAATCTCCGTATGCAAGCAATTGCTAGCATTTGCTGAAAGGAAGAATTATGAGCACCTACTTCCACAATATCTTTATGGAACTAACTTAGGAATAATGAATGAACAGATAAACAAATACATTGTAGACTAGATTACTATACCTGTGAATTCTACCAAACATTTAAGAAAGAAATAACAATTTAAAACAAAATTTCTCAGAAAATAGAAAAGAAACACTTTCCAACTCACTTTATGACCTTAGCATTACCCTGTTAGCAAAGCTAGACAATGATATTGCAAAAAAAGAAAACTGTGTATTATTATTTTTTTTTAATTTCAGGTTAATGTGAGGAAACAGAAGAGACCACTTCACTGATGTTGGTTTAGATAAACATTTCTTCAATTGGACTCAAAAAGTATGATCTATGAAAAAAATTGATAAATTGGACATCATCAAAATTAGAACTTTGTTCTTCAAAAGGCACTCTTACGAAAGTAAAAGGCAAACCACAGTCTTGGAGAAAGTATTTGCAAAATATATATCTGATAAAGGATTTTCTCCAGCACATATGAAGAACTCTTATAACTCAAGAATGAGAAGATAACATATTTTTATTTATTTTACTTATTTATTTTTGGAGATAGAACCTCTCTGTGTCACCTAGGCTAGAGTAAAGTGGCATGATTATAGCTTACTGCAGTCTCCAACTCCTGGGCTCAAGCAATCCTTCCACCTTAGCCCCCAAGCCCCCAAGTAGCTGCGACCATAGATAGGCATCACCACACACAGCTAATTTTTAAATTTTTTGTGGAGTTAAGTCTCACTATGTTGACCAGGCTGGTCTCAAACTCCTGGCCTCAAGTGAAATCATAAATAAATTAGTAGATTCTTCCTCACAGAAGGTATACTGTGGTAACTGAAATTTTAACTGTTTTGGGGGCACTGGATTTATTCAACTAAACCATGAAAACTGAAATTTGTATAAACTGGAACTGCACAAAGCAAGGACTTGTTTGTGATTAACAAACATAATTACAACTGTTTTCAAAGTTTATTGATTTTATAGGTTTGTAGTTCTACGAAGTGCCCGACAGGGACACATCCTATGTTCCTTTTAGAGGGAGCCCCACGCTGTGTTTGTTGGCCATCTAAACACTCCTTGCCTCAATTACCTGACTAATAATGAAATAGCCAACATTTATTGCTCCAATGGTCAAGCATTGCTATGAAGACTTATCTTAATGTCTCCTCATAGTATCTTTATAAATTAAGTGCTTTTATTCTTTTTTGTGGAGGCTAACATAGGTTCAATAATTTGGAGAGATAAGATTCACACTCAGTTTGACACCAGAACTTGTGATCTTAACCTCTCTGTTACACATGGTAGCAATATGTGTGATGATTGTGTTGAGAAGAGAAACACAGGAAGCTACGAGAATATACCAGATCCGACAACTTGGTCTGGGGACCAAGAAAGTCTTCCCTGAGGAAACAAAGCCTACGCCCCTTCTTTGATGAGAAAGAGCATTAGACACACATTCAGGGAGAGACGTGGGTTCTGGGGAAGCCTCTCTGGACAGTTGCCCTTCTCTGCCATGGGTACTGTCTTTTTAAGCTTTAGCTTTTCATGCTTTCTCATCTCTTTTCTATTATGGGAACGGGATGCCTTCAGTGGATGACGGTATTTATTATCCAAGTTGAACGATGTTTGCAAATCGTTACTTTGTTTACCACCTTACTGTCCCTTCTCTTTTCTACTACAATAGTTTGATCAGGAAATAACAAGATTTTTTAAATTAGAATCATTTTTGTTAAAATTGACATTGTTAATGTCATAAAATAAAAATAACTATCTTCTCTGTATTTTTTTAAGGCTAGACAACATGTCTCCTCAATTTTGCATTTCCTCATGCTCAAATAAGTTCCTGAGAATAATTGGTTATGAGTTAAACAACTGTTAAGCAACATCCAGTATGTCTTGGCCTAAAGGGACGAAGATACTTACTGTGTGCCTCCCATGTGTCAGGCTTCTTCGCATACCTTATCCACTTTAATTTTCACAACCCTGTGAAGTTATTATTGCCTTTGAATAGTTGGAAATACTGAGGCTCAGAGAAATTAAGCAGCTTGCTCAGAGTTACACAGCTACAAGTTACAGAAGCAAGATTCGTATACCAGCGTATCTTTCTCCAAAATTTATGTCAGGAATTGTTTGCTGCTTCTGCTTTTAGTCAGCTAATCCCCCTGTCTGTTGGCTCAGCTAGGTTACCAGGAGCAAAGGATGGAAGCAGCTCCAGCCTCTCAAGGTAACTGGTTTTATAGGCCAGTTCATGCCTATTGCGACTTTTCCTCATTCTCCAGCCAGGCTCCCGCCCGGCTGCCTGACTCCTCTGTACTTGCACCTTCTGTTCACAGGCACCCCTGCCTGTGTCTTCTTTCTATCAATCCCTGATGAGTCTCCTTGAGCTAATTTTTATGGCTCTTTGTTGATCACTTTGGACTTGATCTTAGTTACACTTGACTTATCCTTTTCTAGCAAAATTATTAGCCTTGTCCTTGGACAGACATCAGATGTTTTCACGGTGTTTCTGTGTAGAATGATAAGAAGTGTAAGCCTTCTGTGATGTCCTGCTGTCAAATGGATTCCAAGGAAATTCTTACTCTCGCGTCATCTGATTATCTGAAATAATGTTATGTTCTAGATTTTTGCTCTGTGCTTTAGTTTGCACTGTAGATTTTTATGTCTATATGAATAATTTTTCTGTTCAGTAATGCCTTTGGAAAAGCAATGTGTGCTTTTGTTTTCCATCCTAGAAATGTTAACAATGAGCTCTTATTCTGTACAAATTCTAGAGTTTTATACATTTATTATTAAAGGCATTACTTCTCTTTTTAAATTTAATTTTGACATCTGTAGAAATTTCTGTCGGTTTAAATAGCAAAGCTTGAAAGTCACTTTAACTTTTGAAAGCTGCCAGATTGCCTTATCATTGTCTTTGAGAGATTAGGAATGCTTGTTTGGAAGGTTGCCTTTTGTCTAAATAAAACTGAAGTTTTGTTGCTTCACTGTAATATTTCATTTTAATCTGGTTGGTTTCTTGTAGAGATAATATACAAAAGGAACCAAAAATAGTTCAATAAGAACCTTCAGTTATAAATGGGCTGGCCGTTGTTTGATTGCGTCAGGTGCCCTTGACAGCTGCATTGGACTGCTGATTTCAATAGAGGTGGAAAATTTTTCTCTGGGCTTTTAGGGTCTGTTCTGGAGCAGTGCCGTATAAACCAGTTCTATTCCTCTTTTTACTGTGAGTCATCTACAAGGGGAAAACACCACTTTTTCCCATATAAATACCCTGGAGAGCAAAGAAAATGAAAATCAAGGGAAAGTAAGATACTTTTTACAAAAAAAAAATTGCATTTAAGACATATAATTAGAAAACAGCAATGATGGGAAAATATGTATTAATGATGGAAACAAAACTAGAATGGTTTTATATGTGTTTTAGGAGTAAAGTGCCACTTCAATTTAGAGCTGTCACCCAAACTTGAAACATCCTGTCATTGCAGAAATGCATGGCCCTTCGTTGAGTTTTTAGTTCTATAAGTTAAGAAAAAGTTTTAACTTTCATTTGATTAAATACCATCTTTCTTGTGAAATTTAGATATTGCTTCACACACTATCTCAGTTACAGGGCTTGGCTTTCATGACTAAGATAAAACTGGTACAGCAAAAACAAAGCATGTCCTACCCCAAATCATAATTGTCCATAGCCGAGATGACATGGATAGATGGACCCATTACTGAGAATTACTGCAACCCTTTGGCCTCTCTGATAGTTGAATTCATCATTCTTCCTATCGGCCACCTGTTCAGGGTATGACCCAGAGTCCTTGATATCATTCCAATAACTGTATCACCTTCAAAATCTCCATTTCAGGCATTCCACTCTCTCTGCTTATTCTCCCAGCTCCATCTTCCTAACTTGGTTTGTTTGGCGTCCTCACCCCAAGGAGGTTTTTGCCCTGTGGACTCTCAATCCACTGACATCCTCATTTTTCTCTTTCCATTGACTTCCTTATGTCTTCACTTGCCAAATCAGATTCGTTGGTCAGTGTACTCACTCCTTTAAAATACCGTCAACTTTCTTTGCCCTCTTTTCCTCCACACTCCTCACTGGAAAATCCCCAATGCTGGTTACATACTCCCATATGCCACTGTTGTATTTAAACAGTTGACCATGATTCAAGAGAAGAGGAGACACATTAACTGCATTCACTTAAATTTAAGGCCAGAAAGCTCAAGTGGACCCTCAGTATTGCAATGCTAATTCATTTTTCTACTGTCTAAGAAAATCTTACCTCTCTCTTTCCTTTTCAAAACACTGCCTTTACATTTCTGTTCTGAGGAGATGACTCCAACTTCATTAGAAAAGTGAAAGCAAACAAAAGAGAACCCTTTTGATACATCAGTATCTGTGTATTCTATCTTCCCTCCTTTAGGGTGGATGGATACCTTATCACAAAAACATGGTATATTTTAAAGAAGGTTTTGATCATCTATGCCAAATTACGCCATGGTAACAAAGCTTCCCCCCAAATTTCAGTGGCTTAATGCAGCAAATATATATTGTTATGTACAACCACATGAGCTTTGGGGGACACAGTCAAACCATAGCAGATCTCGTGTCTTCCAGTTACCATTGCTCTCTTCCTGTCGCTTTCTGTTATTGTACCCTACCATTTTACCCCCATTACTTGTCATTTCTTATTATTTATTGTTACTATAGTTGTTTACTTATTATTTGAGATTGGTTTTTCCTATACCTAGAACAATACCTGGCACATAGTGGGCATCCACTGCAAATTTGTTTAATAGCTAGAAAAACAGATGGTTTTTTAATGTTTTCCCACCTACAACAACCTGAGACTGGGAAGATTTTTATCAAGGATAATTATTGCATTTTGATTTTACCAAACAGTAATATTGACACAGATACTTTTAGCTCTCTGGAGACAGAATAGAACAAAACAATAAATTTTTTTTTCTGCTTTTGTATCAAATATGATTTGAATATATCGAATATGATTTGAATGTGTCCAAAATGCACCTTAAAAATTTGAAAATAATAAATGTCATATATAGAGTACTAGTCAACCATTAAAAAAATGGCAATCTAGCATCTTTTGTAGCAATCTGTATGGAACTGGAGACCATTTCTTCTAAGTGAAGTTATCATTAGAATGGAAAAACAAACACCATGTGTATTCAAGACTATATTGGAACTAGTCAATGAACACTCATGTGCATGTATGGAAGTGCACTAGGCATCAGGTAGTTGTGGGGGGGATTGGTTTAATTCACACCTAACAGGTACAAAACACACATTCTGGGTAAAGGGCGCACTTATAACTTGACCTGAAGTGTACAAAAGCAATTTGGGTAACCAAAACATGCATACCCCATGACATTCTGAAATTAAAAAAATATTTTTTAATAAAGAATGTAATACAAAACTGGTAAACATTTGAAACAGGATAACTAAAGAGATAAAGGGAATGAAACTACTGCCATGTGAAGATTTTTGAAAGTTTTGATTTTAGGCAGAAGACTAAGAGATTCTATGATCGGATTATGATAGTTTGATGCTGGTTATTTTTTCAACAGAGTACTATTTAGAAGAATTTGAAAGAGATTGTTTCAAGCCAAATAAAAGGAAGTACAGGAATACCACATTTATCAGATATTGTTCAGGAATAAAATGTTCCATGAATAGTTTCCAAATAACTAAAATGTAATCCCTATATATGGCCCAAAACTTGCCATTTTGAAGGATATTTTTCTAACATACTCTACTTAATTTCCTACTCTTTTAAACAAAAAGTTCTAAAGACTTCAACTCGGTCATCATTGTAAGTGTTTTAGTACCACATAAAATATTCTTTACAATAAATGCGTCATTCTAGTTTTCTCTTTTTGTAGTTCTTCCATCTCCTCCCTCTTCTTTTGTGTTGTTACTTTATGCTGATAGATGCTGCTTTCAATTTGTTCACTGATTTTATACACCCAGTAGCATGGGCAAGGGCCCAAGGGCAGCTCCTAAGAATACACACCATTGCCACTGGAACTCTGATCTCTGGGCAAGTAAGGTATTACGACAAAGTAACATAAAACACATTAAGACGATAATTTTGACAAGGACTGTTTTGACCCCTCCTGCCTTTTTAAAGATTACTTGTACAGGATATATTTTTTGCTAGATAAACTGTGACTCTCACCTAACGTGGTGGTATATAACATAATCCTTTTGTCAATAGTATATTGAAGATATGATTCGTATTTAAAATGTCCGTAGGTCCCAATTTCAATGCCTATTTTTCAGTATAATTCTTAAAATTCCATTCACTTTCAAAAGGTTATCCAATTTTTACAATAAATTATCTATTTACCTTCTATATAATACAGTTTAAGTAATTCACAAAGTGGTAGTAATTTCTTCGCTCAGACCAGAATGTAGCTGCCTGAAATTAGGAATTAAAATTCAAGGGATTTTTAAATATCATCAGAAATATACTTGGAAAATTATGCTCAATGTATTAAGCAAAAAGAAATGTGAATTAAGTAAATTTTTTCTTATATATCTTCTAGGGGAAATTTTGCAGTTTATATCAGTACTCGAAATGTATGTGTTCAATGAATAATTAGACCCATTTGAAATGGATCATTTGCAATGGAACATTACCTGAAATTTATTTCTTACCAAAAGATTTGTAGATTTAGAATACAAAACAGTGTCATAAGTATTTATTCTCACCTAATTTTAATAATTGAGAGAAAATTCCTTTAACATTTGGGAAACAAAATACAAAGCTTCTTTTGTATTTACTTAAATTAGTATGTCTTTAGGTTAAAAAGACCAAATACATTTTTAGAAATTATAGATAATTAATTCTGATTCTTTTTAAAAACACAGTGAAGGGTTATTGAAAGATGGAAAATTTTTCTGGATGAGGCTGCGTTTAATGCTGAATTTCTTCTATCTGTGTTAGGTTATTGTCTGTTCTGAAGAGCATATTCTCAAGATATTAAGAGCTATTAGCTTGAGGTGAAATGTGTTAAAAATAAAATCATTATTTCTGTCATTGTGGTTTTGTCTTTATCTAGTATATATCAAATAATCCATCTTTATGAAGTATTTTTAAGTTGACTAAATTTCACTGTGTGAAAATTTAGAATTAACAAGTACTCAATGAAACAATGCTTATAAAAATACTTTTTTTGATTAGGAAACTATAAAAACACACTAAGACATTTAATTTAGCAAAAGTTTCCCCAAGAACAGTCAATGTATGAAACATGATATACTTAAATATTATAGTGCTTGAAACTTATAGTATGAAT
Source organism: Nycticebus coucang (assembly GCF_027406575.1). Classification (NCBI taxonomy): domain Eukaryota; kingdom Metazoa; phylum Chordata; class Mammalia; order Primates; family Lorisidae; genus Nycticebus; species Nycticebus coucang. The sequence continues at coordinate 66,946,979 of NC_069797.1, forward strand.
GATCCAGAAATTATAGAATTATCTGTTTAGAAGGAGTGGAGAACAGAGTTTTTGCCTTTTAGGACATGCTGGTTAAACAGTGCAATAAATTAAACTTTGAGGAAATAATGCAACCCCTAAGGTATTTGGAGGAAGGATTTCCTTGTTGGCTGCATGTTCATTTAATATCAACATTAATTAAACCTTTGAAGGTTGGGGTACAAATTTGAAATATTTTTGTTTTGATCACTTATTCAGCACTTTTTTCCTACTTAAAAATGATGCATTATAGAGAAAAGAAAGGGAAATATTATCCAGACACCAAGATGTATCTCTGCTATAATCTTCATTTATTTATTTATAGTTCTAGTTCTCTAATGTTGTATAACAAAATCACCACAAAATATAGAGTGACTTCAAACAACATTATTTAACTATTTCTATGGGCCTGGAATTTGGGAACTGTTTAACTGAGTGGTTCTGGCTTGGGATGTCTTGTGGTTGCGGTAAAACAGCAACTAGAGTTGAGGTCATCTTGAAGTCATCTTTACTTGCATTCCTGGTACTTGGAGAGGAAAGATAAAAACATTTAGGACTCCTCTGGCACCTCTACGCGGTCACTCCACATGACAGCGTCAGTCTTGATACTAGCAAGGCTCTTGCCCTGGAACATAAAGCCCAAGTCAAATCCATATCACTGTTTTGACCTAGCCTTAGAACAAAGTGGTATCATTTCTGTCATCAGTGTTTTGGTTATGGCAGATGTAAAGTTCTACTGAGGTTCAAGTATGAGAACTCCTTTATTCCACCCCTTGATAAAAAAGTATATGCAAACACTTGTGGGACAGGATATATGGGGTGTCCGTAAAGTTCATGTGCAACTGAAAAATGCACATGAACTTTATGAACACCATGTATATTGGTGTAGGTATCTTTGAAAATACAATCTGCTACACAGATACAACATTTGACTAGTTATTATGTCTTAGACACCATGATAAGTCCTAGAATAAGATGATAAATACATATAATTCCTGGTAGCAAGGTGTTTATAGTCTAGCAAGAATATTAGTATAGATGATTGTTATACAAGGGGTAAGTATGAGAAGATAAAATAATAATTAGCTTCATGAAAGGTGGAATGTTATAAGATTTGACAGGAGGCACTTCAGTGAAGACTTGAAGGTAAAGGAATAATCTGGGATGCCTTACAGTTTTCTTGTTTGAATGATGAAGTGGATGAGCACTTTAAAATCTGTCAAGCTGACGACACCTACAAAATATACACTTAGTAATGCTCATTGATCATTTATAAGTAAATGTTTCTGTTGAAGATGTAGATTGGAGAGCCAGTGATTTTTGTTGGAATTTGAAGACCTGGATATAGATGATACTTCCCAGGGAAATTCTGTGGAATAAGTGGAGAAAGGGGGAAAGAATGTAAACCTACAGAAAATTACACTTAAGTGTAGTGGTAAGATGTCAGGAAAAATGAGGAAGGGCCTCCAAAAATTCTTTCCTTCATAAAAGCTTTGACAAAAGACACAAACATTATTAGAATCAGGTTTATTCAGAACTCTTAATTAACCAAGGGCTTTCAGAAATCAATGATAGTTTATTCAAGAAAACCATCTGGGGACTTGCTGGAGAAGCCCAACTCCTCGGTGGCTGTGAAGGCAGAGCAAGATGGCAGCCGAGTAACAGCTTCCTTGCATCTGGGCACCGTGAGTCTGGGGAGATAGGACTCCAAGCATCTCCGGCTGGTGGGATCTGCCTGTCATCACCCCTGAGAGGATACAGGGAGTCAGCAAGAGACTTCTGGATCCCAGGAGGAGGACTAAAACAGTGGAAAACCGGCAAGTGGTCGTGTGTGTTCAATCCGTCTAAACCCGCTGGCAACTTCCACAGGCACGAGAACTTAAAGAGCAAGAGGAAGTGAAAGGAAAATTAGGGCAAGGAAACAGATAAAAGAAATCACCCAGAGGAAGAATCAGCAGAAAACTCCAGGCAACATGAAGAACCAGTCCAGAACAACCCCGCCAAGGGACCATGAGGTAGCTACTGCAGAGGATTCCACCTATACAGAAATGTTAGGAATGACAGAAAGGGAATTTAGAATACACATGTTGAAAACAATGAAAGAAATGATGGAAACAATGAAGGAAACTGCTAATAAAGTGGAAAATAACCAAAAGGAAATCCAAAAACAGAATCAAATCAGAGATGAACGATATGAAGATAATAAAAAGGATGTGGCAGAGCTGAAGGAACTGAAACAGTCAATTAGGGAACTTAAAGATGCAATGGAAAGTATCAGCAACAGGTTAGACCATGCAGAAGAAAGAATTTCAGAGGTAGAAGACAAAGTTTTTTGAGATAACTCAGATAGTAAAAGAGGCAGAAAAGAAGAGAGAGAAAGCAGAACGTTCACTGTCAGAATTATGGGACTTTATGAAGTGTTCCAACATAAGAGTTATAGGAATTCCAGAAGGGGAAGAAGAATGCCTCAGAGGAATGGAAGCCATACTAGAGAATATTATAAAAGAAAATTTCCCAAATATCACCAAAGATTCTGACACATTGCTTTCAGAGGGCTATCAGACCCCAGGTCGCCTCAACTCTAACCAAGCTTCTCCAAGACACATTGTGATGAACCTGTCCAAAGTCAAGACAAAAGAAAAGATTCTGCAAGCTGCCAGGAGTAAGCGCCAGTTGACCTACAGGGGCAAATCCATCAGAGTGACCGCAGACTTCTCTAATGAAACTTACCAAGCAAGAAGACAATGGTCATCTACCTTTAATCTACTTAAACAGAACAATTTCCAGCCCAGAATTCTGTACCCTGCTAAGCTAAGCTTCAAAATTGACGGAGAAATCAAATCATTTACGGATATACAAAAATTGAGGAAATTCGCCACAACAAGACCAGCTCTACAGGCAATACTTCAACCTGTTCTGCACACTGACCACCACAATGGATCAGCAGCAAAGTAAGAACTCAAAAATTAAAGGACACACTGATGCAAAAGATAAAACTAAGCAATGGACTCTCACCAAATAAGACAAATAGAATACTACCACACTTATCAGTTATCTCAATAAATGTTTTTTTTTTTTTTTTTTTTTTTTTGGCCGGGGCTGGGTTTGAACCCGCCACCTCCGGCATATGGGACCGGCGCCCTACTCCTTGAGCCACAGGCGCCACCCAATAAATGTTAATGGCTTGAATTCCCCACTGAAGAGACATAGATTGGTTGACTGGATTAAAAAACACAAGGCATCCATCTGCTGTCTGCAAGAAACACACCTGGCTTCAAAAGACAAATTAAAGCTCCGAGTCAAGGGTTGGAAGACAATTTTTCAGGCAAATGGAATTCAGAAGAAAAGAGGAGTTGCAATCTTATTTTCAGATACATGTGGATTTAAAGCAACTAAAGTCAAAAAAGACAAAGATGGTCACTTTATATTGGTCAAGGGAAAAATACAACAAGAAGACATCTCAATTCTAAATATCTATGCACCCAATTTAAATGCTCCCAGATTCTTGAAACAGACCTTACTCAGTCTGAGCAATATGATATCTGATAATACCATAATAACAGGGGACCTTAACACTCCTCTTACAGAGCTGGACAGATCCTCTAAACAGAAATTAAACAGAGATATAAGAGATTTAAATGAGACCCTAGAATAACTGTGCTTGATAGACGCATATAGAACACTCCATCCCAAAGATAAAGAATATACATTCTTCTCATCACCCCATGGAACATTCTCCAAAATTGATCATATCCTGGGACACAAAACAAATATCAACAGAATCAAAAGAATTGAAATTTTACCTTGTATCTTCTCAGACCACAAGGCACTAAAGGTGGAACTCAACTCTAACAAAAATGCTCAACCCCACACAAAGGCATGGAAATTAAACAATCTTCAGTTGAATAACAGATGGGTGCAGGAAGAAATGAAACAGGAAATCATTAACTTCCTTGAACATAACAACAATGAAGACACAAGCTACCAAAACCTATGGGATACTGCAAAAGCAGTTTTGAGAGGAAAATTCATCACTTTAGATGCCTACATTCGAAAAACAGAAAGAGAGCACATCAACAATCTCACAAGAGATCTTATGGAATTGGAAAAAGAAGAACAATCTAAGCCTAAACTCAGTAGAAGAAAAGAAATATCCAAAATCAAATCAGAGATCAATGAAATTGAAAACAAAAGAATCATTCAGAAAATTAATGAAACAAGGAGTTGGTTTTTTGAAAAAAATAAATAAAATAGATAAACCATTGGCCAGACTAACGAGGAATAGAAAAGTAAAATCTCAGTAACCTCAATCAGAAATGATAAAGGGGAAATAACAACTGATCCCACAGAGATACAAGAGATCATCTCTGAATACTACCAGAAACTCTATGCCCAGAAATTTGACAATGTGAAAGAAATGGATCAATATTTGGAATCACACCCTCTCCCTAGACTCAGCCAGGAAGAAATAGAGCTCCTGAACAGACCAATTTCAAGCACTGAGATCAAAGAAACAATAAAAAATCTTCCAACCAAAAAATGCCCTGGTCCAGATGGCTTCACTCCAGAATTCGATCAAACCTTCAAGGAAGAGTTTATTCCTGTACTGTAGAAATTATTCCAAAAAATTGAGGAAGAAGGAATCTTCCCCAACACATTCTATGAAGCAAACATCACCCTGATACCAAAACCAGGAAAAGACCCAAACAAAAAGGAGAATTTCAGACCAATCTCACTCATGAATATAGATGCAAAAATTCTCAACAAAATCCTGGCCAATAGATTACAGCTTATCATCAAAAAAGTCATTCATCATGATCAAGTAGGCTTCATCCCAGGGATGCAAGGCTGGTTTAACATACGCAAGTCTATAAACGTTATCCACCATATTAACAGAGGCAAAAATAAAGATCACATGATCCTCTCAATAGATGCAGAAAAAGCATTTGATAAAATCCAGCATCCTTTTCTAATTAGAACACTGAAGAGTATAGGCATAGGTGGCACATTTCTAAAACTGATTGAAGCTATCTATGACAAATCCACAGCCAATATTTTACTGAATGGAGTAAAACTGAAAGCTTTTCCTCTTAGAACTGGAACCAGACAAGGTTGTCCTCTGTCACCTTTACTATTCAACGTAGTGCTGGAAGTTCTAGCCAATACAATTAGGCAAGACAAGGAAATCAAGGGAATCCAAATGGGAGCAGAGGAGGTCAAACTCTCCCTCTTTGCTGACAACATGATCTTATACTTAGAGAACCCCAAAGACTCAACCACAAGACTCCTAGAAGTCATCAAAAAATACAGTAATGTTTCAGGATATAAAATCAATGTCCACAAGTCAGTAGCCTTTGTGTACACCAATAACAGTCAAGATGAGAAGCTAATTAAGGACACAACTCCCTTCACCATAGTCTCAAAGAAAATGAAATACCTAGGAATATACCTAACGAAGGAGGTGAAGGACCTCTATAAAGAAAACTATGAAATCCTCAGAAAGGAAATAGCAGAGGATATTAACAAATGGAAGAACATACCATGCTCATGGATGGGAAGAATCAACATTGTTAAAATGTCTATACTTCTCAAAGCAATCTACCTATTCAATGCCATTCCTATCAAAATACCAACATCGTACTTTCAAGATTTGGAAAAAATGATTCTGCATTTTGTATGGAACCGGAAAAAACCCTGTATAGCTAAGGCAGTTCTCTGTAACAAAAATAAAGCTGGGGCCATCAGCATACCAGATTTTAGTCTGTACTACAAAGCCATAGTGCTCAAGACAGCATGGTACTGGCACAAAAACAGAGACATAGACACTTGGAATCGAATTGAACACCAAGAAATGAAACTAACATCTTACAACCACCTAATCTTTGATAAACCAAACAAGAACATACCTTGGGGGAAAGACTCCCTATTCAATAAATGGTGTTGGGAGAACTGGATGTCTACATGTAAAAGACTGAAAATGGACCCACACCTTTCCCCACTCACAAAAATTGATTCAAGATGGATAAAGGACTTAAACCTAAGGCATGAAACAATAAAAATCCTCCAAGAAAGCATAGGAAAAAGACTGGAAGACATTGGCCTGGGGAAAGACTTCATGAAGAAGACTGCCATGGCAATTGCAACAACAACAAAAATAAACAAATGGGACTTAATTAAACTGAAAAGCTTCTGTACAGCTAAGGAGACAATAACCAAAGCAAAGAGACAACCTACACAATGGGAAAGGATATTTGCATATTTTCAATCAGACAAAAGCTTGATAACTAGGATCTATAGAGAACTCAAATTAATCCACATGAAAAAAGCCAACAATCCCATATATCAATGGGCAAGAGACATGAATAGAACTTTCTCTAAAGACGAAAGACGAATGGCTAACAAACACATGAAAAAATGTTCATTATCTCTATATATTAGAGAAATGCAAATCAAAACCACCCTGAGATATCATCTAACCCCAGTGAGAATGGCCCATATCACAAAATCTCAAAACTGTAGATGCTGGCGTGGATGTGGAGAGAAGGGAACACTTTTACACTGCTGGTGGGACTGCAAACTAGTACAACCTTTCTGGAAGGAAGTATGGAGAAACCTCAAAGCACTCAAGCTAGACCTCCCATTTGATCCTGCAATCCCATTACTAGGCATCTACCCAGAAGGAAAGAAATCCTTTTATCATAAGGACACTTGTACTAGACTGTTTATTGCAGCTCAATTTACAATCGCCAAAATGTGGAAACAGCCTAAATGCCCACCAACCCAGGAATGGATTAACAAGCTGTGGTATATGTATACCATGGAATACTATTCAGCCATTAAAAAAAAAATGGAGACTTTACATCCTTCGTATTAACCTGGATGGATGTGGAAGACATTGTTCTTGGTGGAGCATCACAAGAATGGAGAAGCATGAATCCTATGTACTCAATTTTGATATGAGGACAATTAATGACAATTATGGTTATGGGGGGGGGAAACAGAGAGAGGGAAGGAGGGAGGTGGGTGGGGCCTTGGTGTGTGTCACACTTTATGGGGGCAAGACATGATTGCAAGAGGGACTTTACCTAACAATTGCAATCAGTGTAACCTGGCTTATTGTACCCTCAATGAATCTCCAACAATAAAAAAAAAAAAAAAGGAAAAAAAAAAAGAAAACCATCTGAATCTTGGTAAGAACAGCAAGCTTTATGCCTTTAACTTACTATATTCCTATTCTACTTTCCTCTGCAATAGCGTTGAAAACCAATATCCAGTAATTATAGAAGCCAGTAGACTGATAGCCACCAGAGGGACCACAAAGGGGAGCTCCTTCATACTCCATTTCCAGAGGACCATCATGATTTGACCCATCTGATGGTTCCTAGGAATACTTCAGTCACAGGTTGTTTTTATTTGTCTTGACTTGGAAATCACCTAGTATGTGAAGATTTTTTTTCCCTAGGAATCTTTGTCAAAAGCAATTAGAGGCATTTTTTTAAGACTAGCGTTTCTACTCCTAGGTATATCCCAAGAGAATTGAAAACATATGCCTATATAAAAACTTATACATCAGTGTTTATAGCAGAATTATTCATAATAGTCAAAAAGTGGAAACAACTCAAATGTCCATGCACTGATGAACAGATAAAAAAATATGGTATCTTCACATAGTGACATATTATTCAGCTGTAATAATTAATGACTTGTTGATAATGTGATACAACATGGATAAACCTTGAAAATATTCACATGGGGCGGCCCCTGTGGCTCAAGGAGTAGGGCGCCGGTCCCATATGCCGGAGGTGGCCGGTTCAAACCCAGCCCCGGCCAAAAAACCACAAAAAAAAAAAAAAAAAAAAAAAAAAAAAAAGAAAATATTCACATGAACAAAATCAGACATAAATGGCCACCTGTGAAATGTTTAGAAGACATAAATCTATAGAGACAGAAAACATACAGAAGTTTCCAGTGGCTGCAGTAAGGGGAAACAGAGAATGGTGGTTAATGGTACAGGGTTTCCATTTGTGAATGTTATTTTTTTTTTTTTATTAAATCATAGCTGTGAATGTTCTAAAAACAACTGAATTGCATGCTCAAAACAGTGAATTTTATGGTAAATATATCTCAATTTTAAAAATAGGGCATACTATGGAGGAAAATGTAGTCAGTAATATTGAGACAGGGTATATCGAGAGGTGCAAGAACTTTTGAGAGATTGATTTCACCTTCAGACAAGGGAAAACTTCTTATCATTAGTTTCCGAGGAATTATACATGACTCACCCGTCGTCCATCTCCTTTCATTTGTTCTAGTTCTACTCTGAAAAATACACCAAAACTAAGAATCTTTAAACAAAGAATGAGTATATGAAAACTCACTTGTGCATGTGTCAGTGTGCGGGTGTTTGTGTTTGTGAGAGGAAGATGATGTCTAAAGGGCTCAAAATGCAGTTATTTCTCTTTGTTTAGTTTTTTGATTTGTCCTAAGATGGCTTTCTCTTTCAGAAAGAGGCATAAGGCTAGAATAGCCCCAATTTACCCCATCTCCTCAAGACTGTAGCTGCTTTAAACAAAAGTCACAGTTATCTGGTCTGTTCTTCTACAGTAGAGGTTTCCAAGGGCTGTCAGTGGGCAGGAAGGGGGAGTGACGGCTGTTGGTACAGAGTTCCTTTTCCAAGTCAGATAATGGTGTTGGTTGACAATTTTGTGAACACACTAAACATGACTGAATTGTATTCTTTACCATTCCAGGAAGTCATCTTCCCAACTGCATTTCTATTCTCTAATATCACATCCTGCTGCATCAGGATAAAATCCAATTCCTTGGGCTGAGACTCCTTGACCAAAACCCTGAATTGTTGGCCCTGAAGCCAGAGTTGAATGGGAGACAGACATTGAGTAAACACACCAAGAATGAGGTATGGCCAGGTCAGGTGGAGAGTGCGGTGCCAGCTATCAGTACATTCCCAGCTCCTACCCAGCCCCAGAAAACTGTAGTCTACACTGTCAAAGGAAAGTGTTTTCTATTGGTAGGTATTCCCGAAGACCTTTTGTGAGGAGTCACAGAATTTATTCCAAAAGTTGAAGGGAGAGAAGATAAGCCTTATTTAGGAAATTCTGCTTAGAATACATTTTCTTTTAATTTTATCTCAAAATAAAAGGGAAAATTAAATGCCATGTTATCGTATACCTAAACCTTTTAAACCAAGTGGAAGGAAAGAGCTTTTAAGTCTATTTTAGGGTAAAACATTTGTATTATGCCTTTGACAAGTCAAGGAAATTTAATCATTTTGTATCTGCTCCTTTGGCTAGTAAATTATTTTGTTCATATCTTTTGTATATACTTAAATATTCCAAGGACTCATGGCCATTAATGAAGATCCACTAAAGCACTCCAGAACAAATTTTGGTTCATAATACATTTGCAAGCGGTATTTTGTTTGCTCTTAATTTTTGGTGAAAGAACCACAGTTATAGTAGCTCATCAGAACAGGATTTAAGGATTTTAGTAGCTTTAGATTTTAAACCAATTAACTATAACCTTTGCAAAACAGAGACAGTAAAAATTCTTAAAATTTTTCCATGTTCTGTTCTGAGATGACAGTCCTAGAGATGAATGCTTGTGACAAGTGACAGGTATTAAAGATGTCAAGAGGCTGGTTTAGAAAGTAAGCAAGGTTCTGTGAAAATCTAAATGAAACTTATTAATGATAGAATATAAGCTAATAGTGCTCTCCAGAACTGAGGTCTATTATTGAGTTAGTCTGTGTGAGTCAGACTTTTAAGTAACCCACACAAGGACACTCATAGCATGGAACTTCTGTACCTGCAAAATTGGGGACCAGATTGTGACCCAAGGTGCATCTTATGGATAGCGTCAGAGAGTGGCTTTCTTAGAAGCCAGCTGGCCAGCTATCCTTTCCCTAAAATACACTAACCTAGATAAGAATCTTTTACTTAAATACCTGTAAGAAAATAATGTCTTCAATTGTTTTAATTGAATTTATGAATATATAATTTTTTAATAACCAGATATCCGGGACAGGAGATAGGGGGGTGCTGTCCATTGATGAGGGCTATAGACAGACAAGTTCCTTAAGATCGAAGGGTTTTGGAGGACTGAAGGATTTTGTTGAGAAGCACAGTGCAAGAAAACCGGTGAGGCTTTTCAAACCCATCCAGACCGTCTGGCTGAGGCACACTCACATACTATCAGGTCCTGTCTGGGGTGCTAGGCAAGTAAGCTGCACGCATCTCTCACTATTTCCCACTTTAGCCAGAAGTGTGCAAGACCCCAGGCCCATCTGCAGCTTTCCCTACCACTAGAACCACCATGACCCTCTTCACTGAGGGCCCTTCCACTGATTTCTCAGAGTCTAGATAAGATTTCTGTGAATATGATCAGCAGGTGAAAGAAGATTTTTCACAGTTGGCTAGAAGAGGAGACTGGCATGAGCACTGAGCCAACTTTCAGATGGGCTTAAAAGACAACTTAATCCTCTTCAAACTTAATGAAATTCAGCAAAGGTCAATGAGTCTTCCCTGAACTAGCTGTTTCTTCCTTTCTATGTTAGTCAGATTCATTACATGAAGCTATTGGACATTTTTTAAGACTAGACACATGACCCAGGGCAAAGCTATGCTAACTTTGGAAAAAGGAGGGCTCATGAAGGAAAATCATGAGTGAACTTGCAGATGGGATAAAGAAATAAGGTAGCCAGATGAGTATGACAGCCTAAGAGATCAGCTGGTGTCTTGATCTTCCCAGTGGTAAAACAATAAACTGAGTAGACAAGAATAAGCCACCACACAGGCACCAAATGAGCCAGGTTGGATGTTGGCACCAAGTGCCAGAAAACACATCTATGTTCAGAAGATAAATCAGTGCGCATCTCAACTATCTCTCTGCAGATGGGTATCAACAAAGTTGTGTCTGGAATAGGGAGGCAAGTCTATGATTCCAGAGGTGATGCTTATCCAACAGAACTACTCATGACAGGAGCCAGCAAATGGGAACAAAAGAATCTGGCATCAGTGCTAATGAAATTCAGTCATTGTATCCAGATGAACATCATAGTAAATCCCAAGATGACTCTTCAAGATATATGAATATGGTAACGAAGTGGCCAATGTCAAAGACCTGTCATATTTACAATCTTCTACTTTAATTGGTATTTTCAAACTGCATGAGGAGTTTGAGGTTATTTAAAAATATAATTTAGTGTCTGGTTTCTACCTAGAAGAAAGTTAAATATTACTATTCCTTAAGTACAGTTTGCTAATTTTTAATGTAATGATCAATATGTAGAAAATAAAAATGCCTTAGTATCAGAGTTGGTGTCGTATCTTACCTGGTACAGGTAAGTCCCCACAGTTCATTCAGCAGGCAATGATGGTGGTTTTCACAAAAGGAATTGTGCTTAACTTCTAAGGGTTTCAAAGAAGGTTCCTGTGTTATAAAGGCTCATTTTCTGGTTAAACATATGTACCTAAATCTGCTATAAGACAGGCTTTTATAGAAGCCATCTCAGAGGTATGCAGGGCTATAGTAATTGAAGGGGGAGGCAGAATTAATGATTCTCAGTGGTGGTATCTGAGAAAGCTTCTTGGAAGAGACATGACTTTAGCTGGTTCTTCTAGGATGGGAGGGAACAATTCACAAAGCCTTTTAACTGGTGGAGCAGCTTCAGCAAGGATGTTTTAAGGCTCAGGAAAAGTTTAGAGGATGGACCCTGGGTGACTAGGGCAAATTCTATATGAAATAGTTAAAAAAGACTAATTACCAATATGTGAAGGGCCTTGAATGTCCGGCTAAAATGTTTGGACCCTTATTTTTTTGTGCATCAGGAACCAGTAAGTTTTCCAGTAGAATAAAATGACGGGTTTTAGGGATATAATTCTGGTATAGTTGGGAACCAGAAGTGATCTGGCCTTTTGGAGTTAGAATACCTACTTTGCAATCTACTGTTCTTGGAAAAGTTACTTAAACTCTCTGAGCCTCAGGTTATGTATTTGAAAAATGGGAATAATACTTCTCTTGCAGAGTTGTTCCATGAAGTAATTGAGCAAAGCACTTGGTATTTTAGTAAGAATTCATTAAATAGTAGCTACTCCTTTTAGTCTGATAACCAATTCTTGAGGATCTGAGTGGTTTAGAGAAACAGTTAATAGTGTAATTATGAGCTGGTGTTTCAGAGTGAGACTGACGTAGCTTCATATCTCAGCTTCCATTCTTACTAGCTCTGTGGCTAAGACAGCTTAGTGAGTTTTACTGTCCTCATTTGTAAAATAAGGATGGCAGTCCCAACCTCGTAAGTTGTGTGTTGAATGAGAGAATATGTGTAAAATTGCATCATATGCCTGGCACATAGGAAGTGTAGAATGAATTCATTCATTCTTTCAACAGACGTTTGATGAATACTTGCCTTATGCCAGACACCTTTCCATGCACTTGGAATGTATCAGTAAAGGAAAGAGACTAAAATTTACTCTGCCCTTGTGGATCTGACACTGTAAACGATCACTGTTACCATTCAGAGAACACTGATTGAAAGATGATTACAACATTGAATCCCATAATGGCAGAAATGTATTCTTGATCTAAGTACAAATGACTTAATAAAAAAAATAAAAAATAAAATTATATGTATGCACCTGTGGCTCAAAGGGGTAGGGTGCTGGCCCCATATGCCAGAGCTAGCAGGTTCAAAACCAGCCCTGGCCAAAAACAAAACAAACAAACAAAAAAACTACACACACAAAAAAAGTATATGTATGAAAAAAAGAAAGAAAGAAAGATGGTTGCAGTTGTCTAGGGAAGTGACACAGGTTCGGGCCAGGGCAGTGAAAGTAGAAGAGGAGATGGAAGTGTAAGCCTCAGGTATGATTTCTGACTTGGTATTAGTGGAAAGGAAAGGGGAGACTTGAAGAGGTTGTCCAAGTCATTGTGCCTTCAACCCAGGGAGGAAGCATTGAGAAGAAGCATGTTCAAATGAGGGGATGGTGGACTTCAGTCTAAAATGTTTGTGGTATTCCAGCAGATATTGGGAAGTATTTTTCTTAAATTAAACTGAGGGTACTGAAGAATTGTTTTGGAGAGGAAAGAGAGTTTCCTGTAGATAATTGTTGATCCTCAGTAAACCGATTTCAGTAAAGTGGTAGGGTACAATAAATTAGAGAGTAGAAAGAGTTGGGTGCAGACTACTCTTAAGATACATAATACAGGGGTGGTGCCTGTGGCTCAAGGAGTAGGGCACCGGTCCCATATGCCAGAGGTGGCAGGTTCAAACCCAGCCCTGGCCAAAAAGCACAAAAAAAAAAAAAGATACATAATACAGGCTGGAACACATTCTTCTTAGCAAAGTCAAGAATGGAAGAAAAAGTATCCAGTGTACTCAGCCCTACTATGAAACCAAGTTATAGCCCAAGAATATGGGGAAAGGAGGATAGGATGGGGAAGGGAGCGGGTAGAATGGGTGGAGGGAGAGTGATTGGTGGGACCACACCTACGGTGCATCTTACAAGGGTAGACTTGTGAAATTTACTAAATGTAGACTATAAACGTCTTAACATAGTAACTAAGAAAATGCCGTGAAGGCTATGTTAATCAGTTAGATGAAAATATTTCAAATTGTAAATAAAACCAGCACATTGTACCCCATGAATGCATTAATATACATAGCTAGGATTTAATAATAAAAATAAATAAATAAAAATAAATGCTCCCAACACAAACAAACAATAAAAAAAAAAAGTAGATTGAGACAGTGGTGTCTTCAGATATATTTGTGGTGTAGGGCAAGGGAATGAGCCAGTGGAAAGAAAAAGGTTGAAGCTATAAAAGAGATCAATTTGTTCTTTTAATGAATATTTACCCTTTTCCTACTATTTGCAAAATATTTTGCCTGTCATGGGATGCATACAAAAATGAAAAAGAAGTGTAATATTGCCTTTAGCGAGTTTAGCCCTCAAAATAGAATCATGCCTGCCTATACTTTTATTACTCCCCCTTTTATTACTCCCCACTGGAGTGTTAATTTCCATGACAGCAGGAATTTTGCCCATTTTGTTCACTGCTGTGTTCCCCAGAGCCTGGAAGAGTGCCTGGTATACAGGAGACATTCAATAAATGTTGAATAGATGAATTAAAAGTTTTGGCAGAAAGAATATCTGAATTTTTTCAAGAACATTATCATTTTTTGTTTCATCAAGAGTAGTTGTTTTGCATAATCATTGCTCCGTGATGGGAGTACTCAGAGAATTGGGATATAGGCAAAGGGGAGTAAAAGAAAGGACATGAGGTCAGAAGGATCGTTGTCCAACCAAGATTATTCTACCCAGCAGAACTTTTCCCGGAATATACAAATGGTATTTTCTGTAGAAAAATTATTAGAATTTAAGAATATATTAATAAACCTAGAAGGTAGAGACTAAGTAAGAATGAGGAATGGAAGAAAATGGTTTATGTTCAAAACTTAGCAAATTAGATTTAGGTGAGCTCGCCACCTGTTGCCTCAAGGGCAACAAAGAGCAAGAGAGAGAACGTGAGTGTAACTTCTTGCAAGAGTTGGAGGAACGTGTTTTTAAAATCACCTGGAATGGAAAAGTCATATGATAAATATACTTTTCTGCTTATTTGTTTACGAAACACATAAAGTAGGTAGACCATCAATATTAATTGCTGCTTTCAGCACCAAACTATTCTAAAGAATTTAAAAGTATGTCCAAACTGCAAAAGGACTTAAGTCATGTTTTAGAATAGAATTTCTAAACCCTGAGTGAGCATCGGATTCACTGGAAAACTGTTAAAAAGAGGAGTAGAAGCACATTCTTCTTAGTAAAGTGTCACAAGATGATACCAATAGATCAACAACTACGGGCCCACACTAGAGAAAAACACAATTAAATTCAGATGAGGGGAGAGGGGAAAGAAGATGAAGGACAGAAGGGAGGTGGGTGGTGAGCTCTCACCTAAGGTGGACAGTGTAATGTATACAGCACACTCACTGGGGGAAGGGCTCAACTATAACTTGAACTTCACCTAAGAAATGTAAACAATGTGGGGCGGCGCCTGTGGCTTAGTCGGTAAGGCGCCGGCCCCATATACCGAGGGTGGCGGGTTCAAACCGGGCCCCGGTCAAACTGCAACAAAAAAAAATAGCCGGGCGTTGTGGCGGGCGCCTGTAGTCCCAGCTGCTCGGGAGGCTGAGGCAAGAGAATCGCGTAAGCCCAAGAGTTAGAGGTTGCTGTGAGCCGTGTGACGCCACGGCACTCTACCCGAGGGCGGTACAGTGAGACTCTGTCTCTACAAAAAAAAAAAAAAAAAAAAGAAATGTAAACAATGTAACCTACTCTTTTGTACTCTGATATTAATCTGAAATTTTGAGAGAGAGAGAGAGAGAGAGAATTGTGTGGTCTGCACCCCAGACTTGCTCAATTGGAGTGTCTGGGCTGTTAAGTTCTAATGCACAGGTTTGCCAGCCAGTGATGTTAGAGAGTTTAGGTTATCTAACAGCCAGCTCTTCCTTCCAAAGGGACTGCTTAAATGTAGGGTACAGGGACTATCTTTATTGCGAATCCATTTAATTTTCATTCTTGCTTCTAATATGAAAGCAGGTCAACTATGTTGTATTTGCATGTTTACTAGAATAAGATTGAATTTAGGACCTTCAACTGCTGAGTTTGTACATTTCATATCAACTATCGACATTAAATTATTCTTATTTGTTAAGAAGAAAACAGTTAAAATTCCTAAAGCAGTCTTAAGGATCTCAGAGATTTCAAGTGGAAAGAGATCTAAGGACCATCTGGCCTGACATTTCCTGCCACGGATGCAAGCTTATCAGGGAGAGGGAATTTCGCATTTCAGTGCGAGCAGCTCCTGAAACCAGTCTTGATTTCACTTAATTCGGACAATTCTCTATACAGTGCCTAATTATCTAATTTATACTTTTTATACATCTTATCATGATGTAAATTTACTTTTTAAAAAAGAGTTTCTATTTCCCCATATATTGTTTCTTCACTTACGAAAATTAAAAGGAGAAATTTAGTACTTTGAGAAAAGGACATCAGTATGTGACTAGTTCTGCTTTGTTTTAATGAGAACAAAAGCAAAATGTTCCAAAATTACTTGCTTGCAGCCACAAAGCATGTTTATGGAATAAAAATCTCCTTCATTAAATGTGTGAGGGGAAATAAAATGAGTTGTTTTGAAATCCTTATGATCAGCTTGTATAGGCTTCATTGTAAACTGATACTAAAGAGCCCCCATTATGATCTGTGTATTTTGGTGCCAGAAGGTTTTTTTTTTTTTCTTATGCTAAATTATTAAGTTCTGTCAGCTACTCGGCTGTCATACAGAGATATAGAAAATCACATTATATTTTGTCATGGATTACATGAAGCAATAAATTTGGGAATAGAGATCAAAGTAGTTCCACAATCACATCTGAATGTAGGAGGGATGTTTAACTTGTAGAAAACTGATTTAGGTAAAGCTGTTGCAGTTCTTGTGTGAATTTGAAATGAATTTGGATATTTGGTTGAAAATGAATGAGGATCAAATCCCAAAATGACTTTCTATTTTTGTAGTTAGTTCAGAGAAGTTAATTCTAACACCTAGCTGTATGACTTGAATTGGATAAATAATTACATGGCGAGAGTAGTGGCCTCAGTGAAAATTGTATATTTGTATTTCAGTTGCTTTTTGATTAAACAGTACATTCCACTTTACTCTTATTTGGGGTTTTTAGGGGCCACACAATTAGTTAAAGGCTTTTGTAGTGATGCTGTCTTCTCCCCAGACCTCAACTGTTTGCTTTTTACTGCATTTAAAACCATTAAAGTAAGCCAGTTGAAGCTCACTAAGCAGCCTTGATTATTTAGATCTTGATGATTATTATCTTTGTTCTGTGTTACCATAGAAACTCTTTGGGGGTTATCAAAGTTGAATGATATTCATTTATTTAGAACAACAGAATCTCGACTGGTTGGGCTCTTTTCAGAGAGAAATGAGATAATATAGCAGATGCAGTTAACAAATGTATTTAGGAAAGTGGCCTCAGCTGTAGCCTCAATTAGCTTTACAGTTGTTCCCCAACTTGGCTGATTATCAGAAGTAACAAGGGAGCTTTTAATGTAGATTCTTGGGCCACAAGATTCTGATGATTCTGATTCAATAGAAAAAACTCAAAAGCATTTTTCCCTTTACCTATAGACTCATCTCTCCTACTTTTTTCCTTCATACTAATCCTATTTGGAGAAATATTTTTAAATGCTATATCTTGTTAATAGACATTTAAGCTTTAAAAAATTATTTCTTAAGATTATGGTTCTTTGTTTTTAGTCTCCCACTGTTATCCTTTTATTTCATGTTTTTCCTCTCATGAAATCTAGAAGATTTATACTAATATTGTAATAAATCAGATGTTAGACTTAAACAAAATCCCCCAATCATATGAAGATGAACCCCCCCCCCCCCATTAAAAGGGGATGATCAGAATAAGTTGATCATTGGGATATGGTCGTTAGAATATAGATACAGTAGCCTATAGTGCTCTCTTTGGTCTGAAAGGAAATAAAAGACCAGGCATCAACTGGTCTTTATATAACTTCATATAGCTGCGTATGTCAGGCATATCCCCAAGGGAGGGTCTTAGACTAAGGTGGGAAGATTTAGCAGTGACACTTCCAAGGTCTAGGTGGAAAGAAAAAACTGAAAAATTTGAAGAGCTCAACAGAAGATCGCAAATTCTATTTACAAACCCCACGGCCTTCTAATGGGTATTTTCTCATGTCCCCTGATAAAGCTGTGATGCCTCCCACGTCCAAGGCTCCTAGGATGGAGAGACTATTTCAGAGCTTCACTGTGGAAAAATCAAAAGCAATTAGAGCAGTGGTTCTCAACCTTCCTAATGCCGTGGCCCTTTAATACAATTCCTGTGGGTCATGATCCACAGGTTGAGAACCACTGAATTAGAGCTTTCAGAGAATGAGCTCATCCCATGTGTTTAGAAAATATATATCCTAATTCAGGCCACTTCTGTGTAAGATGTCAGAGGAACCGAGGATGGAAGAGGTTAAAACTTTAAGAGAGAATGCTGTGGGGCGATTAGGAATTGGACAGCATAGTGTCACTGCCACCATGACCAGGCCTCTGGGTACTGGGTACTGGGTACTGGGTCTCAGTTTCCATCATAGCAAATCCATGCTGGGATTTGAATCAGGCCCTAACTTGTAGCTGGGTCTATTGAAAACCCTAATTCTTCACAGTCCCTGCCTCTGATTCTCTGCTGTCTGTTTGAGGATGCAAATGCCAATACCTGGCCCTGTCTAGAAGCCCTGCCTCCCATGTCCCATATAGCATTCTTAAAATAAAGCTCTTTGGTTAGCAAACTTTCTAATCTCTTGCCTGGGATTCTTGGGATTCAAGCTGCCAGCTCCTTGCATGGGCAGGGAAGAGGAAAGCATGCCCATTTTGTTTCCTGAGCCCTGGTGGAAACTCCTTTCTAGGGAGACACAGGAGCCTGCCAAGCAACAGTTGCGACATGGACTTGGAGCAGAAGGGTAGGCTACAGTCCAGTTCTTTCAAGAAAGCTAAATATGAATTCTGTCCTATGCTAGGAGCTGGGAGTTAATATGTCTAACTAATTTTTGCCCCTGCCCTTAAGCATCTGTTGGCCTAGTGCAGATAGTTTCAATAAAATACAATGAGCAACAAGATCATCATGTGTGCAGACTGATAAAGAAGTGTGACTTGGCCCAAATGGAGATTTCCTTGAGATTTCATGGAAGACTTCCTGGAGGAGATGACACTCAGATGATTCTTGAGGATGGTTTGCCATCCCAGCAGGGAAAGGAAGGCTATTCATTAAAGAAAACAGATTGGGCAAAAATGTGGGTGTGAAACAGCGTATTCTGGAAACTGTCATCTGGTATTTACAGTAGCATGCAGGGTAGAGAGGGAAGGAGGGAAGCAGGAGGCTGAAGAGGTGGAGGCCTGGCCTTCATGGCCCCGTGTGCCTTACCAAGGAACTTGAACTTTGTTTCATATTTGCTAGAAAGCAATGAAAGACTTTAAATTACAAAGTGATGTGATCATATTTAAACTTCAGATAAAACACCAGTTGGAAGGTAGTGGGTGGATCTGTATCAGAGTCAGTAGGACGACCAGTGAGAAGGCTGTTATAAGAATTCAAAAGAGAAAAGGTAAGAACTGAGAAGTATTGTAAAAATTGATAGAGCTGTCTAGATGAGGGAGAAAAAGTCTAACAAATTCTACTGAGTTTCTAATTTGGATGTTTAAATGAAAGTGCCACTAAAATGAGGAGTAACATATTCAAGGAAAAATGATAGAGTTCAGTTAGTTGAGTGCTTGTAGGACATCTCAGAGAGCTGTCTGGATCCAGATACAAGGAACATAAAGGCTGTAGATAAAGAATTGGAGATCACATCAAGAAAAAAGATGATTTCAGCTCAGCATCCATAGCTTGGTGGTTAGGGCACTGGTCACATACCTTGAGATTGGCGGGTTCAAATCCGGCCTGGGCCTGCTAAACAACGACAACTACAGCAAAAAATAGCTGGGTGTTGTGGTGGGTGCCTGTGGTCCCAGCTCTACTTGGGAGGCTGAGGCAAGAGAATGGATTAAGCCCAAGAGTTTGAGGTTGCTGTGAGCTGTGATACGATAGCACTCTACTGAGGGCAACATAGTGAGACTCTTGTCTCAAAAAAAAGAAAAGAAAAAAGAAAAAGATGGTTTAAAACTATAAGAATAAAATTTTAAAGCAGAAGGCTACCCTAGGGAAAGAGCAGATGGCATAGGGCAGTTCTTTTTTTTTTTTTTTTATTGTTGGGGATTCATTGAGGGTACAATAAGCCAGTTACACTGATTGCAATTGTTAGGTAAAGTCCCTCTTGCAATCATGTCTTGCCCCCATAAAGTGTGACACACACTAAAGCCCCATCCCCCTCCCTCCATCCCTCTTTCTGCTTCCCCCCCCAATAACCTTAATTGTCATTAATTGTCCTCATATCAAGATTGAGTACATAGGATTCATGCTTCTCCATTCTTGTGATGCTTTACTAAGAATAATGTCTTCCACTTCCATCCAGGTTAATACGAAGGATGTAAAGTCTCCATTTTTTTTAATGGCTGAATAGTATTCCATGGTATACATATACCACAGCTTGTTAATCCATTCCTGGGTTGGTGGGCATTTAGGCTGTTTCCACATTTTGGCGATTGTAAATTGAGCTGCAATAAACAGTCTAGTACAAGTGTCCTTATGATAAAAGGATTTCTTTCCTTCTGGGTAGATGCCCAGTAATGGGATTGCAGGATCAAATGGGAGGTCTAGCTTGAGTGCTTTGAGGTTTCTCCATACTTCCTTCCAGAAAGGTTGTACTAGTTTGCAGTCCCACCAGCAGTGTAAAAGTGTTCCCTTCTCTCCACATCCACGCCAGCATCTACAGTTTTGAGATTTTGTGATGTGGGCCATTCTCACTGGGGTTAGATGATATCTCAGGGTTGTTTTGATTTGCATTTCTCTAATATATAGAGATGATGAACATTTTTTCATGTGTTTGTTAGCCATTCGTCTGTCGTCTTTAGAGAAAGTTCTATTCATGTCTCTTGCCCATTGATATATGGGATTGTTGGCTTTTTTCATGTGGATTAATTTGAGTTCTCTATAGATCCTAGTTATCAAGCTTTTGTCTGATTGAAAATATGCAAATATCCTTTCCCATTGTGTAGGTTGTCTCTTTGCTTTGGTTATTGTCTCCTTAGCTGTACAGAAGCTTTTCAGTTTAATGAAGTCCCATTTGTTTATTTTTGTTGTTGTTGCAATTGCCATGGCAGTCTTCTTCATGAAGTCTTCCCCCAGGCCAATATCTTCCAGTGTTTTTCCTATGCTTTCTTTGAGGATTTTTATTGTTTCATGCCTTAAATTTAAGTCCTTTATCCATCTTGAATCAATTTTTGTGAGTGGGGAAAGGTGTGGGTCCAGTTTCAGTCTTTTACATGTAGACAGCCAGTTCTCCCAACACCATTTATTGAATAGGGAGTCTTTCCCCCAAGGTAAGTTCTTGTTTGATTTATCGAAGATTAGGTGGTTGTAAGATGTTAGTTTCATTTCTTGGTTTTCAATTCGATTCCAAGTGTCTATGTCTCTGTTTTTGTGCCAGTACCATGCTGTCTTGACCACTATGGCTTGGTAGTACAGACTAAAATCTGGTATGCTGATGCCCCCAGCTTTATTTTTGTTACTAAGAACTGCCTTAGCTATACGGGGTTTTTTCCAGTTCCATACAAAACGCAGAATCATTTTTTCCAAATCTTGAAAGTACGATGTAGGTACTTTGATAGGAATGGCGTTGAATAGGTAGATTGCTTTGGGAAGTATAGACATTTTAACAATGTTGATTCTTCCCATCCATGAGCATGGTATGTTCTTCCATTTGTTAATATCCTCTGCTATTTCCTTTCTGAGGATTTCATAGTTTTCTTTATAGAGGTCCTTCACCTCCTTCATTAGGTATATTCCTAGGTATTTCATTTTCTTTGAAAATATGGTGAAGGGAGTTGTGTCCTTAATTAGCTTTTCATCTTGACTGTTATTGGTGTACACAAAGGCTACTGACTTGTGGACATTGATTTTATATCCTGAAACATTACTGTATTTTTTTATGAATTCTAGAAGTCTTGTGGTTGAGTCTTTGGGGTTCTCTAAGTATAAGATCATGTCATCAGCAAAGAGGGAGAGTTTGACCTCCTCTGCTCCCATTTGGATTCCCTTGATTTCCTTGTCTTGCCTAATTGTATTGGCTAGAACTTCCAGCACTACATTGAATAGTAAAGGTGACAGAGGACAACCTTGTCTGGTTCCAGTTCTAAGAGGAAAAGCTTTCAGTTTTACTCCATTCAGTAAAATATTGGCTGTGGGTTTGTCATAGATAGCTTCAATCAGTTTTAGAAAGTGCCACCTATGCCTATACTCTTCAGTGTTCTAATTAGAAAAAGATGCTGGATTTTATCAAATGCTTTTTCTGCATCTATTGAGAGGATCATGTGATCTTTATTTTTGCCTCTGTTAATATGGTGGATAACGTTTATGGACTTGCGTATGTTAAACCAGCCTTGCATCCCTGGGATGAAGCCTACTTGATCATGATGAATGACTTTTTTGATGACAAGCTGTAATCTATTGGCTAGGATTTTGTTGAGAATTTTTTCATCTATATTCATGAGTGAGATTGGTCTGAAATTCTCCTTTTTGTTTGGGTCTTTTCCTGGTTTTGGTATCAGGGTGATGTTTGCTTCATAGAATGTGTTGGGGAAGATTCCTTCTTCCTCAGTTTTTTGGAATAATTTCTGCAGTACAGGAATAAGCTCTTCCTTGAAGGTTTGATCGAATTCTGGAGTGAAGCCATCTGGACCAGGGCATTTTTTAGTTGGAAGCTTTTTTATTGTTTCTTTGATCTCAGTGCTTGAAATTGGTCTGTTCAGGAGGTCTATTTCTTCCTGGCTAAGTCTAGGGAGAGGGTGTGATTCCAAATATTGATCCATTTCCTTCCCATTGTCAAATTTCTGGGCATAGAGTTTCTGGTAGTATTCAGAGATGATCTCTTGTATCTCTGTGGGATCAGTTGTTATTTCCCCTTTATCATTTCTGATTGAGGTTACTAGAGACTTTACTTTTCTATTTCTAGTTAGTCTGGCTAATGGTTTATCTATTTTATTTATTTTTTCAAAAAACCAACTCCTTGTTTCATTAATTTTCTGAATGATTCTTTTGTTTTCAATTTCATTGATCTCTGATTTGATTTTGGATATTTCTTTTCTTCTACTGAGTTTAGGCTTAGATTGTTCTTCTTTTTCCAATTCCATAAGATCTCTTGTGAGATTGTTGATGTGCTCTCTTTCTGTTTTTCGAATGTAGGCATCTAAAGCGATGAATTTTCCTCTCAAAACTGCTTTTGCAGTATCCCACAGGTTTTGGTAGCTTGTGTCTTCATTGTTGTTATGCTCAAGGAAGTTAATGATTTCCTGTTTTATTTCTTCCTGCACCCATCTGTTATTCAACAGAAGATTGTTTAATTTCCATGCCTTTGGGTGGGGTCGAGCATTTTTGTTAGAGTTGAGTTCCACCTTTAGTGCCTTATGGTCTGAAAAGATACAAGGTAAAATTTTAATTCTTTTGATTCTGTTGATATTTGTTTTGTGTCCCAGGATATGATCAATTTTGGAGAATGTTCCATGGGGTGATGAGAAGAATGTATATTCTTTATCTTTGGGATGGAGTGTTCTATATGCGTCTATCAAGCATAGTTGTTCTAGGGTCTCATTTAAATCTCTTATATCTTTGTTTAATTTCTGTTTAGAGGATCTGTCCAGCTCTGTAAGAGGAGTGTTAAAGTCCCCTGTTATGATGGTATTATCAGATATCATATTGCTCAGACTGAGTAAGGTCTGCTTCAAGAATCTGGGAGCATTTAAATTGGGTGCATAAATATTTAGAATTGAAATGTCTTCTTGTTGTAGTTTTACCTTGACCAATATAAAGTGACCATCTTTGTCTTTTTTGACTTTAGTTGCTTTAAATCCACATGTATCTGAAAATAAGATTGCAACTCCTCTTTTCTTCTGAATTCCATTTGCCTGAAAAATTGTCTTCCAACCCTTGACTCAGAGCTTTAATTTGTCTTTTGAAGCCAGGTGTGTTTCTTGCAGACAGCAAATGGATGGCTTGTGTTTTTTAATCCAGTCAGCCAATCTATGTCTCTTCAGTGGGGAATTCAAGCCATTAACATTTATGGAGATAATTGATAAGTGTGGTAGTATTCTATTCGTCTTATTTGGTGAGATTCCATTGCTTAGTTTTATCTTTTGCATCAGTGTGGAGGTTAGGTTCTGTCCTTTGATTTCTGAGTTCTTACTTTGCTGCTGATCCATTGTGGTGGTCAGTGTGCAGAACAGGTTGAAGTATTTCCTGTAGAGCTGGTCTCGTTGTGGCGAATTTCCTCAATGTTTGTATATCCGTAAATGATTTGATTTCTCCGTCAATTTTGAAGCTTAGCTTAGCAGAGTACAGAATTCTGGGCTGGAAATTGTTCTGTTTAAGTAGATTAAAGGTAGA
This sequence comes from Nycticebus coucang, assembly GCF_027406575.1. Lineage (NCBI taxonomy): Eukaryota > Metazoa > Chordata > Mammalia > Primates > Lorisidae > Nycticebus > Nycticebus coucang. The sequence goes on from NC_069797.1 coordinate 66,971,136, forward strand.
TGACCATTGTCTTCTTGCTTGGAAAGTTTCATTAGAGAAGTCTGCCGTCACTCTGATGGATTTGCCCCTGTAGGTCAACTGGCGCTTACTCCTGGCAGCTTGCAGAATCTTTTCTTTTGTCTTGACTTTGGACAGGTTCATCACAATGTGTCTTGGAGAAGCTCGGTTAGAGTTGAGGCGACCTGGGGTCCGATAGCCCTCTGAAAGCAGTGTGTCAGAATCTTTGGTGATGTTTGGGAAATTTTCTTTTATAATATTCTCTAGTATGGCTTCCATTCCTCTGGGGCATTCTTCTTCCCCTTCTGGAATGCCTATAACTCGTATGTTGGAACGCTTCATAAAGTCCCATAATTCTGACAGTGAATGTTCTGCTTTCTCTCTCTTCTTTTCTACCTCTTTTACTGTCTGAGTGATCTCAAGAACTTTGTCTTCTACCTCTGAAATTCTTTCTTCTGCATGGTCTAACCTGTTGCTGATACTTTCCATTGCATCTTTAAGTTCCCTAATTGACTGTTTCAGTTCCTTCAGCTCTGCTATATCCTTTTTATATTCTTCATATCGTTCATCTCTGATTTGATTCTGTTTTTGGATTTCCTTTTGGTTATTTTCCACTTTATTAGCAATTTCCTTCATTGTTTCCATCATTTCTTTCATTGTTTTCAACATGTGTATTCTAAATTCCCTTTCTGTCATTCCTAACATTTCTTTACAGGTGGAATCATCTGCAGTAGCTACCTCATGGTCCCTTGGTGGGGTTGTTCTAGACTGGTTTTTCATGTTGCCTGGAGTTTTCTGCTGGTTCTTCCTCATGAGTGATTTCTTTTATCTGTTTCCTTGCCCTAATTTTCCTTTCACTTCCTCTTGCTCTTTAAGTTCTTGTGCCTGTGGACTAAGGGTTACAGGACCAGAAGGGTGAGAAGGTTGTAGAGCAAAAAAGGGATGAAAGAAAGGAGGACCGAGTGATAAGAAAAAAAAGAAAGATAGAGAAAGGAGAGGGGGTGGGTATAAGGAATATTGACAAAAAGAAGAGAGGCACAGAAAGAGGGAGACAGGGCAATATAGGTGTGCTTTAGGGTACTTTGACACAACCTTAAAAAACCCCACCTTCTGGGGGTGCCCAGTTGGGTGGTTCGCTTGATGTCAGCAGCTCTTTGCTGACCTGATCAGACACAGTACCCCACCTCCACCAAGTAGAGAGGAAAGACAAAAATGCTATAAATCAAACCAAAACAAGCAAACAGAAAACTTTACGGGGATAAAATTGGGTTAAAAACCAAATGATAGCGGTAGAAACACTAGCAAAAATGAAGTTCTAGTTATTAAAAAAGGCAGCAATGGGAAATTATAATTAAACTAGAAAAATTGAGAAAGAAAAAGGGATCTGTATGGAAAAGATTGAAATTAAAAAACAAAAGAACATCAACAATGTCAAAATAAACAAAAAAAAACCAAACAAACAAAAAAAAAGAAAAAAATACACAACCAAAAACAAAGCAGTTTGTATATGTTATTGAATATTGTCTGGGCAACGTGGTCTTCTGGGGTATGAGATGTTAGTCACAGTTCTGATACGACTGGAGGCTGCTGATTTCTCAACCCCCAGCAGGTAGACACCCTAAATCTCTCTTCAGCCCACTTAAAAGGCACTTTGAACTTGTAAATTTGCTGAGCAGAAGCTTTCCCAGCTTTCTCGCTGGAATCACTGCTGAAGTGGCTATCCACTTACCCAGTGTGCCAAAACCGGTCTCACTCTGCCCCTGAGGGTTAGGGCTGCAAGGCGACTCAGACCCCACCCTTAGGCTACTTGGTTGCTGGGTTACCAGCTCCCACCCGTTTCTAGCTCTGCGACCCTGAGGGCGGAGCTTGCTGGGGCAGATCACTGACAATGGTTCCGTGTGACCTACCGCCAAACACTATTAGCTCCGTCTGGCTCAGCGGCTCAGACTGGGGCCCTAGACAACGGCCAAAGTTCTCCGCACTCCCGCTCAGGCCCTCCCCAAGGCAGTTCAACTCAGTGCCAAGTCCAAGGACATCAAAACAGTTCACAGGTAAGGCCTTTCTGGTTTGCAGTCTCGCTGCTACTGAACTTACAGTTGTGGGCGGGTTTAGACAGATTGAACACACGCGACCACTTGCCGGTTTTCCACTGTTTTAGTCCTCCTCTTGGTGTCCAGAAGTCTCTCGCTGACTCCCTGTATCCTCATAGGAGTGATGATAGGCAGATCCCACCAGCCAGAGATGCCTGGAGTCCTATCTCCCCAGACTCACGGTGCCCAGATGCAAGGAAGCTGTTACTCGGCCGCCATCTTGCTCAGCCTCCCCATAGGGCAGTTCTTAATTAAAATCAGCTAGAGATCAATTAAGCAATTGTTAGAGAGGTACCTCAAGAACAAGGAAGGAATAATCTCATGGATGCCAAGTTTTAATAAAAAGTGAATAATTTAGTAAAAACAAAATTTGATCCTCCAAAAAGACTGGCTAAATATAAACTTTCTGGATGTTTGGAAAATAGGGAGAAGGTACAAACAGAAAAGAGAAGAAATCAAGAGAGATGATTCCTGATCCAGAAAAGATTGAAAAAATAATTTAATGAATAACTTTATGCCAATAAAATCAAAAATATTGGCTTGGTGCCCATATCTGAGTGGTTAGGGCATGAGCCACATACACTGGGGCTGGCAGGTTCGAACCTGGCCCAGGCCAGCTAAACAACAGTGACAACTACAACAAAAACAATAGCCAGGCATTGTGTCAGGTGCCTGTAGTTCCAGCTGCTTGGGAGGCTGAGGCAAGAGAATCACTTAAGCCCATTAGTATGAGGTTGCTGTGAGCTGTGATGCCACATCACTCTACTGAGGGCAACGTAGTAAGACTTTGTCACAAAAAAAAGAAAAAATTGAAAATCTGTATAAAATGGAGAAAGTTCTAGAAAATATGATTGAATGAATAAGAAATAGAAAAATGTTATAGTTCTGTAGATAGTAAGTAGAACATTTAGTTTTAAGTATTTCATTAAAGAAAATGTCAGGCTTGGGGGGTGGGGCCTTGGTGTGTGTCACACTTTATGGGGGCAAGACATGATTGCAAGAGGGACTTTACCTAACAATTGCAATCAGTGTAACCTGGCTTATTGTACCCTCAATGAATCCCCAACAATAAAAAAAAAAAAAAGAAAATGTCAGGCTCAAATAATTTTATAGGCAAGTTCAAACTTTCAAGAAACAGATAACTCCAATAATATACAATATCTATTGGAGGGACAGTAACATCAACCAAGGACAGTAGAAAGCAAATGACATACAATCTTACATTTAATTTTAAGTGTAAAATTTCTAACAGAAAATTAGAAACAGAATCTAGCAGTATATAAAAATTAATATGCATTTTCAACCAAGCTGAATTTAATATGATAATACAAGGGTGATCTAATGTTAGAAATCCATTAATATGGTCCATCACATTGCCAGATGAAAGGAAAAGCCAGATGATCATCTCAAGTGAAAAAAAAGTATTTGGTAAAATTCAACCCTGTCTGTGATGAATAATCTTAATAAGCCAGGAACAGGAGGGAAAATCCTTAACCTGATAAAGAATATTAGTCAAAAACTTAGAGCAAGTATCATTTCTGTGGTGAAACATTAGGATTCCTTTTAAAATCAGGAAGAGAAGGATATCAGTTATCACTGCTGCTGTTCAACATTGTAATAGAGATGTCCATTGGTCACAGCTAAACAAGAAAACAGACTCGGCGCCCATAGCTCAGTGATTAGGGCACCAGCCACATTCAACAGGGCTGGCAGGTTGGAACACAGCTCGGGCCTGCTAAACAATGACAACAACAAAAAAAAAAGCTGGGCATTGTGGCAGGCACCTGTAGTCCCAGCTACTTGGGAGGCTGAGGCAAGAGAATTACTTAAGCCTAAGAGTTTGAGGTTGCTGTGAGTTGTGATGCTATGGCACTCTACTGAGGGTGACATAGTGAGACCCTGTCTCAAAAAACGAAACAAAGCAACAACAAAAAGTAAATAGAACGCAAATTAGAAAGGGAGAAACAAACCCATTTTTCACTGATATAAATGTCTAGACATAAATGGATTTGAAAACTACTGGAAATAATAAAAGAATTTGTAGTTGGCTAACTATATGATCCAACAACAAACAGAAAACATAACTTTAAAAACAATCCCACTAAAATAACAGAATAGAAAATGTCTAGGAATGAATTGAAGAATATGTGTGTAAGTCTTGTTTGTAGGAAACGATAAAACTTTGTTAAAAGATATTAAAGATCTTTTAAATAAGGGAATGATATTCCCAGTATGTCTTGAATACCTTGAGTATCTCAAAGATGTCAGTTGTTGGGCAGCGCCTGTGGCTCAGTGAGTAGGGCGCCGGCCCCATATGCCGAGAGTGGCGAGTTCAAACCCAGCCCCGGCCAAACTGCAACAACAACAAAAAAATAGCCTGGCATTGTGGTGGGCGCCTGTAGTCCCAGCTGCTTGGGAGGCTGAGGCAAGAGAATCGCGTAAGCCCAAGAGTTAGAGGTTGCTGTGAGCCGTGTGACGCCACGGCACTCTACTGAGGGCGGTACAGTGAGACTCTTGTCTCTACAAAAAAAAAAAAAAAAAAGATGTCAGTTGTCTTCAACTTGACCTATAGATTAAATGCAATTTCATGGATTTATCTGACAAAATGAATCTAAAGTTTGTAAAAAAGAACAAAAGCACAAGAACATTAAAAATTCTTCTGATAAATAAAATGTAAAAAGTATCTTCCTCCACAAATACAGTATCAAAATTTGTTATAAAGCTATACAAGTTAGTAGTTTGGTACTGCTACAAGTATAGATAGATTGACCAAAGGGACCGAATAGAAAGAACATTAAAAAAACCATATATATAAACTTGGAATGTGTCAGAAATGGCAGTGAAGATTCTAATAGTACATAAAAGAATTGGCTAAAGATAAAATAGCATTTCACAGACATAGAAATATAAGTTGCCCATAAAGACATGAAGAACTGCCCATGTCATCAGCAGCTAAGGAGATGAAAACTAAGAACCTAAAGAAATAACCTGTTATACCTAATAGATTGACAGAAATTAGGAAATCTGTCAAGAAAGGAAATACAAAGCATACAGATTGGAAAAGAAGAAGTAAAACTCTATTTGCAAATGTCAAAATTTTATATACAGAAGATTCTAAGAAATTAATCTCAAAACCACGCCAAAACTACCTGACAAAAAGAGTTCAACAAGGTTGTACGGTACAAGATCAATTTATAAAAATCAATTATATGGCTCAGTGCCCATAGGACAGTGGTTACAGCGCCGGCCACATACACTGAGAGTGGTGGGTTCGAACCTGGCCCAGGCCAATTAAACAACAATGAGAACTGCAACAAAAAAGAGCCAGGCATTGTGGTGGGTGCCTGTAGTCCCAGCTACTTGGTAGGCTGAGGCAAGAGAATTGCTTAAGTCCAAGAGTTTGAGGTTGCTGTGAGCTGTGACACCATGGGACTCTACTGAGGGCAACATAGTAAGACTCTGTCTCAAGAAAATATCAATTATACTTCAACAAACTAGCAATCTATAATCTGATAATGAAATTAAGAAGATAATTCATTTAAAATAGCACAAAAATAATTCAATACTTAGGAACAAAATTTAACAAAAAAGGTGCAAAACATGTATGTCGAAAACTATAAAATATCACTGAAGAAGGAGATCTAAAACATCAATAATGTTAAGATGGCAGTATTACCTAAATTAATCTACAGATTCAACATAACCCCTACAGACTCAACAAAATTCCAGCTGCCTTTTTTGTATACATTGATAAGCTAATTCTAAAATTTATATGGAAATTCAACAAATATTGCTGGGACAACTGGCTATCCACATGCAAAAGAATGAAGTTCAATCTCTGCCTCACCACATGCATAAAAATGAACTCAAAATGAATCACAGACATAAATGTAACTGGTAAAACTATATGATGAAACTTTTAGAAAAAATCATCCAAAAAATGCTTTAAAACTCCTAGAAGAAAATACACAAGTAAATTTTCATGGCATTTCATGATTAGGCAAAGGATTGTTACATAAGACACCAGAAGCATAAATGATAAAAGATAAGAATAGGTAAGTTGGACTTTATCAAAGTAAAAAAAAATTTGTGATTAAAGGATACTCTCAAGACAATGAAAGAACAATCCAAAGACCAGAAGGTAATTATAAATCATAGATCTGATCAAAGTCTAATGTCCAGACTATATAAATGACTCTTAAAACTCAATACTAAAAATACAGCCCAATTTTTAAAAATAGGTAAAGGAATTAAATATACATTTCTCAAAGAAGATAATACAAATGGCCCACAAGCACATGAAAAGATGCTCAACATCATTAGTCATTAAGGAAATGCAAGTCAGAACAACAGTGAGATACAAATTCATACAACTAGAATGAATATAATCAACAAGACAGACAACAGTAAACTTTGGCAAGGGTGCAAGAAATTAGAACCTTCATACTTTGTTGGTGGGATTGTAAAATGATGTGATCACTTTGGAAAATAGTTTGGTAATTCCTCAAAACGTAAAACATAGTTACCACGTGACCCAGCAATTCCACTCCTAAGTATATGCCCATGAGAATTGAGCTTTCAATTTCCCAATTTTCCTATTTCCCAAGGAAATCTGTACAAGAATGTTCACAGCAGCATTATTCATAGTAGTCAAAAAGTGGAAGCGACCCAAATGTTCATCAACTGGTGAATGGATAAACAAAAATCTATACAATGGATTTGAAGTATGGATATGTGCCACAACATAAATTAACCTTGGAAATACGCTCAGTGAAGAAATCCAGTCATGAAAGGTCACATATTACATTTATGATTCCATTTATAGAAATGTCTAGAATGGGAAAATACATAGAGACAGAAAGTGGATTAGAGGTTGGCAGTGGCTCAGGGAAGGGAGAATGGTAAATGACTTTTAATGAGAATTTTTTTAAGGTGATGAAAATGTTCTACAAGTTCCTAGCAGTGATAGATGTGTAGCTTTATGGATATACTAGAAACCACTGAATTGTTCACTTGAAAACTGTGAACTTCATTTGTGAATTATATCTTACTAAAACTGTAATTAAAAATATAAATATAATACACCACATAAATAAAATCAAAAACAAAGACCATATGATTCTCTCAATGGATGCAGAAAAAGATTTTGATAATATCCAGCATCCTTTCATGATTAGACACTTAAGAAAATGGGCTTAGATGGGACATTTATTAAACTGATAGAGGCCATCTATAGCAAACCCAGATCCAGTATCATAAGGAATGGAGTAAAATTGAAAGTGTTTCTACTCAGATCTGGAAGTAAACAAGGATGTCACCACTGCTCTTCACCACATTACTGGAAGTCCTAGCCATCGCAATCAGGCAAGAGAAGGAAATCAAGGGTA